>NC_043972.1:38074799-38389604 GCF_902148855.1 Sphaeramia orbicularis | reverse complement strand
CGGAAATATCCAAAAGGACTCATATTTCATTCTCACACCATATTCTGTCTTTACACCTTTACCTCTTTTCGTTCTTTTGTGATAAACCCCCCCCCTTTTTTTTTCACTTTTTTGCCTTGTATCGCCTCAACCTTCTCCAGTCTTTCAACCTCTTCTCTTCTCTTCTCTTCTCTTCTCTTCTCTTCTCTTCTCTCTCTTCTCTTCTCTTCTCTTCTCTTCTCTTCTCTTCTCCTCTCCTCTCCTCTCCTCTCTCTCCTCTCCTCTCCTCTCCTCTCCTCTCCTCTCCAGCTCCATTAGGTAATGAGCCCATACAGTAAATCACACCCCCCCTACTGTACATATGAGTAAAGAGCCTTATGTAATGCCCAGTGCTCAGCTGAATCAGTCTTTAGCCCATGCTATGCGGCAGGCTATAGGTCTTATGTAAGGTAATGCGAGAAGTATACTGAGCTAAGTCCTTCACTGCAGTACAGAAGACTTCTTTGCCCATGTCATGTCTTCAAGCATGGGGAGATGATTATGACTGGGTCGATAACAGGGATGAGTGATATTGATGTTAGATACTCAGTGGGAAGGCAAACCCCCATTACAACCTCCTGCCATAGCATGGAACAAATCAAGAGATCCAATGACTGTGATTGCGTGGAACAGAAGTAGTAAACTAAATGGAGTACCCTATATATACTGTAAACCCCTGTCAGTGCAGCTGTTATGTATGTGGTGCAGTGGAGCAAGTTGTAAGTACCATTTTTCCTCCACGAACGGGGTTGAGAAAATATTAACAAGCTGTTTTTGGACCAACTATGACTGGAATGTGTGTCTTTGAAAGCAAGTGCTCTGTAAGGGACTATTATTACCTGCAGGGTGTGCCGATCATTTAGAGCCGCTCCAGTCAGGCGGTCTCTAAAAGCAAGAAACTCCATAAAGATGGATGTTCATATTGTGCCGTTCGATGGATAATGGTAACATTAAGCCATGTTATAGTGGACTGACATCTGTTGATGCTTTCCAACTCCTAGCTTATGGGCTTTGGCTTAAATCAACTTCATGGGTCAAACTATAGCCACCCCAAGCACTCAGACCAACATTAGAGTCTTGACAATAAGCCACTTAGTTTTTAATGATAACTACATATCGAAACCATAAATACTCAAATAGCCTGTGCCATACCCAGTAAATACCCCAACAGATTTTGAAAGGATTACATGTCTAGGAATGAATGGTATGTCTGTCAGTGACAGACAGCTTAGCCCACTCCCACAGAATAGCCCATGGTTGTACTTCGAAAATGAAAATCATTGTGTGAGACATGGGGGTAAGGACGTTGTAAAGTTTCAAGCCTAACAGGAAATTTGTTCAGGGGATGACAAAAACCTGGAGAATTGATATTAATTTTGTGAGTATATGGGTTTTGGGAGGGATTGAGCGTGCGGCATGATGAATGATTTAGCAGCCGTCAGTCTAGCTGGAGTTAATTGTTTTCATTTCCTATGTCTACAATCATAATGTTGTTTTCTTCCAATTTCCCACATAACCGGCAATTAACTGTTCTATAATTATTAATCCATTTGTTTTTAATTTAACAGTTTCAAGCAGTGACACTTTCAGGTTTCTGCAGTGGCAAAAATCTGCACAAAATAACGTTGGGCAAAGGGTTCGAACCAATGTAAAGCAAATGTGTATTTCTGATGTCCCTAATCATTGATCGTAATTTCGTTTGATGTACTCTGTGCTGTCAATGATAATAAAGGCTATTCTGATTCTTCTCTCTCTCTTCTGATTCTGATTCTCTTCTGTTGTGGGTGTCAGAATGTGGAATTCTTTGGCAATGGAAAAGAAGAGCTGTACAAATTTTTTCAGTTTAAGACGTATAAGGAAAGAATAGAGAAGCTTTATAAAAGCATGTAATGAAATAATTTTCCTTATGGATTTGGGATTTGTTTTATTTTCATTGGCTATCATGTAAACTGTTTACTGTAATAGCTGTAATGGCAATTTATCTGATGTAAGCAGATGTTTCAAGAAAGGGACAGGTATTAGAAGTTTTCTTCAACCTGCTCCTTTCAAATAATTTAGATTGGAATGAATAGATAAAATGAAAAAATGAACTGGAATAATGTTGGAATAAAATATTTTACCTCTTCTCTTGAAATGATCATGACAGTTTGATTTATTTTTGATAACTGGGACTCAGTATTCAATTATTGCACCCGTTTAAATGTGATTACTGATGTGTATAAATAGAAATAAAAAGAGTGAAGTGTCTGAAAACAAAATTATTCCAACTTTATGTTCAACAGTGTACTAATTAATCTGATCTAAAACTAAAGCTCTTTGTAAGTTGACATTAATGCGAGTGAATATTAATGTAGCTGTGAATGTGCAGTTCTAATTATTTTGACTAATGGGTAAGATTTTAGAGTAACTATGACTCAGAAAAGACTGATAAAATCACTTTTAAGTTTCTGTAAAAAAAAAAAAAAAAAAAAATCCTCCGGGCCCCTGAGACCTGTGAGCTTAGTCAAACAGGTCTTTTCATGCAAGTGAGGTGGAGAGAGAGAGAGAGAGAGAGAGAGAGAGGCGAGAGAGAGAGGAGGGGGTTGTATTAGGAAGGGAGGGGGGTCACCTTTTGTGCAAATATATCAACCAAGAAGACTGCCACCAGCATCAGATTTCTGTGTGTAGGCCAGTGTGTGTGTGAGGGTTGAGAGGCACTCCTTTTGCAGAGAGAGAGAGAGAGAGAAGAGAGAGAGAGTGAAAGGTCCACACAGGTTTGGAGCTTTGAAAGAATAAAGAAGACCTGCTGCTGCCAGATTTCCACACTCTTAACCCACCACAAACCAGTGAATTGTTTCCCTTGAAAAAACTTGGAAAAGCGGCCATGGACGGGATATCAGTGGGACGCGCGTCTGTCCTGTGCACCTTGCTCCTGTTGGCACTGCAAGGTAAGTGGTTTTACTTTCCACTACATTTCTATCTTTATTGCGCGTCTCCCCCAAAACTTCGGAATCCACGGCACATTTGGACGCTGTTTTTGCTTAGTTTTCCGCCGCCTCGGACTACACATTTCCACTTTTGCCCTGTTCTTGGACGAGTTGGAGAGGTCCGCTGCGTCCACCCGACCTGTTTGTACAACTTGTCCCACTTTAAGTCCGCGTATTTACGTTTAGTTGCGTTAAAGCTCGCGCTGCATCGCTAATAAACAACCTGTTTATGATGCAAATAAACGAAAGCGCGCTGTAACATGGAGCAGGTTTGTTTGAAGGATAAGTTTACGCAGCGCTAAGGTGTTCTTTATTTGCACTGATTTGGATGTTTTGCGGGTCAGCTCCTTGCAGATGCGGGGGAAGTCCCAGATCCGGACAGCACTACTGTACCCCTCTCATCTGGACAATGCAGAGTGAATAAAACCACTAAACCTCCCAAAATTGCGCAAATAATTCCTCATGAATATCCACCATGCTACTGATTCAATGAATGAATGGAAACATGTTTAGTGTTTAGTCACTTTGTATTATTGAGACAAATGTTTTATTTTGAAATCCACGTTGCCGGGCTCATCCAGTCTCTAAAGCCTCTGTAGCTGCTGCTGCTGCTGCTGCGTTGCGCACAGTTTTCAGCGCTTTGATGTTTGATCTGCGGGTCCGGATAGTCTTCCTCAGTACTGGCAGTGCGCCTCACCCTCAACAGCACCCCTGGGTGCAGAGGAAGGCCTTTTATGATCTATGGGAAAAAAAGAAGTTGGTTATAGTGGCCTAAGTCAGCTGTTGAGTAAAAACCACAGTGTTAAATGATTCCACAGTTCCAGTTTAATCCCAGTGGGACCATCAGTGGTTTTGTGTTTATGGGTGCACTCAACTACATGATCTGTTTTTCATGTTCTAAGTGTCACTGTCATTTTTTATGTTAATAGCAAAAAATTTTATGTTTTTTTTTTTTTAATGTTTGGCTCAAAAATACAGTGTTCTTCCTAAACTGTGTTGATACCCTGTGGTGATTTGTGTCAGGCTGAGCTAAAGGGTGGGGCTGGAGTGCTGGGTAACACCCTGGGTTCTTCTTCTTCTTCTTCATTTTTCTTCTTTTACATTTTCATTAAGACCATCATCCGTTTCTCATCACATTTGTAGTTATTTATTTTTACACTCATAGACAGTCTTCTCCCCATATACTACGGCTTACTCTGTTAATATTTTACACCCTTGTTCCACTGCTTTTCTTTACACCTCTTCATTCCCAGACTTCTGTTAACAAGCGCTCCCTCCACTCTTGCTCTGCAGAGACAGTTGTTGAGCTTTGTAGTGTGTCTCCCCTTCATGGAGCCTATAAACAGGTGCCTAAACAGTGCCCTGTAATTGATAGAGGCAGTATAGATCACACATCCCTCAGTACAGCAGTGGTGTATTGACTTAAAGGCTTGGCTCCAGGTGCTGAGCTCATTCCCCTACCCACTAAAGTCTCTGAACTCTCTAAAGTCTTCCATGTCTCTAAAGTCTTGGGAGAGAAAAGCTCTTTTTTTTTTTTGCTTGGGTGCTGGAAACATTAAAGTTTGTTTTAGTGTCCCAGTGGTTCGAAGCTTCATCCCTCTCCCTCTCAATCTAGCATAGTTTTGTCTAATAATAGCAGCTCTTGTTGGTCTCAGTGGGATTCTGTCACACAGACCCACATTCTCACAATAACTGGTCACGTATTTGCAACTTCCAGCTATGTCAGTGTTGAGCAGTGAACTAAATAGACCCACAGGACACATAACACCAGATGTGTTTATGTGTTTGTGTCATCTTCTTTGAGTGTGTAGACATGTGTGTCTGTATCAAGTATGTGCATAACTGTGTGGTTGTGAACGCCAGTTATGCGACGCATAGCAACTAAGGGTGCGCTCGGCATGCTTGTGCCCAGGATCACGCTGACCCTTTGACCCACTTGCCTACACATAGTGGTTAAAGTCACTGTTTTACACTCCTGAGATGCCATTGACTTTATTGCCATATCAACAGAGAGAATTCATTGTACAGCTTTAAAAATAACGATAGTATAGTTTAGTTCAAGTAAAATGAAAGGGTGATGACAACACTGTAACGCCCCACCTAGATGTGGTTATCTATAGGAACTATGTTTTTTAAAGAGGAAAACATCTTTGCACTAATTCTAACTCTGTATTTTGTTCTTTCTTAACTTCTTATAAGGGGACATACATATACATGTGGAACAGAAATGGTCAGATGAATTAACGTCAGGAACAGATGGAAAGAATCATTGTGACAAGCATTAGCAGAGTTCAAGGTGTTAGCCTCTAACACACAGTGTCAGCCTCTTTGTCTATTGTCGCCTTAATTCCCCACAGTCATTTCCTTGCTTTTAATTTCTGTCCCCACAGCAAGCATCAAAAGTGTACCCCTGTGGCCATGTGTAATTATTATGGTATTAGGCCCAGAAAAAAAAAACAAGCGTGAGGAGATAAAAGTGCACGGAACTTCCTCCACAACTGTCTTGGCGTTTGGTTTTAGGATTACTTTTGTGCATGTACAATGCATAAATAATTATAGGCATGAATACATACACCACTGTCACATCCATATACTTACTGGAGCATAGAGATGCACACATGTTTACCGTTCATGTAGACACACATCAAAACCCAAGCCCCCAACTGCAAGATTTTGGCTTTACGCAACAGTGGAAACCTAAGCTTGTAAAGCAGTGAGAGACATATTTGAGTGAGCAAGTCTGTGTTTGCCCCCTTGTCATTTAGACCTTAAGGGGGAATGGGCTGTGGAATGGTTGTGGCTGTAATTATTGAGGAGATTCATTCCCCCCTGTGTGTTTATGTGTAGGTAGGCCACTAAGATGGAATGAGTGGCATTCTTCTGGACATGTTGGAGCTCGTATGTGGTTGTCATCACTTCAGATTCTGTGGAAAAGGGCCTCCTTTCTCCTCTAAAACCCCCTCTCACTACAAGTCACAATTAGTAATCCACATATAAACAAACAGCAACAATGTGGCTTCCATCTCGGTATCGAAGGTGCAAAGCTGGAGTGTGTTCACAGCCAGTGTGCATTCCTGAGGTGTGACTGGGTTTCACTCTGCTGAACATCCAGGAGATACCAGTTGAACATTAATCAGCTACTTAAAGGGTCGGTTCAGGTTGATTTGTGCGACGAAGTTATCATCATTGGCTTTAGATAAGGTTTTCTTTTTGTCAGGGTTTCACTCATCTACTAGTGATTTTTAGGTTTATTATTTGCAGTTTATGATACATTTAAAGCCCTTATGGTAGTTTGATAGTGAAGTGATGTCAGTCAGAGCGCTGGCATTGAGTACTAGTGGAAAAGTGGGTAAGAGCAGGTGGTAGGTTGCATGTGCATGGTTAATCCTGGTTTGAAGCCAGTTAGCACAAATGATATGGTTCTCAGCGGAGATGTGAGTTGATCCTCTTGCTTTTCATCCTCATATCCCTTCAACAGCTTCAAAGGAGCTTAAGTTCACATTGCATTTACACATACACACACTTCTACAGGTACTCATACATAAACAAAAGGTGGTTTCTCCAGATTAACATTGTCTGTATTCCTATCTGACATCGCTGTCGTCCTGTCTGTCTCTGTCTTATCCCCTCTTATCTGTGTCTGTCTACCGGCGCTGGTCTGTCTCACTTGTGCTCCTAACTTTTCACTTTTACGGTGGCAGCTGAGAGGTCGTTGGATGGCGCTTGTGTGTGTTTTTGTGGTTCACAATGAACCCTGCATAGCTTTGTGAGGATTGCTTGCGTTTTATTGAGAGGCCTCTTTGCTTTTACACCTATTCCTCAAGCTGTTGAACGGTCGGCAGATTTATGGCTACTATAGATGATTTAATATGACAATGACCATCCTCCACTGCTCGGCATCTTTACTATTTGTCACTTTCCTGAAGAAGGCTTTGTAGTGTGTTGGCAGTGTTTGAATGAAAAATGAGAAAGAATTAGAAAACAGCTCTCAATAGGTGTGAAAAGTCTTACATTGACACACAGTAAATAGTGCATGTGCAAAAACGAACACATCTTATTATGCTTTACTAGTATATAATGTTTGAACTGATGGAGTTTTTAGGTTATGTTACATATTTAACTCAGAAACCAGAAGATGTTCCTTTTAGAATGAAGTCTTGGCCTCACAATTATACTATTATAACTCACAACATTGAAGCAAATATTCCTTGAGTTTTGCCATGAAAAAGTGGATGTTAAAAGGTTAGATATAATGAATTGTAGATAAAAAAAATAAAATGTAGAAGGAACCTGGTTGAAGGTTGTTTAGTTTCAGACAAAGGCAGCTTTTTTTGCTGTCATGTTGTAAGTGGGAGTGGAAGGGAGGGGCAGGGGGGAAGGAAACACAGAGGAAAGGGATGGACAGACAGACAGAGATGAAGGGCGAGGATAAGACGTGATTACATCCAACTATTGTGTTACATTCATGCATTCTCATTCTTGTCTCAGGGGAGGAAGATGATGGTGAAGGTTAATTTCATGTGTGGCCTTGAAAAGTGGCTGCATGTTTCTCTATGTACAGTATGTCCTTGTCTGTATATAATACAGTATATTTATATGTGCATGTTTGTGCCAGTGGCAAAGAGGGGGGATACAAGTCAGGGTTGGAGGAAAATTGAAAAATCCTCAAAGCACTTTTGCTTGACAAGGTTAAGCACTGCCAATCCATTTAGCAGAAGCCGCAGCAAGACACAGCGAAGAGCTTTCATGTTTCTGTGTTTATGCAGGAGTACACAAAGCAGTAAGACTGACTTTAGTTCGGTGTGCAGCTCCATGTCTAACTTTTTGCCAGTAAAACAGCATGAAACCATCCTGTTTTATGTTAGCTGGACAAAAGCATTCACAAAATCCATCTTGTGTCTTCTACAGCTGGTTTCATCCATCAAATATCATGAAAAGGGGTGAAAATATCAAAAGTGACAAAGGCAGACAAAGCAGAAGTGAGGAACAGAGAGTCGGGGTATATCAGGATTGAGGAATACCAATTAGGAATGGGGAATGTCGTGGAAAAGCCTAGATCTGTAGCCAAGGAGATCAGTTTCCTGGCAGTAAAGAAGAAATCCTAACACCTGTGCCCCTCCAACCCTAAACCCTCCATCTGACTGTTGGCTGGCAGAGCGTCCTCTGGGAGACCCACAAGCTGTTGCTTTTCAGACATCAACAGTTGCCTCAGCAGCAGTTGTTGAATGCACCTCTCCAAAAGCCCTGTCACCCCCCCTTCCTTTTACCACATGCACACTTGGGTTCCATTACCACCTCATGTCTTTCCACGCCACTGGCCTGGTGTTGGGGGAGGAGACTTTTACAGCGAGCACACTTCTAATATGAGTGTGAGAATTTATTTAACATTAAAAATAACCCCAGAATTCCTCTGTATGATTTCAAATGCACCTTTGACTTGATAATTCATTCATTCCAAGCTTCTGATTTCATAAATATGAAGGCCAAGTCTTGAGGCATTCTTTTCCTGCCTTATCTGCATCACATATGATAACAAGGAGACGAGGGTGACTTAAAGTTCACTAGACTACAGGATGTATTTGCATGGGTGCACACAGGCACAAATGTGCATGTTCGTGAGCAAATTTACTCAAACCACTATCACAAAGGTGGGCTGAAACCACAGTGATTACTCTTGCGCTTTCAGACCACTCTTCATGTCCAATCTCAGTTTCCATCTGTCAGAGAACATTCCTGCGCCCCCTGACTTTAATCTAGTTAATGGTTAAGCAGCGGTGGTTAACCTCTCTGGGGAGGCTGGTCACTGTTTGACAATGAGATCTCATTGCTTTAACTGGGCCAGGGGGACTTGAGAGACAGGAGCGGGTACATTAATCCTCTATGTTGGGAAGGAAGAGGAGTAAAAGGTGGAGGCGGGTGTGGCTGTGGAGGTATGCGACGTTCAAAGGTAGCGTTTGTATGCGGATGTGCTTTCAGCTTCTGCAAGATTTTGCTTCTGTATCCTGGATGCATGACCTAATGTCTGTAAGTGTGAGAAAAAGGGGGCTCCCCGTGTCACCCGAGAGCGACAGAGTTGTGTAGCATCACTAAACAGACCCAGTGTCGGCTTTCGCAGCATCCGAATCAGGTGACAGCCCTAAGGATATGACTCGTCTTTGTTTTATTGAGGTTTCACTTACTGGAGCTCCTCTGAAACAACAACCACATTACATTGAAGTTCCCTCTCTGTGTGAGTGAACTTGACATTGAAAGAAGTAGAAGGATGAAGTTACTCTGCTTAAACTGTTAATATTCTCCTCAAGTCACATCCTGTTCTTTACCTCAGTGAACATCTCTTTCTTTTCTCCCTGGAATTCAGTCAGCCTCTTAACTACACCCAACGTTACGCACAGCTCGGTGAATCATCACTTTTATCCTTGCTTTTTTTTTCTACATCTCTTGAACTCATTTGTCTCTCTCATCTTCTTACTTTTTCTCACCCTCCATTCATCATCTGTCTGTTAATCCTAGCAGGGGATGAAAGACGATGTACGAATCCCTCTGACCATGTGCTATCTCATTATCACAAAAGCCAGATAGAAGGAGCCAATAGGTGGGGTGGTTTCTGATCCCGGATAGATCTCAGCAGCGGCAGTGTCAAACTGACACTTCAGCTAATGACAATAATCATGAGGAACTGCTCTGACCTACAGTAAACTCACTTATGTAACAATATGTATAAAATTGCATCAGTTTAGTGCTACAGCAGAAAGCGTGAAAGTGCATTAAGGCAAGTGCATTTTTAAAATTTACTTTTCACTGGCAGTTTTAAGGCTGATTCACTCATGTTGTGCGTCAGTTGTACCCATATTCCAGTAATACCAAGACACTCAAGTTTCATAGCTTCATTTTGATTCTGTCTCACAGGAAAACAGTGCGAGCTTGCTCCGGTCCATATGAATATTTAATCCAAATCAATAACATTCAATTGGGTTATGACTCCATCAGGCTAAATGATTCTCAATTACATGTCTATGTAAACTGCAAAACAACAAACTTGATGGATAGTTATTGTGGAGATAATTTTTGACTTACAGAGTGCCTAACTGATTTAGCCTCTTGTTATTAAGGGCTAAAGTAATTATAACTCAGAGTTTTTTGCCTCAAGAGCATCTTGCATTCGACGCCGGTGGGCATGTTGCAACTGTAAGTCTAAATTTAGTTAATGATTATTGGTAATGAATGGTTTGCAAGCAGAGGTCTGGTAAGTAATTTACTCTAAACAGGTGTAGAAAGATATTGAAGCTAGAAGACTCTTTGGATATAACTAATTGAGCTTGTGAGATCAGGGATTGGTGTGAGACATTGATGAACCCAGTTCCGAATGCATTAATCTAATATTCTACAACAAACTCATTGGTCCAAAACAGAAGATGGTGTATGTGTGTCACTCCGTAACACATCAAATAGTGTAAAAATACCCATAACTTGATCATACACCGCTGTTAAAGGGGTCATATTTTGCTAAACCCACTTTTATTGGTCTTTGGTACATTTATTTGTGTATTTGGACCATAATAGTTCATAAAGTGTGAATTTGAACCTTCCAGGTGCTGCAAATCTATCTTTATATTCATTCTGGCAAAAATCGGGCGGATTTCTACAACCCGTTTTAATTCCTGCTTAATTTATTACGTTTTATAACTACTAGTGTCATTCTACCCGTGGTGCTATTGTACGATAGTGCCCTCCTGTGTCCCGTGCTTTTGCAACATCAATCGGACGGACATTGATGGGACGGACATGGGGTGGGGCCAAAACATGCATTATATAGTAGGATCTTCGTCACGACATTTGCACATATAAGGTCAAAACTTCCAAAGAACATTTCTCCGAGTACGCCATAATTGTTTGTCAGCAGCAGTGGTTGTAGTCCATACTGAAAATATGTCCAAACTTCGAGCCAATTACCTAAAATGTTCAGTTGTTGGTTGAATAAGGACAGAGCAGCACAGCCAACAACCTGGAGGGGGTGTGGCATGAAGTGGCTCATTTGCGCTCAAAACAACCTTTCTGATATCATTACTCAGAAATAGGGTTGAAGATGGACCTGTGGAGTTGAATTAATGAAGAATTCAGACCCAAGTATAGCATTGACAGTTTATGTAGACCACAGGGAAATGTTTGAAAATGCATAATTCCATTTTAAAAAGCAAAATATCACTCCTTTAAGTAAAACATAACGACCGGTTCACACGTGTAGATCCTAAAGGAGACTAAGGAATAAAGTTAAGGTAAAATATCCATCTGCCAACCTTGTTCTAGAAGCATTATGTGCCTTCGATAAATGAATGAGTAGAGTGATCTATGCTCTAACCTCATAGGAGCTAACGGTTGCTAAGGCTAAAATTTCTCGAACAAAGTCAACTGTGCGTTGGTGTTATAGTCGTCATCTTGTGAATGGGACTCACAATATTGAGATGTGATTAAATGTCATAGATAATTGTGATTAACAGTGTTATTGCCTATTCTTCTTTGTCACTACTGTAGTACAAGTGTGATAAGAGTTTTGAGAATTTTGTGCATAAAGACGAGCCATTTATTGGCCTAGTATGTTGAAACATTATATTTCTTTGTGCCTTCAGTTAATAAAAATTGAACATGGCAGACATGACGTGACTCAAACATAAAATCCACCTGTGAAATATTGGACCAAGGTACAAAATCTTAATAAATCACTGTGGCTTTTGTTCTCCATTCAACACGCAGCAGAAGAAGAATGACAAAAAGGAACCTGTCAGGCATGTGGAAATAAGGATAAAATGTAGTTTCTGTTAGTTTCACCCAATAGTTTTTATATAGATGGAATGACATGGTTATCACACCTCTGTAAAATAATTATTATCATTTCAAATTACTGTGATATGGCAATTATATAATAACTATGACGGCTCTACTTGTGAATGGAGTGTACTATGGATCGTTGCTTGGCCTTTTCAAGCTGCTGTACTTTAAGTGTTGAGAGATTCACTGGGGTCCATGACTGGCAGCTTGGAATACCCCCTTTGATCCCGTTTCCCACTCTCAACACCCACACCCCCACACGCACACTTTAAGATTTGTCTCCATGGAGAATGATGAAAGATGTACCAACTCCCGATGTCAATTAGCAGTTGGGGAGTCCGAGCTGCACAATGTGTGTGTGTCTTTGCATTGAAAGGAGCATGGGGAAGGGTGGGGTTAGTTAATAGCAGGGGTAGAAAGGACACATGTTCAATAATAAGGCCTGACAAAGGAGGATGGGCAGAGGGAGGATGGGAGGATGATGGAGGATTCAGTGTCTGACTGCTTTTCATTATCTCACTTTGATTTAAGGCCTGAAATCAATATCATGATATTAATCATTTTTCCACCTTTAGATATAGTAGGACATGTAGGACATCACATAGTAAAATGTATACAGCTCTGTTTTATTTTGTAAATGTGTGAAATAAAACTTGGAGGTTGAAGTCAGATTATGTACATATTAAGGGGGTAATATTTTGCTAAACCCACTTTTATTAGTCTTTGGTACTTTAATTTGTGTATTTGGATCCTAATAGTCCATAAAGGTTGGATTTGAACCCTCCAGGTGCTGCAAAGCTATCTTTATATTCATTTTGGCAACAATTGACTGGATTTCTACAACCAGTTATAATTCCTGCTTAATTTGTTATGTTTTATAACTAGTTACGTCACGACATTTGCACATATAAGGTCAAGACTTCTGACGAACATTTCTCCGAGTACGACATAATTGTTTGTCAGCAGCAGCGGTTGTAGTCCATACTGAAAATATGCCCAAACTTCAAGCAGATTACCCAAAATACTCAGTTGTTGGTTGAACAGGACAGAGCAACACAGTCAACAACCTGGAGGGGGTGGGGCGTGAAGTTGCTCATTTGGATTTAAAGGGCCAGTGCTCAAAACAACCTTTCTGGTGTCACTACTCAGAAACAGGGTTGAAGATGGACCTGTGGAGTTGAATTACTGAATAATTCAGACCCAAGCACAGCATTTACAGTTTATGTAGACCACAGGGAAATGTTTGAAAATGCATAATTCCATTGAAAAAAAGCAAAATATCACTCCTTTAAACCACAGTGTCAGATAACTCCAGTTCTACAAATGAGGCAGTAGCGCTCAACCATGTGAAAATCTGTCCTGTGTATTGTGTGACAATAGAATATGTTATATGTATGAGACAGTTCTGTTGTTCTAAGTGGTACTTGGTCAGTATCTATGCTCGTGTATGCCTTTTTATATATTGGCCTTAAGTGTTAGAGGCAGTATGAGACCCAAGTGTATCTCACTCCACTAGGCTCATCACTAAGCAAAAAGGGTCTCAGTTGATACACACACTTTGTGGCTCTGCAACTCCTCATTTGTTATATATTTTTCAGTGAGGTTGCTCTCTCAGTGTACCTGAACAAGGCTACATTGTTAAGACATTCCTTTAGGCTGTTGGAATGCAGGTATTAATACCGGGCTGATTACACACACAAGCACCGGGAAGAGGAGAGTGAAGGAAAAGGAGACAGGAATCGAGAGGAGAGGAGGTGTAGAGTGAAGATAAGTGGAGGAAGGCAGCATGTTGAGGCACAGTGAAAGGAAGTCTGACCTGCTGTGTTTATAATGTTTAAACTAGGGCTGGGTGATGGACAACAGATCATATGACAGTCACAATCCACAATACTGCTTACCTTGTATTTATACTAGGATCAAATCATCCTCATCGACCATCTTGTTTTGTTTCATTTTACACCTCCAGGGTCTTTAGTGTGTCCACTGAGTGTTGTCCTCATGGTGACACTTCAGATTATACTTTTGATTGTGAGACTGTCCATTCCTGATTTTATGGAAGTATATGAATACAGGTACATGCATCATCATATGTACAGGGTGGGGAAACAAAATTTACAATATTCTGAGGCAGGGATTGAAAGACAGTGTGTGACCAATTAGTTTATTGAAAGTCATGAGAATTTATTTGCCACAAGAAAATGTACATAATAGAAAATGATTTTATTCTATGTGTCCTCCTTCTTTCTCAATAACTGCCTTCACATGCTTCCTGAAACTTGCGCAAGTGTTCCTCAAATATTCGGGTGACAACTTCTCCCATTCTCTTTAATAGTATCTTCCAGACTTTCTCGTAATAGTTTTGATCATAGTCATTCTCTACTTTACATTATAACAGTCTTTATGGACACTCCAACTATTATGAAATCTCCTTTGGTGTGACGAGTGCATTCAGCAAATCACACACTCTTTGACATTTGCTTTCCTGATTACTCATAGGGCAAAAGTTTCTGAAAAGGTATGGATAATAGTGTTAGGTATGATTATGACATTAATACATGTTTGGTTTCAAAACAATTGACGTAGTGCCTGCTGAGAAAAAACAACTAAATGTTCATTGTAAATTTTGCTTCCCCACCCTGTAGATGCTTATGTGAATGGTCATGTTTTTTAGGGCTGACCATAACACATTTATCTTGCACTGAAATGCAATGAATAAGAATGATTTTGTTGACTGGCCATGTTACCTTCAGTTACCCTCAAATTTATCTGTCGAGTCATAACATCACTGCAGTATAAAAGCTGTTATCACATGTTGCAAATCTTCCTCTTATTATATTTGTCTAATGTGAATTCACAAACCAAGGGGTTGTTTCTCTCAGAGTTTAAATGTGTATTCACACTGTGTGTCTGGAATGCATTCCCTATTAACTGAACCTAACACTGCATGTGTAAGTGTGACTGTGTGGTGTTTGACAAAGGGGAGAGTTGGCCCCGGGTGTAGGATTCGACTGTGTGTGTGGGCGTCCGTCACTTTGAGCAGTCAGGCCTGTAAAGAGCATGTGAACATTAATACAACCCCAACGTGAACTGGAATCCGGACTTAACTATAGTTATAAATAGGCGCGTGTTCAGCCTCACATCAATGGCAGTACCAGCTGGTGATGGGACAGTGGTGGACCTGCAGGAGAGCCCACCACCGTGCCTTCTCAAAGGTCCCACATGGCTCAAACTGTCTGGGTATTTCCCTTTAATTCTCGTTCTGTTTCTAACTCTACTGTCTTCCTCTTGCTTTTCACTCTCCCTGTCTCCTGACTTTCCCCTTGATATTGGATATTACATTACACATTTTAGATAAGCTGTCAAGCTTGATTTCCCACTTATCAATACTGAAATATGCACTCTGTCTCTCTTTGTCTTTCAAATTGGTGGCTGTCTCTGTCCTGTGTTGCATTATATCATATTGTGCCGCCATGGTTCCATCTTCTGAATGCCAGCTGGTGATATCTGATCCAGCCTGGTCCTCTTGGCAAGGAAGTTAGCAAGGCAAAGCTAGCCAAAAAAATCTACCATCTACCACCCTTTTCTGTCGCCCCTCACCCACCCACCCCCTGACTTGCCCATCTGTTTGTGTATGTGTGCTTTTGGCGCTGGTTCGGGGGCAGTTGGTGCGACGGTTTAGAAGAGCATCAAAACTGGGCCCACCATCGGCATGACAGGGCCGGCAAAGTCAAGGCTTGGTGTATGTGAGAGTAACCCCTAGCTAATACTAACTCCCTCTCACATTGGCTGAGACATGCTACGTGTTAGAAGCAGTTCAATGACACACGGATCCTACGGTTACATTGGTATCAGCCAAACAATGGCATACTTGTTTTCCTGTGGCTTCCCACCTGTTTTGTCCTCCCTCACTTTGACTGTTTCCAAGTATCCAAACAGGACCTCCTGTCCTTCATTGGACATTTACTCCTCCGCCCGCTGTGTTTTTCACTTGCTTTTTTTGTCTTTCTTTGCCTTCTCCCATGGGCAAGCCCAACATATTTAACTGGACAAAAGAAACAGTAACAGGGAAAGACTAGAGACAGCTGGATGACCATGGACACCAGATCATGTTGCATGTGTTCACTTACAACACCGTCTGCACCTCCTTTTCTCTCTGTCCTCATTTCTTTCTGTCTTGCTTCTACCCTCCCTACATCTTTTGGCAGTCTTCTTTGGACGCAGCATCCTCCAGTTCCACTTTTATTGTCCCTCTCTCCACTCTCTGCTGCAGTAACTACCACCTGTTTGTCTCATTTCTTTGTTTTGTACATTGAATTTCTCAGTCCCTTTGTTTTTTTTTTTCCATGTTGTTTTGTTTTGTTGTGTTTGTATCTGTGTGTTTCCACTCTACTATGTGGTTCGAGCCCCTGCAGTGGATTATCGGTCAGTTGACTCACAGAGGGCAGCCAAAGCCTCCAGTACAAACATGAGACAATATCCGAATGATTGGATGGTTGGCTGTGGACCGTGGAAGCTGGCCCCCATATCAGCCTGAGCCAGGCTCGGACCACAGGCCTGCCCATAAACCATATTAGCCGCTAACATGATGCAGTGCTTCTGTTTGTTTGCAGCAGCTGGCTTTGGCGTAACACAATCCAAAATGGAATACATTATCAGATAAACACAGAAGTTGCTATCATTTGTTTTCACATAAGACTGCACCAGTTTTTGTTTCATGTGGGTGGCAAGAAGACTATGAACTTCAGAAGTTCTTTTAAGCAATGTCAACAACTGTGTGCTACTCAGACGCAGTTTTTCTTGTATTTACTTGTGGTTAGTGGAGGCATGTTCAGTCATCAGCCAGGCCAAGAAGTGTTGTTTCTGCTTTAGTTTGAGCTCCCAGTAGGGCTGCACTATATTAGAAAAAATAAAGTTGCTTCACAGTTGTTGTTTCTGGAATATAGAAATAGCAATTTCAATGTCAGTTTTTCATTCTGCTTTTTTAATATTGCACTCCTGGGAGCTCAAACTTGAACAAACTTTCTTGGCAGTATAAAGAAAAAAAAGACTATTTTCAGCAGCAGATGACTTCAGTAATTCTATTTGGAAAGAATTAAACATTACAAAATGATTGGGATGAATTTGTACAGAATCCATCTACTACTAAATAGAAACAATATATAATCTCACACTAAAATAAAAAGCTGAAAAACAACCAAACCATACAATACATCAATTAGTTTCTGTTTTTCTAGGGTACTTTAACACATTGGTTTATTCCTTTTAATGGCCAGATGCCAGAATAAAAACAGCATTTACAGGCAGCATTGCATTATGGGTAGTTTATAGCAAAAATGTCTGTTTTTTTAGAGTTTTCCAGCATTAACAGTGTTCAGATGGTCCAGTTTTACCTGCAGGAGTTTGTCTAGTGTGTTTTGCTGCTGCTGATCATCACATAAAACCCAATGTAAGATCTTATACTATATGTTTCTATGAGAGGTGCAAAAATAGTTTATTATGAAACTGGCAGGACAAACTAGACTTTGATGTGCCGTCACAATTGGATACAGTGATGGATAATACAAGCTGTAAATTATATGGAAGACTCCTCAAATAGGAAAGTGTAAATATGGAGCACTGTCTGATTCATTCTGTGGTGACCTATTATTTTGAACTCATAAAAAGGGTGTATTAAATATATAAGATCTCATCCAATGCATTTTCATTGGTTTCATCCCCATATGCTGCTACTTTGCATTTCTGTGCATTTGCAAAATGTTACGCTCAAATCCACCAGTTGGTGTGATTTATATCAGCAGAAGGTGGTGAGCATCTGGGTACTACTATACTAAATGTATATAATGCTTGGTTTAATCTGGGGAACACATTGTCCCCATTCTACTCAGTCTTCTTTGCCCATCTGCCTTTACTTGTGCACGGCTGAAACCTAAGCCGGACTGTTGCTTCCAAGTGTTACCTCCATGTGTCTCCCCTCCTTTCTGTTCCACATCAGCCAGTAGTGATTCACAGCTCATTATAGAGATAGATTTGGCTTATCTGCCCCACAGCTACCTTTCTGCTTTTCTGGAAGGCAGAGATGCAGTCATGGAAAATTCTGCAGATGATAGACAGCTTCCACTTCTCCTGCCTGTCACCATGGTTTACTTTCCTTCTACATTCCTCAGCTCACAGTTCATTGGTACTTCTTCTCACCTCTTCCCAGGTTTTGACAGATACACCCCCCCCCTTCCTATTCTTCCCTTTTGCCATTCTCTTTGTATCCCTCATCGCAGGAGAGAACCTGTGTGGACAAGCTTTTGCCTGTCTCTGCAAACCCCTCACAAACACACACTTACCTTCCCCACCGTAAATGTTAAAGATGGCCTCAAGGCCCTTCAAACCAACTACAGAATGTATGTAATTCTAACCTATTATTAAAAAAGCACACAGTTCTCAAATGACATAAACTTACTGATGTGCAGAATATTCAAAGAAAAACTCGTATTAGTGGTTTGCACCATAGCTGCTAAATAATCCGGGGAAATTAATTGAATATCTTATTGAAACTCAAGTCAACTTTAGAATAAAAACATATTTTCTAACAAGGCCTGTGTTTTTTAGACATGAATAATATATCAAATTAAACCGATGGCTTCATTTCCACTGCAACGCTGTCTTTGCATTCATGTAAACTGAAAGACATTCAAATGCGTCACGTCTGCTTTTATCTTTGTATCGTTTTACCATTTCCTTTTCTCTCTTCCTCCCTGCAATTTGTATTATAAAACTGAACAGGCTGACATCAGAGAGGAGAGTCAAGATTACAGATGTCCAGTAAAACATGGGATGCATTTCATTTCTCTTGTCTTTTCTCATTTTTCTTTCTTGTTTTTTCAGCCCGTTTGGTTCTATTGGAGTGAAATATTTTTAACGCTCACTCCATTCTTCTGTGTCATCTGGCTGAAAATATATGCCTCAGTGGAAAGTCCTTTTATCCTTCCTATCTTTATCTTGCATATAGTAGCTCTGCCTGCCTCTGTGTATTCTCCTACTTCTCCTTCTCTAACCACCACTGCTTGCTTTCTACCTGCCTCCACTGTCACATGCTCCAACATCTCTGCATTATTGCCAAATGTTTAGATATGGAGGAGGAGGAGGAAGAGGAGGAGGAGGAGGAGCTGGTGCCAGGGTAGCTGAGGTGCTGATAGCTAAGCGTCAACACCCTTATGAACTTCCAGAAACCTCCTCTTCATACACATTTTCATAGATACACACACACACATACACCATCAACATCTTGCTAGGTTCTCCACCATGTGATTTTTTTTTTTTTCATTTCCAACATTATCCCAAACAACCAGCACTTACAACACCCACCTGGACCATCTGCTCCTGTAAAAAACAACAAAAAAAGAATGATTAAGCTAAACAGAAAACCCTCAACATTTGTGATCATTTTCAGGCTGAGGCTCGGTGAATAATACTGTAAACCATTTGTCTTTTTTATGCAACCTGAGGTGAGACCGTTTTAATTGTATGCTTTAGTGCTGGTGTTTGCAGATATGCTCACAAAGGTTTGTGATGGTAATGTAAAAAAAAAAAAAACATGTAAAATTTAACCTAGTTCAGTACTTCTTTGACAGACATCACAGGATGGCATTGTTACTCCAGGACGCACATTATTAATTAAAACAGGAGGAATAAATCACTCTCCACACTGTCTGGCTCTGTGGTATGCCACTGCGATGATTAAAGTGATACAAGGGCACTCTGACACACTCCTTTCTCATGCTTCGTTCTTCCTTTGATCGTGGTATGCTGGTGATTAGTAACGAGTCTTCATGCCAGTTTTGCCACATGTGCTTGGCCTTTTTTTTCATTCCTTACTTATCATCTTCTGTCATCCTTGTAACCCTTGTGTGTTAAGTCCATTTTCTTGTCATGACTGTCCTTGTACCCGTCCGTTGTATTCCTCAGATACAGGCTCTTCACTGGAGACACGCGTTGTGTTTTTGCATAAGAGGCGGGCATAGAGGAGTTTTTATTGATTGGTTTGTGTAGATGTATAGAGATTTTATTTAAATTAGGGTGAATGTGTATCTCAGGGAATCGGTAGGGTGCAATAGGAAGTGTAACCTGTAAGGTCACTGGTCCATCTGGTGGAAAATCTCATGAGAGGCAAACGTCACACATCAAGATATGACCTTTGGTATGTACACTTGAACGAGAGATAAAAAGGCAACAGTATTATCTTTTTTTTTTTTTTTTTGTATTTTACACTTTACTTGATAGACAGTTGTAGTAGTAGTAATAGTAGAACGATAGAGGAAACACCCTGCTTGTATTTGTCTGTTGTTCCATCCATGCAGATACCTTTTTTGTTTTTTTTTTCATTTTAATTTTCACACTTTTCCTCTCTCCATCCACTCATCTTCGTCAGCCCTATTGTATCTTTATCTCCCATCATTTGGAGCTGCAGGTTAGCACAGGTTGAGACACGTGTTGTTTTGTCTCTCTCAGGTTTCACGCATTCCAGATATTATCACCAGCCTGGCCCTGGTGATAATTAACTTAACTGATAGCCATCTAGACGGACAGTCAATCACTTTACAGACAATGACGGATGGTGCCCTCTTGGTCAGGCCTGATGCCCACAGATGAAAGGCATGTATTAGGCATGGCCTCAACTGGATAATACATATGTCATGTTGGACAATCCGGTCGTTATCTCTTCAGACAACTCTGTTCTGCTGTCAGTTATAATGTCTGTTGTGCTTTACGCCAGACAAGTGTCCCTGGAATCGGTCAAAAGGCAAATGAATATTTAATATTTAAATCGGAGCTTCATTTTCTAAATTATTTCATCTGTTCTCTCCAATTTCTTTACTAATCACCTCATCGTCTAAGCTATGAATAATAATTTAATGAAGCATTAATGAATGTGAAAATGTACTGGGTAGCAGATTTGAATTTTATGAGGACTGGAATAACACACCTTCTCAAAGTCTCTGGTGAGCCTTGATATGTAAATAAGCGAGACATTTTTGGGTTCTTCATGTAGGAAATGTCCAAATTATAAGATATGGCTGCATAAGAAATCAGAGCTTATAATTGAAATTATCCATGGCTGACATTTCCTCCTGTCTCCTTCTGTCATTTTCATTTTGCAAGCTATCTCTTTCCAAACAGTAACTCACGGACAGGGTTCTTATTGGCTGTTTATTTCGGTTTCTTCGCGTGCATATGTGTATATATCCACCTCTAATATAGCCTCGGGCAGCTTTTGTCCCCTGTGGGCTCAATGTCAGCAGCCTGACTTTGATGTCAAGCCACAATTTATTCGTCTGTCTCTGCGGACTCCCCTGCTGTCCACATAATGTCAGGCAATCAATAATAATGTGACCTACCTGCCTACCCGGCCTGCCCACCGCTTTAGTTATTCACCCCCTGGCCTGCACTGCTCAAATCTCTGACCTGCTGCCGCCCCTGAAAAACACCCTTTTGTGCCCTGTCTTGACCACTTTTACAGATAATGCCTGTCTAACTATGACAATAACCTCTTGGTCTGTTACCGTGGTAACACAGAAAGCACCCCCCCCCCCCCCCAACACCTCAGCCTCAAATCAAAGACAAACCTGCACTCTCCTTGTTTGAACAGTCTTTTTTCCTAAAGAGACAAATCAAGAGAGGGTGCCTGGAAAACAGATATAGAAATGCATAAAAGCATACTTTATTAAAAAACAAAACCAGGATTGATCAGCTGCTTGGCCATGAATATATTTAGTGAACTCTTTTGCCCCCCTTTCTTCCTCCCCAAACCCCTGCATGTATGTGGAGGTAATAGAGAATGGGGAAAGACAGGTGTGCCATTATGGTGCAGATTAGTGGGGAATGCAGGAAGGTTAACACAGACGGGAGTTGGATAACGCAGATGCATATTTGTGCACGCTTTCTGGCTCATATTCCCTCGGGTTTATGTCAAAATATGTGCGTAAAATATATGATCTGCCTGCCAGTTATGATATGTGTGCTTACTCTCTCCATATGCTGAATGAAATTTGAAATATGCTTACTGGGTGTGTGTAAATGTGTGTATGTGTGTGTGCGCATACCTCAGCTTTCTTCCATCTCCTTGCCCTCCCCATGTATGGGCGAGAGTAGCCGCTCACTATCTCCTTGTCTCCAACTTATCTTCTGGCCTGTCTTGAAGTGTTGGTTGCAGAAAATAGAAACTACTTTGTGGGAATGCATTCTCAAATATGCACTACACATGCAACACAAAACCACGAGACACAAAAGATAAAGCAGCATAATGTGAGCAATGACACAGGATGTTTTTAACTGTGTAACACCAGCAATTTTTCTAATCTATATGAAATTATCTGCAGGAAAACATTGTTGGCTTTAGCCGGAGCCAAAAAGATAGAAAAAAAAGATATTTGACTTCGCTGTCTGCATACAAATGAGTGTGGAGCTACTGTAGCTGTACAAATACATTTCTACCCAGTGTTAGTGTCTCACAGTGTGATTGTGGTGGATCTCTCTTGTCCATATCTCTCAGCCAGTCTTACCCGAGCCAGTCCACCAACCATGTGGTCTCTCTCCACTGTAATTAAACTCCCTGTGGTTCCAAACTCCAACCAGAAAGACACAACCTTAGTGCCAGTCTCTCTGTCAGCTGTTGCCAAGACCTGCATGTTTTTACGAGTGTCAGGGGGAGAAAAATTGAGATGGGCTCATAACCATATTTACTTCTCATTGTACTCTGTTGAGACATAGTGTAGAAGAGTCTGCCAAGGCAAAAAAGGAGCAGCGGGGGAAAACAAATAAAAGCTGGGAGGGAACACAAAGAAGACTCTACAGTAGGCAGTGAAAGACAGTATATTCAAACATTGCCTAAATAAGGGAAAAGAGGGTGTTTACTGGATTTAGAAATGAAGAAGGAAAAAAGGGAGGAATTCAGGAGAATAGTAATTAACTCTGAATTATTCTATCTCCAAGGGATCAGGGGATTAATAGAGGCTTTGGATGGGATTTTGCACTTTTCCAGTATGGGAGTCTGGTTCCTCTATGCAAACATTTGTTTATGTGTGCATGTACAGTATGTGTGCGCATACGGGCGTCCTCATGTGTCTCGCTGTATTCCAGAAGGCTCCATGTGTCTGTGCCAGAGGGCTTGTGACCATATCTGCCTGCCAGCCAGCAATTGTGTGTGTATTGATGTATGACTCTACCCCCCACTTACCAAAAGTTCATCCAAGCATTATAAGTTAATCCCCCATAATAGGCAAAAAGACAGAAAACGGGGGTGAGCGGGTGTGGGAGGTAGGGAGGTAAAGGAGGAACAGGGCTGGGGAGGTGGGGCTTCAAAAGGTGGTGAGTGTGTGTAACAGTCTGCTGTGTGTGAGGTATGCCAGGCGGGAGACTACAGATTTAAAGCTAGACAGACCGTTCTAAATCTTCGGCTTATACCCTGTTCTGGGACAGCGAGTGTTGATAAGCCAGGTGGGCAGACACCTCATGTCACTTAGATGAAATCATTGCTCTAGCCGCCCCTTTGTAACACAACGGAATCTGAAGGGAGCAACTGAGCACATTTATTTTGTTGGTTTTTTTTTTTTATGAATGAATCACCGGCGGAGTATGAAGAAGTGAGAAAGATAAGTAGAAATGGATTGGTTCAGGTGTCACGTAGAGGTCAGTAAAGGCATGAATTAGAACATGTTATGAAGATAGAGGGGGGTGGGGGGCTGTGCAGTGGCCTTTGTCCAAGGAAGCTGAAGTCATACATTCGCTAACATACGATGAATGAGTGTACCCTTTAGCTTGGATTTCCCGTATCTCTCTACCTCCCACTAAGTGTTGCCACTGTCAACACTGTTAAGTTTGTTCAGGATGGGAGGGATCAGGAGGAGGGAAAGAAGGGGGGGGGCAGAGGGCAGGTGCAAGGGTACATTGGTGATGGCTGAGGAGTGGAGGTGGATTTTTTTCAACATGTCTGGAGGCAGTGACCCAGACTGTGGTGGGCCGTGGGCCATTCTACCAAACTGGTGTAAACCACTGAATTTAACATGATCTGGTGCAAATCACAGATAAGACTCACCTGTTACCTACTGAACCTACATTAATAGTTAACTCTTTCATGCATTAATTATGAGAGTGTCAATCAAGATTTTTTTTCTTTATTCCTCTTTAGGCATTTAAAAAACAATGGGATTATTTATATATATATATATATATATATATATATATATATATATATATATATATATATATATATATATATTATTTTTTTTTTTTAATGAAGCTGTTTTTCACGGAGTTGCAAAAATGTGCGTTTAATTTTTAAAGCAACGAAACGTGTATTTACTGATATACTGTGTGAAAACTATGAAATAAAAACATTAAATGCTGCTAATTTGATGTTTTCTCACATTTTAACACACACTACAAACAGAAAGTTATGGATATTTAAAATTTTTGGGGCTATTTTTTTCAGTTGGGGTTTTTGCACAACACTTTTTACTTTTTTTGTGTGTGAATTGAATTGAAACATTTTTTTAATGACCAGACATAATTTTATTTACAAATGGCAAAAATGACCACCAAAAAAATGACAAAAAAAAGAAATATCCTTAACTTTTTGTTTGTAGTGAACTCCAATACTAGTCTCTTCATGCCAAAAAAAAAAAAAAGAATTTTTGTTGTTAATTAAAGTCTAATACAGGAGGTCCTCGGGTTATGAACGAGTTCCGTTCCTACGCTGGCGACGTAACCCGAATTTCAGCGGAAATCGGAAAAAATCGGTAAATCGGAATTAACCCTTTAATACCCCCTAAATACCCCCTAAATCTCTAAATAAATATCCAAATACACATATTACGGGCTTTGTCTTTAATAATGGTCGCCACGGTCGACCAACTGAAGCCTAAGGCTTTACCGATGTTCGTCGGCATCTCGCCTTTCTCCGACCATTTGATGATATCCTGCTTCGTTTCCATCGTAATGGCTTTCCTCTTGGCTGGACCAGCATTGCTAGAAGATCCTGCTTTCTTTTTTGGGGCCATGATGTGAAAAAGGAGGGTGAAAAAAGGCGAGGATACCGAGAAAATTACGGAGCACAAACACAGACACTCTAGACTCACGCGTCGTAAAGTCGAAACAGCGTATGTCGAGTACCGCGTAACCCGAGGACCTCCTGTAACGATAACAAGGAATTGATTTACACTCAAACATGTTAGATCGGGTTTATCAAGAAAAGCCAAGTTACTGTAATGTTATCAGTTACCGTGCATTGTGTATTGTGTTGGCTGATATGAAACTAAAATAATAAAATCCATGAATATACAAGAGAACAGCTGTAGAATAACTGTCCACTGTAGTGACCACTATGCATGAAAGGGTTAAAATAGTACTGTAAACTTAATATTTACAGCACTAGAAAAGCACTCGGAGAGCGCAGACCTCCACCAAGGCAGATCAGTCCCCCCCGATCACCACCAAAATTGAATCATTTGTTCCTTGTGCCAGTGTCAACATTTCCTGAAAATTTCATCCAAATCCGTCATTTTTTGAGTTATCCTGCTATAACAAACAAACAAACAAACCGACAAACCCCAATTAAAAACACAACAATCATTTCATATTTTGGCGTCACTCCTTCTTGTGCAACCCTTTCTGGCTGTGCCCTGTGTAGTTTTGGTTGCGACTGTTTTCGTTAAAGCCCATTTTTAGCTCATTTTGATCCAATTTTCAGCAGATGGTTAGCTCAGTTCTGGACAGTTTAAACTATATTTTGTGCAGTAACACCTAAAAAGCTTTTTTTTTTTTGCAGAAAATTACTGTTTGCTATGGATGTTTTTTTTGTTTGGTTTTTTTCCACCTTGATTTCACTCTTTGGAACACATTTGCATCAAAAATAATGGAACTAACTGAGCTCAAACAGACTTTCTATCCAAACATGTATTGCTTTGGCCAAATGGACTCAGACTTAGATGCAGAACATTATTTTTACATAGCAAAAACAATTTAGGTATCTCTTTCAGGAGTTGAAATTTAGAAGTTTAGTACTTTGGAAATGGAAATGGAATGGAAAGTACTCTGTAAATGATGCTTGTTTTGCAAGTCGTGTTTGTGGTTCAGTGGGTAATAGAAGCATTTTAGAAAACATCCTAGATTTGCCAAATTAAATGCATTTTAAATTTGGTTTTCAGTTATGAGAAAGCACTTAGTACCAATTCAGCAGTGTGGCCTATACACCTCTACTATCTCTTGATTACTTTATGTCCTCTATTCCTCCTTCATTGAAATGTGCTGTTTTCCTCTGCAGTCATGCCTGAATTCATCTTGCATTTTCAAGCCCCTATGAATCTGTGCTTGAATGTCTTTCCAGGAACACACACACACATGGGGATACACTCCTCCTTGCTTTCAATTTCAATCTTGTACCCCTTTCTTTCTCCATTGGCCTATCTCTCTGCCAGTGTGTTACCCCCTCTTCGATATCCCCCTCCTATCTGTCCCTCACACACAGGCTTTACCGGCCTGCTGATCACGATGGCATGTTTGTTAAAAAAAAAAAAAAGAAGAAGGATGAGAAAACAGCAAAGGCATAACCGATGTAGAGAAAGGGAAGAAAAGAGGAATGAATCAACATGTACACCAGTGGCCTGTTATCTCATTACAGCGGTACCGGCTTGTCACGCATGGCTGAGTGACCCCCTAAGGAGCACCCTTGCCCCTTTATAAGACCTCCTTTATTCACCCGGCACTCTCGTATTTCAGTTCAGGCACAAAGAAGGGCAATTCTCTCTGGTCTCTGGGCTTTCCACACCAGATTTGTGTATCCAAACCTAACCGAGGCACACATTCAAACATACAACAGGGCCATAGACACATGCACAGAGGCCTCGTCAGTCGCTAGTTATGAAATGACGCTTATGGATAATGAAGGCTAATAGAGAGGGTGGATATCCATTTGTTCCACCATTTTCTCCCTATTCCACCCCTCTTGTACAGTCCCATGTGAGTATTTGAAGAGGACTTAAAGAGGGAACTGCTGTCAGCTCAAGTAGTTGCGATGGTGTTCCTCTCGCTGGTTTTTCTCTCTCTCTTCTGCCAAAATGAAGGCTCATTAGAAGTGAAGGGAGGTCTGTTATTAAATGAGATGGGCAGAGTGCTACTCAGCACTCCTACAGAGAGGGAATGAGGGAGAGAAGCAAGCCAGAGGTTGCTTCTCTCCCTCAAAAAATAAAGCAAGGGAAGGAACGGTATGGAGAACACATACAGTGAATGTAAGGGGAGAAAAATTAAAGAAGCAAACACACGTCCACATAGAGGCTAAAAAAAATGCTTCTAACTTTTCATTTTTGTAACCATTTGTTTCCACTGATTTTTTTATTAAACCTTTCCCAAGTGATTTATCGCCAGTTATTATAATATTATCCTCTGCATCTTGGATTTTTAGTGAAAATCTGGTATTTTCCTGTATTTAATTTACTAATCATGTAGAAGTTTATGAAAGCTCAGACTTAATTCACGGATTATTAGGTCAAATCAGAAAAAATGTGGGAAAAAGTTATTATTATTATTATTATTATTATTATTATTATTATTTTTATTATTATTATTATTATTATTATTATAGCCTTTATTTAACCAGGAAAAAAGCTAATTGAGATTAAAAATCTCAGCAGCAGTAACAGAAGTTACACAAAGTGGAAATCACAGCCATACATCCACACTAGGAATATACATAAACACAATGAAAGTCAGTACTAAAAACAAACTTAAAACTGATAAGAACATACATATGAAGCATCACGTTTATTTTAAAAGGTACTAAAAGTATAATAACAATGTTCGTTAAAAGCATCTCAAAGCTGAACCCAATTCAATCAATTAGAAACACATCTACACCCACGTTTGTCCTTTTCCCATTGATTTAAAATGACTTTGAATGTGGCCTTTTCAACAAAATATATCATGAACTGAACATAAAAGCAAGTGTCTACAACCACTGTCATTTATCAAACAAAATGAGTTTTACTGGTGAATAAGTTTTATAGAAAATGAGTGTTTTCATGTTCACTACAGAGCCTCTGAACGTTCAAATGGGTCATATTTGATGACCATGAAAAGACGCCAAACTGCATTTTACACCAATTATTTACTTGTATTGACAGGATTAGAGGTTCAACAGTTATTTAACATCTTGGATCAGTAGATGCTTTTAGTTGGCGGTGGATATTTGGGTCTTTATGGGTTAAACTTGATGGTAAAGTAAGGTGTGGATCATGAATGAACCCATTACATTTTAGAGCCCAAAGCCATAAAACGTTAACAGCAAAACATTAGTGCAGATTGGCTCAATCCTTGCAATCACCTAATCTTTAAAAATTAGCATAAAACTACCCAGAACTGAAAAGTAAGTGGTGATGGAGTAGTGGTCTGTAACCTTAAACCATGGCAGATTTTTTTTTTTTTTTAATACAGCCAAAGTCACAACTGAACTGCATTTAGCTTCATCTAAAGGGTTTCATTTTATGTTATCAGACTAGTGATGTGTTAGGGAAGAAAGTGATGGGTCTATGAGTGCTTTCTTTTATTCATTTAGTTAATTGGATGGAATAATAATGGATGAATTTTCATTACGCAGCTTGGCCATGGGCGCTCCGAGGAACAGATGCACCATCTTCAATATTTGTAGCAAAACTGACTTGGAATTTTCAGTATAAATGA
Organism: Sphaeramia orbicularis; assembly: GCF_902148855.1. NCBI lineage: Eukaryota > Metazoa > Chordata > Actinopteri > Kurtiformes > Apogonidae > Sphaeramia > Sphaeramia orbicularis. Next base: position 38,361,078 of record NC_043972.1, on the reverse strand, counting down.
ATCATGCTGACGTTAATGTGATTATATAAAACCAGATGTAAAATACATTCTAGTAATTTGAATGCAGATGTGGATCAAAAGACCATTTTAATCACAATGAAGTCTGATGATATTTTTAACCGTAAACAGTTTAAGTCTACTGGCGAATGGTTGTCCACTCTTGAAACCATTTTAAAGCTTAGAATTGAGTGGGAAAAATGCATTAGTGTGCAAACTAGAGCAAAAAAAAAAAATCTGTATTCAGATCTAGTGTGAAGATAGTCCCAAAACGGAATTTATACATGAAAGTTATCTTCGGAAAGAGCACATCGGTAAGCTTTCAGTAAGCAGTAATAGCATCCTGGTGTTATTTACCCTCTGTTCCCTTTACACTGTTTACCTCAGCTTGTGGAGTGTGTGCATAAAACATTCATCCAGAAATAAGCCCTTTGTCAGGCCAACAAAACACCTGGGTGCTACAATTCACTAAATGACGACCACTGAGTAAAAGGTGGTAGCGTGAGGTGTTTGAGGAACTGAGCTGTTGAGATATGAAGGGCAGGCAGGTGTGTTTGTGTGCGCTTGTGAATGCAACACTGATCATACTGTAAACAGGCTACTGTAAATGGACGGGGAGGCATTCATCCCTCAACTCGTCAGTATTAAAATATACACAGCTTGGCAAGACCTCCCCATGTGTGACAGAAGGAGTGTGTGGTTTTGGTAGTAGAGTCCAGAGTAGAAACTTGAGACATACAGTGAGACATGTTGGCCTGCTTTCATTTTACAACTTATCTCCAATCGGATTTCCCCCAGAGAACAAAAAAGCCGGCTACTGTATTTTTTAATCTTAATCAAACACACGATAATGTCATGTATTGTTAGAAAACCACATACACACACACAAAAACACACACATAGACAGTACAAATGCTGGATCTGTGGATGTAATGGACAGACTCCAGTAGGTTTTTATTTCAGTAAATGGACATAAGAGCTGCCTTACTCTGAGCATTTGTCTGTACAGTAGACGCTTTGGAAATGACTCGCAGAATGAATTGATTCAAGGATAGAGGGAGAGGGGAAGTGAGAGAGACAGCGAGGCAGCAGCACTTTGTCCCAACCCTTTTAGTGTGATTAGCTGTAGTCCTAATGTCTCTCCCCTTATTTATACTCTGAGTCAGCCTTTCTCCTCTCCTTCAGTCTGTCCTGACCATAAAAGACAGAGGTGTCAATACCTTTTCATTTGGAAAATATGAAATCCATAGCAGTTGGCGTCAAATTAGAGCGTGCCTTCATGTCTGCTTCTGTTTTTGAAGATATAAAACAAGCCAAAAACCAAAAAAATAGCAATAACTATTAATTGAACCTGTTCTGCACTGCAGTGTGGCAGTCATCCAAAACAAGTTAAGACCACGTGAGTTTCATCCCCAGGAAGGACAGTAGTTTTTTTTTCTTCTTTCTGCCTCTCCTTTTACAATTGAATACATGTTGTCTCACTAGTCGCTTTTCCATTGACCCTCAAACTGCGCAAATATAACTTTTGCATAAAAATTTACCTAATGGAAAAATGACAATTTTGCCAAAAGTCAAATTTTTCAATTAAAGGTTTTTGCGCTGGCTAGAGGTGGTTTTTCGGGCGTAGCGCAAAACTGCAATGGAAAGACCTTTTTTCGCAACTAGAGTCAGGTGAATAAAAAAATGGATGCTGACAGACGTTACAACAAGTAAAGAAGAAGAAACATGTCACGGTATGTGTGGACACATGAGGAAACCCAATCATTTTTTAATTTAGTACGAGATAGAGGGGTAATATATAATAATAATGAATATATCTGTAAATCAACACTATATTTACGTTTGTCGCCATGGTTATGGAATGACTTTTCACGTCATCTCACGATAATAAATAAACAAATCATCGCATGTGTGATTTAATGGAAAAACCAACATTACGCACTTCTGTTTTTTTGACATTTAGTAAATATCGGTAAAGTTTTGTGCAGATGTCCAATGGAAAAGCGACTACTGAAATGTTTCAGAGTCCTCCAAACACCACCACTAAGACGCTTAATATGACTACGAATATGGAATGCAGAAGTGAAATTACCCATTTATTGTAGGAAATGTGTAAAAGGTTCCTGTGGATAATGTACCTCATATTCAGAATGGGACAGGATGTACGAAACTATATTGTATTACCTCTGCTTATGATACTTTATCAGTACACTGGTGCTGAATTATAACTGGTATTTTTGTAAATAGACTTTCCTGGCTATTTGCATTACAGTCAATAAATGCTTAATTCCTCTTTTTTGTCTTTTTAGGAATTTTGTATTCTGGGTTACTCTTCATTTTACTAATAATACACTGTATACATAGTAATGCTGTCAAAGCTTTTCCTTTAACATTCACAAACCTTGCATTAAAGATAAAATTATTAATCTATTTGGGTTGTTATGTGGTGCTTATAAGACTCTCAGTAATGGCAGGAGCTGGCTCTTATAGGAAATGTTAGCTTTCACTGCTGTAATTACAGGCTTTGAGGTAAAATAATGTGCAGGGGAATTATTTGAATGATTGTTAAAGGCTCAAAAATAAGCTCTCATGATACTGTTGCATTAACATGGTTGAAATACTGGACATGTCAGCGTATTTTCGGCTTATAATTGAATTTAGAGCCAAATCTGAGTTGCTTTTAACAAATCCATTGGTCAACCACTACATAATAGATATAATACATTATGTCATGTTCAGTGCAAACATGTAATCAAATTCACCGCAACACAAACCACCACAATACTGCTCTACCAGTGCTGCAGTCCTGCAAAAACACACAAACAGAGCGTTGAGCACACTCTGTCATTCTGTATTCATCCATCAAGCCACGCATCCATCATCTTTCCAGTGCTGCCCTTGGTCTTATGGGATATTGGTAGGAATTTATAATATTTACTGGCTCTCCCATCATTGAATGCACCTCATTAGGACACTCCATTATGGACGCCAGCCACATTAGCAGCAACATATGCAAGCAGATTGCCTCTGCCAAACACTGCATATCATTCTGGTCCATTAAAGCAAGTCATTTACCTTGATAAATAGGTAGAGGCTCAGGGGAATTGAAAAGGCAGGGGACTCTTTCCTTCCCTCACTTCATCTTTTTCTTTCTCCTTTGCTGCAATTTTAACATCTCCTTCTGTGTGGGTTTCTGAGCACACTTTCCCCACATGCCATTCACTTGCATCTGTCTTCTTCTGTCTTTCCTTGCTCACTTCTTTTGAGCCCTCCAGACTTCTCAACTTTGCAAACTTTGAGCCTCTGTGCTGCCTTACACTACCCCGTTCCTTCCTTTTCCATCATTCCATTCCTGCATTCCCTCTACTCCTGCTTGAAATTTTTATTTTTTGCCAAGAGCTGCATTTTAAGGAAGGAGGGAATAACAAGAAAGAGTGGGAAAGAGAAGTGGGGGTGGGGGGGTAGGAAAAAGGACAGGGTGTGTTAATTGGAGTGCCTGAGGCGAGAGTGATGGAAGGAAGAGGGAGAAGAGGAAAGGAGGCCCAGATTCGGGGCCCCCGAAACATTAAATATTAACACCTTTTCTCATCTCTGCCCCTTTAGTGACACTCACTGATTGGTTGCTCTCTCAGTTGATCGCTCTTTCTATGTGTGTGTGTGTGTTGCTCTCTCACCAAACTGAGTTCCCCCAGAATGTGAAAGGTGGCCAGGAGAAGACACGGTGCAGTAATTGGCGGACCTTCTGTGTTTTGTGCCCTTTGATTCTAAAAATAATGAAATTCTTCTTGATATTTTCATCTGATGTGGTGCCATCCACTGATCTGGCCTTGCTTTTCTTTCTTTGTCATCGTCTCTGTATTAAAGCCTAAATTTGAGCTCTAACAGGAGCAAGACACTGGCTATTGTCATGTTAACACTCTCTAATGGAGGCACATATAATGGCAGTCGATTGTGTCAGCTCAGAGACATTAGTTTTATAAATGGCGCAGATATTCTGTATGAGAGATTAGTTCCAATTTTATTCAGTGAACTCTAATGGCATAGGACATACAGAGAATCCTTCCGATTATCACTGAGACTATATATCAAAGCTACTTTTTGCAGAAGCACTTACACAGCACTAAAACTCACAAGTTCCATGTATCCATAGCCCTATTTATAATCCCTTTAAAATATGTCTTTTTTTTTTTTTCAACTGTAGTTCTCTACAGACTAGGGGGGGAAGACTGCAATGTCAGCTGTGCAAATTCATATTCTGCTAGTGCCCTCTGTCTCACTTTCTTTTTCTCTCCTTTCTTACCATATATCCTTGTCCTCATTTTCCTGTCTTGACCCACAGAGGACAAAAACACCCACTCCCAACTCATCCAATCACCCAAACACCTACACACACACACACACACACAAACATGCTAAGTGACCACACCACTCCAAACTCTTGTGTTGACTTCTCACCCCGTTGCCAGGACAACAGGACTGGCGAAGGGGAATCCACTAGTAGACAAAGGAGTGTGTGAAAGGCCGACCTTGTTGCCCACTTCACACTGTTTGTCTAGACCTTCTAAACTACAGTGAAATGACACAACACACACACACATTTGTAAAGCTGTGATTTATCAGTTGCAACTGCACACACTGTGATGTTACCTCCGTGCCCTCAGCCCTGTCTGTCTAGCACAACAGATACTGTCATATACAAAAGCGTGCACATGCAGCTTGGCTCAGAGGCATCATTTGTCAAGTCACTGAGCTTTGTGATGACTCTGGGTTCTGGATTTTATTGTGTTGTGAAGGATACACAGATGCTGATATTCTTGGGTTTACTGCTTTGCAGGAGACTGAAGTGTACGCAGGCTAATTGCTAATAGCTTTATGTTTGACTCAGCTGCATTACGTCAACGTCAAGTCCCTGGGAACATCAAACCTCGTCTAAACCACTGTCCTTGTTCCCTCCCTTTGCCTCCGTCCTCTGGTTATCCTCTCGTATATTAAATGAAGTTCAACGAATGAATCTAAATTAAGTTGTTTCAAGTGCTAATCACATCAACTCAGGCTTTGCAGAACAGACGGGAAAGTAAAAATGAGGAGAGAGAGAGAGAGAGAGAGAAAATAGAGCTAATGCAAGAACTTTCTCAAAACAGATGCCAAAAAAAATAATAAAATCTATCCTTGCACTCTCTCCTATGCCCTGTCTTCTCTCCTCTGTCTGTAAACAGGCAGTAGCCGATGATTTAGCACCAATGAATAAACAAACCTGTAAACACTATCTCCTCTGCTAGACTCAAATGACCCTTTGGACCAGCTGCAACATGAATATATGAGTGAGTATGTGTTTGTGTTGCCGCAGGGTCACAGGTGTGAATTTTACCTCCACTCAGGTGGTGCGTTTACAAGCCCAGACAGAATCACGGCCCCTCCATATCCTGTAATTGTAGTGGAGAGGTTTTGCATCTCTACATCCGGGATCAGACTATCTCACCCTTAATCAAGTACCCTTCACTTATACATCAAACATAACCCTCATAAAACATAAGTCAGATCCATGAAAAACAGCAGAGGTGCACAGTTTCAACAAGAAATGAAACTCAGGAGATATTGTTGTGTTTGACTCCAATTAGAGGCCCAGATATGGTCTTAGTTATGACTGCAGGAGCTTTTGACCCATCTGTGAGTGGTCAGATGAGATTTACAAGATTACCAGTCTGATTCTCCCATTCCCTGATTGGTTGTAACTGGTACTTTTGAGCACCACCATCAATGTTTTATTGATAAAAATAAAATATAAAAAAAGTAAAAGCTTGCTGTGGATTTTTTTGCAAAGTTCGCTGTAGTTAAAGCCAGGTTGTTGTATTGAGCTCGTTCATTAGAAGTTTCTCAAAAGTCTTGACTAGTACTTTGAAGTAAACTCTTTTTAGTGAGGATCTACAGAAGAAGCAGAAAACTACCAATTAGTCCTCACTTTCTTCCCTACTTTTTCCAACCTCTACTCCTGTTCTTATTCTTTATACTCTCTTTGTATTTGTCTTTGAGTTATCCTACTCTAAGCCCCTTTTAACACAGCACTTCTGCTACAGGAATATTTCACCTTTATTCTGGAACAACGTCTGTGTAAATTAAATGGTGGGATCATTTGGTCCCACCTTTATTGCGGCTTTGTAACACCTCTGGAGGTAGTAACAGAGCTGTGATAAAGGTGGAATCATGATTTCGGAACATTATGTAAAAGGAACACCTATCGTTCTGTTGTGGCTAAAATAACGAAGAAACCACAACTTCTGGATGGTGTCAGGGAATCTCTCCCATTCTTTATTCAACAGGGGTTTTAAACAGGGGTGATCTGAACATCATTACTACCATAAAAGGAATCAACCATCTGATGGGTACGTGATAGACTCTTTAGCCAAATATGATGTTATGTTATTAATGACTCTCTTAGAATGGTTTGGAAATGTGCTTGTGAGAACTTCCAGTCTTCTCGGCTGTCACCACTAAGCTGTCCAAAGTTCTGTCAATTTGCCAGGTCGCTGTGACCTATTGATAGGCCTTCAAGGAAACAGGACACACATAACCACACAATTTACCAGAAGTTACTCAACTTCATGAAATGAGATCACCATACTAAATATTTTCCCCAATAGTTCCTCAACCAAGGTGTCGTTTTGATGACGAATTGTGTGTGCGACCCCTGTGCCGAGGAGATTTAGAAATAAGTGTGAGCCGTGCACAGTAAACAAACATATCGGAGCAGACCAGAAAGATGAACTGGGGAGACGCCGAGATCCGTGAGCTGTTGTCACTTCAGGCGGAGGACTCCATCCATGCTAACAATTGTGGAACAGTGAAAGACGGGTCGACTCTGGAGAGGTTAGCAACACCATTATGCTCGGGGTATTTCCGATGTGCAAGTTACATCACACTATACGCTGCGCTGCGTCACTGCCCCTTTGATTCCCGAACGCAGTAAATGCTGTACAGTAAACACACATATCAACGCCGCCAGAAAGATGAAGTGGGGAGACGCTGAGATCCGTGAGCTGTTGTCACTTCAGGCAGAGGACTCTATCCATGCTAACATTTGTGGAACGGTGAAAGGCAGGCCAACTCTGGAGAGGTTAGCAACACCGCTATGCTTGGGGTGTTCCCAATGTGCAAGTTCTACGTCACACTATATGCTGCATTGCATCACCGCCCCTTTGATTCCAGAATGCAGGTCCGCTGTGTAGAAGTTCAGCCTGTCTCACCTCTGTTTGGCTGTGAAAATCGTTTAATGGTGGAAAAAAGGTGGGATCACCATCTCACCTTTTTTCCAGGATCTCTGTGTAAAAGTGGCCATTGTTAATAACAATTTGGTTGAAATTAATATCTGAGTGCTCCACTTTGTGCCTGTGCTCCATTCAGTCTGTAATGCATGCCCCTTATATTACTTTTATTAGGAATATCCCGGCAGACAGACAGTGACTTTCTGACTCTATGTTTATGTTTTTTGTTTCCTTGGTTTCTGAGTGGTTTTACTTCTTGAATACGTTTAGTTCTGTACACGGCTGTCATGAGAACAGCTTCCTCTCTCCATGTCTGTCACTCTCACAGTGCGTGTCTGTCTCAGCCTTTCTTCCCTGCCGTCTCTTAAGTGGCATTCATTGTTGGGGAGTGTGTGTGGTGTGTGCTTTGCTGCAGCTGCTGTTCCTGCACTGCACCTGTTCTTGTCTCATCAGTTAGGCGTTGACGGACTCCAGGCCTTACATGGACCCACCCTGACACTAGTGGTGTGACCCAGTCTGGCCCCGTCATCCCCCCACCCACTCACGTCACACACGCAAGCATACTGTATATCAGAAATACACACCCAGATACCCAGTCTGCTATACATCTTCAACAGTCTGCCATTCACACTTTGACAGCAAGCAGCGATAAATAAAGCATTGACCTAACTACCATTTACCTACCACTACAGTAAATAAACACCATTCTTTTTTACATGGGAGCCTTTTATGTTTATGTCCCCCTTATGTGTTGTGTTTGTCCAGCAAAAGGAAACAAGCAGAACAAGCTGAATATCCTAAAGGAGCACAAACTGTTCCCATTCACCAGTGGGTACAAACTAATGTGAGCCCCGAGTGAATGTGAAAGGACCATAAACACAACATTCGAGTCAGCTTTCTCACACAGATAATGGGTCGTTAATGTCCCAGACTGGAACTTAGGGCACCCTGCCACGCCTGTAACTGTACTACGCAGACCCATCTGGCTCATGGTGGGGATTCCTGTGAGTCAGCCACACCAAGGCTGTGCTCACAGTAGCCAGTAGAGCACGTGGTGGGAGCCGAGGCTGGTAAAGAGTTAGCATAGCCTCCGTACCATCAGAAAGTTGTTTGAAAACTGCTGTACTGAAGAAATGAGTTTAGCTTTTTTCTTCCAACATTACTGCTAACTTACTGGACAGACCACACTGGTATGTAGCACCACCAAGCCATTTCATTTATGCTCAACTTTAAATACGCACACGTATCTACAGCATGCTCTGTCCATTCTTTGCATTCTGTATTTCTCTCCATCCTCTGGGAGCTTGCATATGAGAACCCAACCAGAGAATATGGAGCAGTACCACTGGAAACCATGGGGACAGAGTTGAGATTTGAAGAGAATCATTTTCAGAAATGGTGGAATTTTTCAATGAGCGAAGCAAGGTTATAATAGTTTTGGATTTTTCATTATAGTTTAGTTTTATTTAGTTTTGACTTTTTTTTCTCTAATTCAGTTAGTTTTAATTAGTTTTTAGAGCAGATTTGCAAGTTTTTATTAATTTTCATTATTTTCTAAATGCTTAGTTTTAGTTTAGTTTTAATTTCTTTATGTCTTTTATCTTCTTCTCTGTCATATTCAAATAAATCCCAGACAGGACTCTGCTGCTTTCTCCCAACTTTAGTCTCCATGTTTCCAGGTAGAGTGGGGACGAGAGGAAGACGACTAAACGACAAGTGACAAGAAGTGACGGACCGTTAAATATCATACGGTGCCAGCAGCTAAAATTGCTTAAGGGAAACAAATTGATTTCATATCAATCCGACACTGACAAAGACGAAAACAAAAGGAATTTTATCCATAATTTTTATACGTTTTAGTTAGTTTTATAAGCACACAATACAGTTTCAATTAGTTTTCATTTTTTCTTTTAATTATAGTTATTATTTACTTCAGTTAATGAAAATGTTTTTACAATACTAGTTTTCATCATTTCCTTAGTTTTTGTTAATGATAATAATCTTGGAGCGAAGGTGTGAATTAGTGAAAAACTACTGACATGTTTACAACAACTACCTTTCTCAATATCATTAGTAAAACCATGATGTTCTTATTAGTGTAACTTAACATTGGTCACATTACAGATCAGCTGTTTGTCAGGAAAAATATATTTTCCTCACTAAACAGAAGCTCAGAGGAGTGATACGAATCAAATGTTGACTTTCCAAACGCAATCCTTCCATTCAACACTGCCCCTTAATTATGTGTAACTCTCAGTTTCTCAGTTAAATGTATCGTAAAGAGGTGATTTCTACTGAAATTTACCTCCTTTGTATTACTACGTAAAATTAGCTGCAGAGACCACAACAATTTTTTATACCAGGCTGATTGCGTTGAAGTAGGAGCCCACTATTTGAAGAAAAGGCAGGTTTTGGCACTTGGCACTGGCTTCATTTTTTCAGCCCAGGAGGTTGGGTGAGGGTGAGGCTTGTGGGTCAGTGTGTTTAGCAGTCACAGCTCAGACCTAGGAATTAAATTAAGACTTAGAGAAGTGAGTTTCCCTGCTGATGTCCCCACCACAACACTAGACCTTGTGTTGAGTATTACCAGACTGCTGAAGTAAGAAGCTGTGTTTACATTCTTTGTTTTACTTTGTGATAAGAGGGAGAAGTATGGTGAGCAGATAATGTGCAATGGAGATGACTTTGCAAGGTCAAAAAATATGTCGACCGTTATGGAAAATAAGATTACTCAGCACCTTGTGACTGCTTGAAGAACACATCATTTGTCCAAAAATAACCTCTGAACAAAGAATTAAAAATGTGATGTATGTACTGCTGATTAAAATGGAAAAGGTCAGTGTGAAATGAAAAACCTGCTGATTAGTAGAAAGGACTGAAATAAGGTTTTTTTTTTATTCGTACTTTATGACCTTTGTGTGTGTGTGTCCTCATGCTGGAGGTTTCTCCATCCTCGTGACATTGAAGCTGAGTCTTCTGCAGCAGGACACTGTTTGCTTTGCCAACAATCAAACACACTAATCCTGTTAGAGTTCAAGGATGTTTTGGGCTACACATACACACACGTACAATACACTCAGGTACAAAAATGCACACTAACTGCCACTGTTCATCCATCAGCACTAAGTTAGAGTTATTCTATCCTTTTCACATGTATACTCTTGTCTTGCATAAACTCTTTTTGTTTGTTTTTCTGCTTTCACACCCTTAGCACCACCATCCAGGTGTATGTAGTTGACTTAAATAAAGATACCACCATGAACATCACTCTGATGTTTGGGTTTGCAAGGCGTCGAGCACGTCCTAACAATAAATGACATTTGTGGGGGCTCTAGTTTTTGATACGAGTGATGGGCCTTTTCTTCCTTTTATGCCCTTCTTGCATTTCTTATTTTCTCTCAGCTTCTTTTGAGTGTCTTGCATTTTCTTTGTCTCTCCCTCTCTCTGGTCTTACTCTTTTCAAACACCCGACCACATGTATGTGCAGACAAGGCACAGGGCACAGTTGTGCACTGGGTATTAAAGAATGCTCTTTGAGAATGGGGAATAAAAAAGGGGAGAGTGTGAGAGAGAAAGAAGTTCCTGGTTTGAAGTCCAGAATACGACAGTAGGTGAAGGGAGAACAACAGAAGAAAAGAGGACAGAAGAGGGAAGATCCAACCGGCTCTTTTAGTAATGAGGGGCACCGGCTTGTGTGTCAGACTAAGAAAGAGATGCAGCCATAGAGAAAAGTAGATGGAAAAAGGCAAAAGGAGGCACATACAGAGAGTATTAAAGATAGCTTGACATTAACATTTCAGTAGATGTGGGAATGACACAGCTCTCTGGGTCTCCTTGACTCTGCCACGCTGCTTTGACTGTGCACTTGGATCTTCTTTGTACACACAATGTGCGTAACCGTGGCTCTTGAGGGTACTTCAGTTACTCATAAATATCACATGTATTATAGATATACTGTAAGGGAGTGTATGTGTTGTGTGTGTGTGTGTGTTTTGTGTGTGTGTGTGTGCATATGGGTCGCAGTCTGACCGTCTCGTTCCCATCTGTCTTTCTACCCGGTCACGCACCCCATCACACACCACCTCACACACACACACACACACACACACACACACACACACACACACACACTTTTCCTTTCTGGTTAAATCCGATTATCTAGCCTGCGTCAGCTAACGAGACCCCCATGTAGCCAGTTTTACTCCCCCTCCCCAGCGTCCCCCCAAACCTCTTTCTTCCTCACTCACTTAGACACACACAGTAACGGCCAACAGCCTGTGTCTAAATACACAAACACACACATTCTGTTCTCGGCTCAGATTGGACAGAGGCCTCTCTAATTAAGCTTTAATTGCCCGTCTCTGTCAGTCCAGCTGCCATGTGTGTAAAACATAGAGGGCCGGTCTCATTGATCACTAAAACATATTGTGACTGACACTAAAAGATGAGTGTACAAAAAGAAAATGAGAGTGAGGCACAGAATAAAATTGAATCAAGAGATAGGGAGGAGGAGGAAGAAAAACTGACAAAGGAAGTGAGTCAGAGAGAGAACCATGATTGCTCTCAGTTATATATGAGCCGTTTTTGTTAGAGAATTAACTTCTTTTCACATTTACCTGCTTTAAACCTGTCACTGGCCAAGTTTCTTTTTTTTTTTTTTTTTTTAAAGTTTAGGTTCATCCTCAAAGATTAGGGGGAAGAAACACTTGAATTTAGAAATGCCCACCTGCAGCTCTGTCCACTTGGTCCATATCAATAGACCTAATATTAAAGGTAGATGATCCTGACACTGTTTCGTGCCGTTATGGAAAACTGAATCCACATTTCCAACCCAATCCAATCCAATCCAATCCATTTTTAGTTATAAAGCACAAATTTAAAGAAACACAGTTTTCCAAAGTGTTGTAGAGTAAAATAAATACAGTAAAAACATAATAAGAGGATAAAATTCTAAGATAAAAACACAATGAAACATAATAAATAAATAAATATATAGATTGTCCACCTCAGATAAAATATCCATGCACATAAAATCAAAAACCTATTTGGTCTGAAAAGCCAAAGAAAAGAGGTGGGTTTCCATTTCCAAACTTCTTTGTTAAAACACAGAGCAGAGCAGTAGATATGTGTCCAGGTCACATCTTGACAGAATCTGATCTTCAATCTGTAATTATTAGCTATCAGTCATGTATTCAACCTCCCTGCCTGTCTGAAAACACCTGTGATTGACCAGAAACCTGCATCACCAAGTAGATCTTCTACAGCAGAAGTCAGACCACTTGAATTACAATACCCTGGAAGGTAATCATGGATTTTTCATCATGACAATAAAGATCTATCAAGTGATTTTAAAGGTGCAATATGTAAGATTTGTGCATGATCCTGGGAAGTTTGTATTGTGCTGGGAATTGGTTATTTGTTGATAAAAGCTAACAATGGCTAGTGTTGCATTTGCGCACATAGAAAACTTGACCCAAGTCCTCTTCATAGAAACTAATGCAAAGGCAATTGGAATGCATCAATGTAGACAACCTAAGTATTATTGGAAAGCAATCTTTTTTAAGGTTTTTTTTTTTAATCCTTGGTTCATACATTGGAAATAAAAAAGTAATGAGTACATGTTAATATCCTCATAGAATAAATATACACTGCAGTAAATAATTATTCCCACTCTGTGTCTTTGTCTAGATAATTTGTTTGCATGGTTTTATATAATAATCTTAAATAATTTTGTAAGAGACAAAAACTCATTTTTGGTGATATGGTGGCATAGTGGTTAGCACTTATGCCTCACAGAAAGTTTACCATTTTGAAGCCTTTCTGTGTTGACTTTACCTGGTCTATCTTCTGTCCTCCCCAGCCCACCCATTAAAACCTTCTTTCTTTCCTTCTTTCTTTCTTTCTTTGGTTGTTAACACTCTAGCAGCAAAATTATGGGTTGAATTCATACAAAATTGGGTTTATAGATTGCCAGTGACCCAGAACAGATGTGATTACATTTTGGGAAAAGTAGGTCAAAGTTTCAATTTTTTAGGAATTTTTATTTATTCATTTTTATTTTTTTCCCCTTTTACTTACAATGGACAAAATTTCACATGTCTGTAGCAGCAAAATTATTAGTTGAATTCATACAAAATTGGGTGTATAGATTGCCATTGACTGAGAATAGATGTGATTACATTTTGGGAAAAGTAGGTCAAAGTTCAAATTTTTTATGATTTTTTTTTTCTCCCACTTACAACGGGGAAAATTTCAAACATCTATAAAAACATCAATTTTGTTTCAATTTACTTCAAACTTGGCACATATATAGAGGCAAATGATATGCTGACATCACCACATGCAAAGACATGATGTCATCAGTTGGATCGATGCCAAAATAAGCTACAATACATGCGAGGGGCGGGGTTTGTTGTGCCTGACACCACTTATTTTTTAAGAGTTTGTTTTCTTAGGTTTCAGTATTAGTTATATATAGGGATGGGAATCGAGAACTGGTTCTTTTTGAGAACCGGTTCCCACTGGCTCGATTCCTTGGAATCGTTTGCCTGCCTGCTTAACGATTCTGCTTATCAATTCCGCCTTCGTTGTGCATGCACGATGACGTCACACGTATGCTGCATTGTTTTGGTCAGAATGTAGCCAACATGGCATTGAGGCAGAAACGGTCTAAACAGACGACACCAGGTCCACTTACTTGGAACACGTGCAAAGCTTCCATGTCTTCAAAAGGGTGGAATCCCTCCAATATCCTCAAACATTTGTCCACAGCATGTGATTCATTTACAGGAATGTCACATATTTGTCGTATGTGGCTTAGTGGCGCTTGTGAATGTAGCGGCAGAGTGAACGCTTGGCCGGTTCCAGTGTGGGCAACAAACGTCGTAACTCCTCAAATACAAGTTTCCGAAGGTAAGAAGGGAAAGGAAATGAGGTGCACAACAATGGGAGACAAGCCGAGCTGAGTCGAACCAGTTCCACGTACTAGAAATGCGGCAATAGAGGAATTAGTAAAGCGTCTTTAGTTTCACTTTCACTGCAACCCCCCTCCCACCCTGGCCAGCGTCATCTGTTATTATTATTTGTACATATTGTATATGTTCTATTTTCTGTGCAGAGATAGAAATATAAAAGACAGTTAATGCAAACACACCCGTTTGTACTCTTTTATTCCCTCATGAGAATCAATAAGAGAATTGGATCGATAAGCAATATCGATAATGGAATCGGAATCGTTAAATTCTTAATGATTTCCATCCCCAGTTATATATTTAATGTCTGGTGGTTTCAGATGATGTGAATGCCACATTGTAACCAGCAGAATTCAATTCAGTTTTGCCTGTAATCTGGCAATTCCCAAATATTGGGATTCTGAGTTTTCAAAAGATGAAAAACAAATTACTCAAGTAACAAAGTTAAGATTTTGCCTCTGTCCTTGTGCCAGAAAGTCACTTGATTTAATGTGGTATGTGTGTGAGTGTATATTTTTCCCCATGCACCACTTAACAGAGCTCTAAAATCCTGAGCGCTGCCTAAAAGTGCATTGCTCTCCATTTGCTCTCACATTCTTGTAGGTTTGCTTGTCTGGCTTGCTGTTTGAGTTGGCGCAGAAACAGAGGAGGATTTTCTTTTGGGCAGCGTTCTCCTCACAAACGCAGAACATGAGACCGCGTGTTTGTAAAACCGATGTCGGTTCACTCGTGAGCTACCGAGCTGACAGAACCAAATATTTAGAGAGATGAAGAAAATGAGGCGAGATAGAAATAGAAACAAGTGGGAAGTGAAAAAGTGTGGTAAGAGGAAGCGAAAAGAGACATTACGACAGAGAGAATTGAATCTTTTCATCAAATGTCAGTGCTTGGCTGACTCTTGACCTCTGTGTGGTTAGTGTGTTTGTGTACGGCCCTGGTGGAATGTCATTTACACACTCCTGCCTCTTTCACGCAGCCATATCATGTGTTTTTGACAACTCTTCTTATTATCTCCACTATATGTCCTGTCTGCCTTCTCATTTCCTTCAATGTCTTTCTTCCTCACAGTATAGTGATAACAAGGTGGCCATCCCTCAGCGTCCTCTCATCTCCCTTTAGACATTTTCAGCAAACACTCTTTCATCCTCCCTGTCTGCGTTTCTCTTCCCTGTTATTAAAAACGAGTCTGTCAAACAACTATGATTCCCAGAAGTCCATCCTCCCCACTCTTGGCTTTTTTACACAACAAATAAATTATTAAACTGTGGATTTTGTAGTCCAGAAATTGATTGCATGATTAATTTATTTTTTCATACAGTATTTGGGGGCAGGGTTGTTCTTTAGAAACATGTAAATCCTAAATATGAATATTAATTTGAGTGTAAATTTCTTTCTTTTTAATGACTATAATAAATTTTGGGTTTGTAGTACAGAAAGGTTTCGGAGGATGCGACTGAGTGTTTGTTTACTATATCCCTGATGCATCCATTACTAATTCAGCACATATATTTTCTAGTCTTTGATTTTAAGGGGGAAAAAAATGCCTCTTTAGCTGTCAAATCAGCCAATTTAAGTGTGTTCTCATGCACTCATCGCTCCTATAAACCTAATGTACAGCAGACATGTGGATCATGTTACATAGACTAAGAACAAAGCAGTGTTAGCGTATTGATTTTTAAGTCAGACCACAAAATTAATTTGTCTTGTGCACTTCTCATTTAAACAGCATTGCCTTTGTTTGTTATTTCCCCACTTTTACGCTTTACTGAACCACAGGTTTTATAACTCTGACTTCATTAGCAAAAATGGAGCTCCGTTGCTTCCTCAGCTTCTTATTGTGCTTCCTCTTCAGATTCTTTTTCCACTCCTCCCTCATTGCCTGCCTCTCAGTAATCCAATCTCATTGTCATGTTGTTTACACCACAGCAAGATGTGAGAGTTACACATCTATAGTGTTTCCTATCCCCGTAGGAACTAGTCTGGGTCCATTATGTCCCCACCAACTGCATACTCTATCCTATTGAGATCTGGAACACATTGTGCATCCTAATGTCTCCACTGAATGGAGGACAGGACACAGACGGTCTCAGTCACGAGGACCTTCTAGCTTCCCTCGAGGTCACTCAACACTTTTACACCAACTTTAGAGGAGGCTGTTAAAAGCTGTCAACTTGTTATAGCTTAAATTTGCAATATTTATCATAAATGCAGACCCAGGTTCATGGAGCTCAACATTCAACAACCTTTCTAACAGTATAATCCACTTCGCTATTGATCCATATGTTGGGTTGCTGTAAACAACCTCCTCTTCTTAGCCCGTAAAGACCCAAACAGCCTCTGGCAACCAAAACCATCTACTGATGTCAAACATTTAATACCTGTTGATCCTCTAATCCTGTCAATACATGTAAATAATTAGTGTAAAAACAGTTTGTCATCTTTTCACGGTCATCAGATATGACCCATTTAGATGTTCAGCAGCTCTGTTAGCTTCTACAAGATTGATTCACCAGTAAAACCCATGGAGTTTGATAAATGACAGTGGATGGAGACATTTGTTTTATGTTCAGTTGATGATAGATTTTACTGAAAAAGTCACTTTTCTTCAGTTTTCTCTGTTTTTGATATAATAACCCTCAACTTTACTCTGAGCTTTAATGAACATCTACATGATCAGTGAATTAAATAGAGGAAAATAAGTGATTTTCACTGAACAAATACAAAATACAGTAGATAATATTATAATAGATGGTGTTCAATCACTTTAGACAGTGATAATCAAAGTGTGTGGTCCGTGAGAGAATGTCGTAAAAAAGTCTAATCTATATCAGTGTTTCTGAAATCGCCCTCATCTGACTTCCAGTGCAAAGTTACAAGAATAGATAATTGTTTTCTAAATTAAAAGTGAATCAAATGTAGTCTAAATAAGCCTAAGAGTCGACTGTTATTGAATTTGTCTATGCCAACCCATGTTTTGAGTCACCGTCTCTATACAGTTACATTACCCAGGTTGCCTATTGTCATATCAAAGACCTCTCATGACTTGTGAATTGTGGTGGAAATGAAGTAGAATAACTAACTAATCAGAAATGAAGCGTGAAACAAAATGAAACAAAATAAAGAGCGACTTGAACATTTATAAAATACAACAATGGCTCGGTGACAGAAGAGAAAAGCTGGAGAAACAACGACCAGTGTTAGCAACAAGGTGCAAAGACATTCTGTTAGCATCGAGCTGTTAGCACCATTTGTAATATACTGCAGACTTAATTTGTAATATACAAAATATAATAATATTGTAATATAGGCTGTTTAAAAAGTTTTTTTGTTTGTTTGTTTTTTTGTTTTTTTTTTGGGGGGGGGTGGCTGGCCGGCTGGTTAGGTGGTCCGTGATTTTTTTTTTTTTTTAAATGATAAAGTCAGAACCCCTGACTTAATAAAAGTCAAATATTGGAGAAAAACATATTTTGGAACTTTATGGGTTAATAAGTCACTAATATTCTCCCTGAGGGCAGAGCTTTAAAGTTAGGACTTGTGGAAGCGTTAGATTGAACTATGATGTGATGAAACTGAATACCAATACAGCAACAACAGAAAGTGAATTATGCTGCAGAGGAGTAGTTTATATGGACGTCTGGATTCATGGCCGCACTGTGGGTTGTCTGTGGTATTCTATATTAAAACAGGGTACAGTTTACTGCTCTACAATATACTGTTTCCTCTGGAGGTTGAACATTACTATGATGTTAAAGGCTGATATAAGAATCATCCAACCACTGTCCATGTGTTTAATTTTGTGTGAGCATCAAAGTCAAAGTAATAAATATCGACATAAATACATCCGAATCACTGATCAATCTGTCAGAAATTTGTTTAATATTATTTACTCTTGTGTTGGACTTTTGAATAGAACTTTTAAGGTTTTTTGTTAGTGAGTGACGTAGAGGCTTTTTTAGCTCACCAGATGATAGGCCATGAGCAATTGTGAAAGCTCTGCTTCCACCGTCATCTTCAAATGTATTATCTTTGTCATTATCATCTTTGTCATTATGATCTTTGTCATTATCATATTTGTCATTATCATCTTTGTCATTATGATCTTCCTCATTATCCTTTTTGTCATTATCATCTTCATCATTATCATCTTTGTCATTATCATCTTCGTCATTGTGATCTTTGTCATTATGATCTTTGTCATTATCCTTTTCGTCATAATCATCTTTGTCATAATCATCTTTGTCATAATCATCTTTGTCATTATCCTTTTCGTCATTATCATCTTCGTCATTATCGTCTTCGTCAGTATCATCTTCGTCAGTATCATCTTCGTCATTATCATCTTTGTCATTATCATCTTTGTCATTATCATCTTCGTCATTATGATCTGTGTCATTATGATCTTCGTCATTATCATCTTTGTCATTATCATCTTTGTCATTATCATCTTCGGCATTATGATCTTTGTCATTGTCATCTTCATCATTATCCTTTTCGTCATTATCTTCGTCATTATCCTTTTCGTCATTATCATCTTCGTCTTTATCATTTTCGTCGTCATCATCTTCATCATCATCATCTTTGTCATTATCATCTTTGTCATTATCATCTATGTCATCATCATCATCATCATCATCTTCGTCATCATCACCTTTGTCATTATCATCTATGTCATCATCATCATCATCATCTTCGTCATCATCACCTTTGTCATTATCATCTATGTCATTATCATCTTCGTCGTCTTCATTAGCAATTTCTTCAAACATCGTCTCCATGGAAACTACTGATCAGATTCATTTAAAACTTCATATGTAGCCTCCTTGGGCCAATGTCTACAAAGTTTGGTCACAGTTTTGATGGCTCATAACATGTAAATGGTTACAGACATCAATATATTTACTATTGGTCACTGATGGAAGTCATATATGGACTTTCATTTAATTAGTTGAGTTCTCCTCCAGTGAAAGTACCGCCCACTTCTGTTGGGAGATTGATCTCCTGCAACCACAGGACTAGTGCCAGAACTGGACAACCTCACAAATTCTACTTGTTATTGATTTATTGATAGAACATGCCAGTGAGATACAGGGCTATTGGTCCTATTTTTATTCATGGTAGAGTATTTTTATTGATCAAACAAAGCAGGCCCAGCTATATTTTCTCATATAAGTTCCAGGGGAAAAGTACAATAAGATGTAATGTCTGTCTTAGTGTTTTTCTAATATTGTGCAGCCCTATTAGATTTTATGTGTGTGTGGTCTATGTGTTTACCCTCTAGTGATGTTCTGGTGTCCGTTGTCATCTCTTAAACCTTACAATACTACATGTGTTTGCTTTATTGTCCCTCTGTGGGCGTGTATCGCATGAATAAATGTGTGTGTCTCTGTAGCTGCACTTCCAGCGGGGGAGGTTCCCCACTTAAAAGCTTGGAGAAATCGCAGACCCTGGACTCTTGTTGTGTTTGTGTAGTTATGTGTGTGTGTTTGTGAGGAGTGATGAGTGTGAACTGCCCAGGGCACTTCAGGAAAAGGCGTGCTCCACTGCTGATAAAAGTCCTGTGCGGATGCCACGCGGCCGTCCCCGGTTCTCGTAACACACTAGTTTAACAGACGGAAAGCCTGAGGGCATTAAACAAAACACACAGCGTTTCAATCTAATAACAAGGAGATAAACTGTTGTCATTGTGGCTTTATTATTTGTCTTAGCTTGCTATTCTTTCCATCTCATTGCTTCTTGCCTTTTTTCACAAGGCACTGTACTTTACTGAAGTTACTGAGTTACTACAAGTTGTAAATTTGTCTATTGTTCTTTTCACTGTATACTGTATATATGATGTATACTGTATATATATATGTTTTTATATTTAGAGCTTTATATATGTATTTTTTTAAAAAATCTTTTTCTGTTGTATTGATAGTTTCTTCCTACTTCTTTTTATTATATTTAAATGGCACAATGTAGCACCCAATAATTTTCCCCTTGGATTAACCCATAAAGACCCAGTGCTACTTCTGTGTTTGTTCTCAAATGAATTTTTCTCTATATTTAATATTTCTTAAGTAACTTATTACCATTTATTCTAAAATTATCCTCTGGATTTTGTGTTTTTTAAGAGATAATCCGGATTTTCCTATATTTAATTCACTGATCATGCAGATGGTCGTAAAAGCAGTAAATTCAAAGGTTATTATATCAAAACAAAACAAAACAAAAAAAAAACTGAAGGAAAAACGGTATTTTTCTTTAAAATCTGTCATTAATTGAACACCAACCCAGTGTCTCCATCCACTGTCATTCATCCGACTCTATTGATTTTACTGTTGAATCAATGTTGTAGAAGATGACGGTGTTTCCATGTTCATCACGGAGCCTCTGAACATCCAAATGGGTCATATCTAATGACCATAAAAATATGACAAACTATATTTTACACCAATTTTTACCTCCGCCAAGGAGGTTATGTTTTTGCCAGGGTTTGTTTGTCTGTCTGTCTGTTTGTTTGTCTGTCCGTTAGTGTGCAACATAACTCAAAAAGTTATGGACAGATTTTGATGAAATTTTCAGGGTTTGTTTGAAATGGGATAAGGAAGAAATGATTAAATTTTGGTGGTGATCGGGGGTGGGGGGGCCCACGGGGGGGGGCACTGATCAGCCTTGGCGGAGGTCTGCGCTCTCCGAGTGCTTCTAGTTTTACATGTATTGATATGATTAGTGGATCAACAGGTATGAAACATTTTACATCAGTAGATAGTTTTGGTCACCAGTGGCTGTTTGGGTCTTTATGGGTTAATAAAGTATTCTGATTCTTATACTGAAGTGAGTAAATTTCTGTTTCTGTTTATTTTTTCCTGCCATGACAGCATCCATTTTAACATTCATCCATTAAAAAACACCAAATTCTCTCGAGTTCTATGTACTTTTGACTGACGATCATGTTGGTATTGGCTGCTTTTACGTTCAGAGAAGAGTTTTTATAAATCATTTTACATCATTCACACATAGATGTTCCTTCAAGCCTTTTTTAATGACATTCTTATTTCATTCTCTGTTTACAGTTTGCAACGGGACTGTGACTGTGAAAGTGACTCCCGTTGTGGAAGTGGAAAAAGGTGAAGCCATCAGTCTACCCTGCACATACACCGTCTCGTCATCATCAAGCAAAGCTGTCATTGAATGGTACATTGTAAGTAGTTTCTTGACATATTTTTTTCTATATCTATATTTATCCTCTATAATAACAGTTTACTTAACCAGTCTGACTTTATGTTACCTTGAACCCCTGTGCTACGGTTCTCTTTCCAGTTTGTAATGGTTTTTTATTTCTCTGCAGTAAGTTGCTCTTCTCACCACAAAAATTAAAATCTTACCAAGTGTATTTTTCTCATTTCTAGTCCAAATATCTCATCATACTTGAAATAAGATATAATCACCTAAAGACTAACTTGTAAGTCAGATAGAAGAACTTATTTTTAGACAATAGATCTAGAAAATCTTATTTCAAGAAACCTTAGATACGATAATTTTCACTTGTTCCATTGGCAGATTTTTTTGCTTGAATTAGGAAAAAAAAAAAAAAGAGATTTTGACTAGAAATTAGAAAAATACACTTGGTAAGATTTTGATTTTTGCAGTGCTTAAGAGTTTAATCTCAAATGTTTTTTCAGCATAAGTTGTAACACCTGTCTGATCTCTGACCAACTTTTAAAATGTGTATGTAGGGGTAAAATGGTGCAGGAGCTAATATGTACACGGCCTCACACTTAGTAACTGCAGTTTGGAATGTATAAACATGCTGACACTTGCTATGTTAGTGATTATATTCCTGCTTGCAAGTAGTTGAATAAAACTCCACAAAGGCACCATTATTCCTGAAATTTACACTATTCACTCATTTAACCCATAAAGACCCAGTGCTATTTTCGTGGCAACTACCAAATGAATTTTTCTCCATGTTTAACCTTATTTTTTTAAGTGAATTAAAAGAATTTATTATAATATTATCCTCCGTATTTTGCATTTTCAGTGTAAATCATGCACTTTCCTATATTTAATTTGCTGATCGTGTAGATGTTGATGAAAACTCATAGTAAATTCATAGGTTATTATATCAGAAAAAGAAACAAAATGAAGAAAAGTGTTGTTTTTTAGCAAAGATATCAATAATTGAATGTAAAAACAAGTCACTGTCATTTATCAAACTCCATGGGTTTTACTGATGAATCATTGTTGTTGAAGAGGATGGTGTTTCCACGGTAACTACGGAGCTTCTGAACGTCCAAATGGGTCATATCTGATGACCATGAAAAGATGACAAACTGCATTTTACACCAATTATTTAAATGTATTGATAGTATTAGTGGATCAACAGGTATTAAACATTTTATATCAGTGGATGCGTATGGTCACTAGTGGTTGTTTGGATTTTTATGGGTTAAGGCTATTAAATGTTGGGTGATTGGGTTATGATAATATATATATATATATATTTTTTTTTTCAGACAGTTTTATTTAAACTTTTTCAATACACATAACCAAAGCAAATACTCTTAATGAGTATAAACAAACCAAAACAACAATCACAAAATTAACTTTAGACAGGCAAAAAAGAGTAGGCTATTAAATGTTGTGTGATTGGGTTATGATAATACATTTTTCTGTAATTTTTTTTCCTTCTTCTTACACATTCACCCATTTTATCAGGAGGAACAAGGAACCAGGAAACGTGTGGCTTTCCGTTCTGAGGGTGGTGAGGGCAAAAGTGATGAGGGTACCCCTTTGTCCAGTCGGGTCACCATCGGTGACGACTCCAGCTTGACCATTAAGGTTGTTCAACCCTCCGATGAGCTGACCTACATCTGCCAGGTCACCGCAGGCCCTGCTGGGGTTGGAGATGGTGCCACTCAGCTCAAAGTCTTCTGTGAGTCAACCAGTGCCCTTTGACCTTAGCGTGACCTTTTTCTGGCCTCCCCCGTCACTTTCCCACCAGTTGTTGACTTATGGAATTTATGACTTGTTTGTTAGTGTCACTTCTACTAAATGTTTATTATGGCTTTGCTTGTTTGTTCATGCATACCTTAATTAACTGTGCCTAATTCCTATAATACACTTTGATGATTGCATTTCACACATATTCATCTTAACACCGTGCAAAAACCACTTAACAGAAATATAGCATCATAAGCCATCACTTGTCATGACTTTTATACAACATTGGTCTAATAGTTTTGTTTTTTAGCATGTTTAAGACTTCAGACACTTTACAGACTTTTTTGGTATCCAGGGTTGAAGAATCCCTTTGATAAATTCCCTGGAGGTCAATTAACCACAATCTAATCACTCTTGACACAATTGATGAATAGTTCAATCACATCTGTCATGTCTCATACATATCACCTTAATAACAGTCCAGATTTATCACCACGGTGCCCAGGGCTGACCCTGACGCAGGCTGCCTTGTCCTTGCCCCTCCCACAGCGAACCCTAACAGACATCAATCACAGTTTTAGCATTTAGTTGCCTCAATAAAACGAAAAGGATGTATTTGCATTTTGGATTGCACTGATCAATCATTCTAAAGAATAACTGTTTTCTTTTAGAGAATAGCGAAACAACCTCTTCTTCTTCTTTAAGAAAAGGAACTTACAAGTTACTCATCAACATTTATGCACCCAAAAGTACTGCATTTTAAAATCCCAAACCCATAAAATAATTAATTGTGAATGAGTCAGCCCTGTGTAGAGTGCATCATTCACATACCACTTCAATGAAGTGATGTTTGACAAAGGTTTTGTTAAATGCACTTAATGCACACAGTCTCAAAACATAGCCTGTGTTGCGAACCAGCTATTTCTCTTAGTCCACATTTGGCTACTTGAGTCATTTTGGGTGAGTTATAGTGTGTGCATCCTGCTTTAACTTAATAAATGTGAGTTATAAGGTCTCCAGAGGGCTGAGCATGTCAGTGATAGCCTGGTTTCAGTCTGCAGACGAACATAAGCAGTACAAAGTATATTAAAGCAAAAAAAAAGAACATCCTGCCTGTACTTTCATGTTAACTCTCTTAATATTTAAAATTCTTCAAACCTTTAAGGGGCTTAATGTGTAAGAGGAAGAGAAAGAGAGCATTTGTGGTGTTCAGTGTGTTTTGGGTGACCTACTTCTGTATCAAGTCCTCATTTTGCATCTAAATTTCTGTTCTTACATTCACAGCCTGCATTAATACATGTGAGGACAGACGTTAAAGCAGTTTGTGGTGCATTTTAGGACAAAAAAAGACAAAAAAAAAAAAAAAAACTAAAGTGAAAGGAGTGAGTGAAGAGGCATGAATATCCTCAAATATCTACTGTTTATTATTATATCTGGCCACAGCTGCAGGTAGTGATAACTTGACCTTGCATGTGAACAACTGAGCTCGAGAGCTGAGGAGAGAAATGACGCTCACACCTCTAGTTGTGTGTGTGAGTCATAGAACTGGGGAGTTTTGTTTTTGTGATTTGACCCTTATCAGCTCATGTGAAAGAGGTCACGGTGGAATTATGTGAAGCAGGATATTTACCGACCAACTTAATTAACAAGGTCATCGGGTTTGAAGATTGGCCTGCATAAGTAGTACTAGAGTATGTGTTTGTGTGTGTTTGTTTGTTTTGTAAGGTTAAAGGTACAGGCCTTTCTTCCTGTGAATCATAATGATGTAATAATATTATCTGCTTTCACTTTTCTCCCTTTTCCTCAGTTGCTCCAGAGAAGCCGGAACTTACAAAGCCATCAAGTCAGGCCATTTATATCGGAGGGTCTGAAAGCTCCGAGGTATGTAAGCAGCTGCGTTTAATCGCAGTATAAGCGCAAATATCGTAATTAACTAAATACCAAAAGCTGCACATTATCTGTTTATTATTTCTTCTTTCTTCATGTGTGACAGATCAGCAAATGTGTGTCTATGAATGGACACCCTCAACCAAGAATCATCTGGTTTAAAGATAACAACCCTCTAGCTGAGGTCAAGGACAAGACACAGGGTATGTGTTGTCATTAAAAAGATGATAGTAGGAGGAAGCATAAACCATTTTACGTCCTGAAAATGGCCCATAAAGACCCAGTGCTATTTTTGTGTCAGTTCCCAAATAATTTTTTTCTCTCTAACTGTTTTTAAGTGATTTATCACCATTTATCATAATATTATACTCTGTATTTTGCATTTTTTTCAGTGAAAATCAGGTATTTTCTCATGTTTAATTTACTGATTATGTGCTTTAATCATCAGAGTTAGATTATATTTGAGGGTTTTTCTATCAAAAAACAGAGAAAACTTAAGAAAAAGTAACTTTTTCAGTAAAATATATCATTAACTGAATGTAAAATCAAGTGTCTCCATCCACTGTCATTGATCCAACTACATGAGTTTTACTGGTGGATCAATGTTGCAGAAGATGACAGTGTTTCCACGGTAACTCTGGGCTCTGAGCGTCCAAGTGGGTCATGTCTGATGACCGTGAAAAGATGATAAACTGTGTTTTACACCAATTATTTGCATGGATTAATAGGATTAGTGGATCAGAAGTTATTAAACGTTTTAGAGTAGATGGTTTTGGTTGCTGGTGGATGTTTGGGTCTTCATGGGTTAAGTGTAAAGTCTGTTCTGTTTTCTCTGTCAGAGACCTACATGGTTCCCTCTGTGGTGAAGGAGGCCTCAGGGCTCTTCACCATCCAGAGCACCTTGTATATGCGACCCACAAAGGCAGACAAGGACTCTGTGTTCTACTGTGTGGTGGAGTACCTAATGCCACAAAACCAGATCAGAAAAAAGATGTCAGACAAAATCTCCATCAACCTTAACTGTAAGTATTGGGGCTGTAAACTGTAATTTTTATTTTTTTTTTATTTTAGAGTGTTATTTCTGAGATGTACTAGGTTACAGATTATTAGTTACCCTAGAAATCTGATAAGAAATGGAATTGTACCTATTGCGGTGTTACCTATTGGCTGAGTTCACACATCACATGTGCACAAATACCCTGAGCAGTGTCTCAGGTCAGTTCCCTCCTCTTCCTCCTCTCATTTCCTGCTTTTGGATAGTATTCTCTAGAGCTGAAATGATTAATTGATTCATCAACTCAGTTGATTAAAAAAAAAAAAAGATTACGATTTTCCTTAATTAAACTTTTGCTTCCTTAATTTTGAAGCCATTAAAAACTGGTTCCACTGTTGTGTTTCACATGGACACTTATTGTGACACACATGACGTCAGGATCAACACAGAGTGGTTTGTTTGTGTCATCTTAAGTTTTTGGTCAGTAAGTTGGATACAAATGTGTTGAAGACTGCAGTGCACATATTGTTTGTTGATTTCATTTGACTTTGTTGTTGTTTATCTGTAGTTATTTTTATATATATTTTTATGCTGCTGTTATTGTTGTATAGATATTTTTTTCTATATGCTTTTACTATTATACTTTTTGTGGTTGTTGTTTCAGCCGGTTCTAGAGTAAATGACAAGTTGTTTGTCATTGTCAGATAAGTCTTTTTCACATTCTTACTATGTTTTCACCCATTCAAATAATCATTTAATTGAATCAATTGAAAGAAAATAATCGACTGATTAATTGATTACAAAACAATCGGATCTCTGTAGCTCTACTGTCTTCATCCAGTAAAGCCTGAAACATCCTCTAAAAAGTAGTAACCACTAGAATTACTTTATTATACTCCTTTACTTTTTGATATGTTTTCAACAATTTACACAGGCATGACAGACTCGTTTAGAGCAAAGGGCACTGATATATTTGGCCCAACTTTGCAATTCATGTAAGAGACCCAGTCAAAAATGATGCAAACTTTTAGTTCATACAGTCAAAAGAATGCTAGAGCTGTAGCTCCTTAAGTCATTCTACCATGTGTTATCCAGAAATGTGACAAATGAATGCAAACATTTTAAGCAAATGACTGTTATGTTCTATAGATAAGACTTTTTTTAGTGGATAATTTGTGTGTGTGTGTGTGTGTGTGTGTGTATATATATATATATATATATATATATATATATATATATATATATATATATATATATATATATATTTATATATATATATATATATATATGTATATATATATATTTTTTTTTTTTTTTTTTTTTTGCACCTTTGTTTGCAGGAAGAACTTAAATTTCAATATCTGGTCAATAATTATCATTATTATAAATAATAAATGCTTGAAACAGTCTGTTTTAGTAAAAAAGAAAAAAAAACAGACTTGAAGTTGTTAGCATATTTATTATCAGAAACAACTGTAAATGTCCATAATGCAACTTTTTGAGATTGCTGAAATAAACTTTCATTTATTTTACATCTGCTCAAACATTCAAACATGCTTTTTGGTCTAGAACTTTTAATATCAATTATATGGCTTCATATTTTTGTTCACAGGCGTTTTTTAGCCTGTGTGGAAGTCTCTGAAACAGTGCCTTTCCACTTGTAATAGAGTCCAACATTGCTGCTGTAAAGTCCGAAAGCTCAGGATCTCATTTTTCCGATTCCATTTGAATTTTGTGGATAGCACAAACGGGTCAGAAGTTACAGTAATTGAAATACTGTGAAGTACAGAATGTAGCACTGGAGAGACTGCCATTGTTAAAGTTTTAAAATTATATCCAGATTCTTCATCTTCAGTATGAAGTATGATATTTTTTTAGGAAATGAAGTGTAATTAGGAAGCTCTGGAAAAAACATTGTGATTACTGATAAACAGGTGTTGTTTGTTGTTTGTTCTTGTCCAATTAGATCCATCAGAGACTGCAACCTTTGTATTACTCAACACCACTCCCGTCAAAGAGGGCGATACTGTCACCATGAAGTGTGAAACTGATGGAAACCCTCAGCCTGAGTTTGACTTCACTAAAGATGTATGTGTGTCTTTGATGCAGATCTGCAGAGAAAGAAATATTTTTAGTTGATTTCTGCTTTTGCACTCATTATTAAGTCTCGACACACTTCCTCTCCCTCTACCTCCACCTCTACCTCCAGGGAAATAACATTAAAGGTGAAGGGGGTCTCCTGACGCTGAAATCCGTCAAGCGCACAGATGCTGGTGAATACATGTGCCAGGCCACAGATTTCGATAACTTGGATGCTGACCTGAGTGGGAAGATTGAACTCACTGTCCAATGTGAGTAAACCAAACACACACATGAAAAAAAACCCATGAGATTTAAGTAAACAGACACGTACACAGGCACAATTTACCTCCTGTTTGTGCAATTGAAACCCTTTTTGGAGACTTTTCTTTTCATCAGTAAATCATAGAATTGAAAGGGTTAGGGCTTTAATGGAATGCTTTCAGCTGGAAGATATCCAACTCAATTTTTCACAGTTCATCAGTTACTTTAATGTTATCCCAACCACACTCCCTAATTTGATCCTATCGCACGCATTAAGTGGAGAAAGAAATTGCATTGAATAGGTTTAACAGTCTCCAAAATGGGCTTAACTTAAGAATAAGTGTATTAGCTTTGTACTCACCGAAAAGCTGAAACATGCTGGTTAGTACAGCTCCTTAAATGGGTGTTTAAAGGTGGATGTGAGGTTTCATGCCTGTTCGTCGGCTCTTTATTGTCTTTTCGCTTTGATTTTCTTTCTGTCAGACATCGACCCAGTGAGTGTGACCCCGGTCGAACCTCAAGTTGTCATGCTTGGAGACAAGGTGGAGTGGCAGTGTAAGACCAAGGCCTCTGCTGCACATACAGTTCACTGGAAGAAGGTGAGCTCCATCACTGTCAACCCCTGTAACCCTCATCCTTTTACTGGCAAAGACTTGTATTACTCAGAATACAGAAATGCCCTGTTTTACTCATCTGTCCACAGAATACTTTTTTTTAAAGGATTCCTAGATAACAGTTTAACACCAAGAATCTATCACCCCTAAATATTAACACCACCGGCTGGTGTTAAACTATGCTTCAAAAGTTCAGTCCTCCCTGACGCTCCATATTTGGACATTTTGGGATTGTACCACAGCTTTGGGTTGGCCTTTTCCATTGTGTTGTGCTATGTTTTATGATATGACACAGACTTAGTGCTTTGGATCTGAAGGTCTGAGGCTCTTTTCTCTTTACAGAGTCCCTGGTTTATTATGTACTAGCATTTTGTTCCATGGTTTAGTCTCAAAAATAAAACTACACCAATGAAGGAGATGTTCAGGTCCAATATTTTCAGTACTAATTTTAACTTTAAGTAAACTTTAACTAAAATAAGTGGTGCCAGGCACAACAAACCTCGCCCTTGCACGTATTGTAGTTCATTTTGGCATCAATCCAGCTGATGTCATCATGTCTCTGCATGTGCTGATGTCAGCATATCAGTGGCCTCTATATATGTGCCAAGTTTGAAGTAAATGGATGTTTTTATAGATATTTGAAATTTCGCCCATTATAGGTCAATGGGAGAAGAAAAAAGATTTTAAAAATTCATAAAAAATTTTAACTTTGACCTACTTTTGCCAAAATGTAACCACATCTATTTTGGGTCACTGGCAAACCATAAAGCCAATTTGGTATGAATTCAAAAAAGAGTTTTGCTGCTACAGACATTTGAAATTTCACCCATTGTAAGTAAATGGGAAAAAAAAAAAAGATTTTAAAAATTCATAAAAATTTTTAACTTTGACTTACTTTTCCCAAAATGTAACCACATCTATTCTGGGTCACAGGTTACCTATAAACCAAATGTGGTATGAATTCAACTGATAGCTTTGCTGCTACAGACATTTGAATTTCTGCCCATTATAAGTAAATGTGGAAAAATAAATAAATAAATAAATAAAAATTAATTAAAAATTGAAAGTTGGACATTTCCCAAAATGTAACCACATCTGTTCTAGGTCACTGGCAATCTATAATCCCAGTTTGGTATGAATTCAACTCAGAGTTTTGCTGCTACAGACATTTGAAATTTCACCCATTACAAGTAAATGGGGGGGGGGGGGGGGGATTTTAAAATTCTTAAAAATTTTTAACTCTGAGTTACTTTTCCCAAAATGTAATCACATCTATTCTGTGCCACTGGCAATATATAAACCCAGTTTGGTATGAATTCAACCAATAGTTTCACTGCTACAGACTTTTGAAATTCTGCCCATTAAAGTAAATGGGGAAAAAATATTTTTAAAAAATTCCTTAAAAATTGAAAATTGGACCTACTTTTCCCAAAACCTAATCACATCTATTCTGGGTCATTGGCAATCTATAGACCCAATTTGGTATGAATTCAACTAAGACTTTTGCTGATATAGACATTTGAAATTTCACCCATTATAAGTAAATGGGAAAACAAAGAGATTTTTAAAATTCATAAAAATTTTACTTTGACTTCCTGTTCCCAAAATGTAACCACATCTGTTCTTGGTCACTGGCAATCTATAAACCCAGTTTGGCTGGAATTTAACCAATAGTTTTGCTGCTAGAGTGTTAACAAAGAAACAAACAAAGAAACAAACAAACCAAACCAAAAACAATACCCCTTAACTTTACGTCACGCGACTGATGTCAACAGAAAATGCAATAGTATATGCAACATTTGGGAAGTTGCATACTCGTTTACCAGAATAGGCAGAATTTAAAACCCTGTTCAGACCGAAAGACTCCACGCAGACACACTGAAACATGCACCTTCTTGCACTGCACTGGTCTGGTCTATAACTTCCTGAAAACCTGGCAGTTTATAGCAAAGCAAGAGGAGATCATGTATCCGTTCTGTAGCGATGACTCTTTGTACTTCTGTCATCTTTACAAGCTTTATTTGTAGCCGGATAGAATCTGTAGTGTGTTAAAATATGAATGAGGATAGTGATAGTAGGGTTCTTTCTGCAGCTGCAATTCTATAATTGAAAACAGTAAATAAATAAATAAAGTAAGTAAGTATGAGGAATTTGTCCCATTTTTTCCACTATTAGGGAGTCGGTTTCACCTCTCATTGGCAGAGAAAATATTAATTATCCCCAAAACAACATTTCACCAGACAGTAGGAAATACCTGTAAATTTTATAGGTGAGCTACAGAAAAACATACACTGTATCGCTCTGCAGGTGAGCTGCAGCTGACACCATTACCGATCAATTCACACCGCTGCAGTTTTTCCCTGCAATAAATCTTTGATCTGAACTGGGCTTTACAGCAACACAATACAATGATAAATACAACACATAAACTAAAGAATAGTTCTTAAGTCTCAGAGTCGATTTGCACTGTAAGCCCAGGTAAGTTGAGTTTACTTAAAAAATTGAGGAAAGTGGTTGCCTTAAAAAAAAATTAAGTAATGATTAATGAACTTTTTAAGCACATTTCACTCACATTTAACTAAGATTCTTTAAATTAAATGTACTTAAAAAAAAAAAAAAAGTTCATTAATCAATACTTAATTTTTTTTTTTAAGGCAACCACTTTTCAAATGTTTTTAAGTAAACTCAACTTATCTGGGCTTACAGTCAGTTACTAAGAAAAGTAGCAAGTCAGCTAGCGGACACAGAGCTAAGAGAAAATTTCCATGGAACTGGTGGACAATAAAACAAAACACTCTTCTCATGGTTAAAACAGACAATTGTTGATAGCCGACAGCCGCTTAGAACTTTTTGATTTGTATCTTGTATGATAAGCACCGAAACTCCCATCGCAGCTACTCTTTGTCCGAAAGCACTGAGACTGGCATGTCCAGACATGCATGGGCAGTTCCAATGTAATCCAACTTTACTTGTAAAGCACTTTAAAAACAACCACAGTGGACCAAAGTGCTGTACAGAAAAATAAATAAAAACCAAAATAACAGAGTAAAATGCAAGAATAGATTAGAAGACACAGAACAACAGTAAAAATAAAATAATGAATAAATAAATAAATAAAAATACAGAAGAATAGATAAAACCTAAATAAAAGAATAAAATACAAGAACAGATTAAAACATAAAAAGCTATACAATTAAAAACAATAACAAATAAGAGCAATAAACCAATACCAAATAAAACAACTGAATAAAAACAATACATTCAGACATCTCACGTGGTTTCAAAAGCCAAAGAGTTGTCAATTTTCGTAGTCAAAAGAAAAAGTGGTGTGGTCATGACTAAAACTTATTAATTTAAACCCATTTAACTTAAATTTGTTCACACATTCGGCTATATCTACAAATGAGTTGACTATGCTTAATATTTTCTAGTAATGTCATCAAACTTAAATTTTTAAGTACATTCTAATTAATTTTTAAAGTATATTTGACATCTGGACTTACACTGTGGAACACCTCTATACTTATAAATCCTGTAAAAGTGTTGGTATTCAACCCTACTCCTCCTCTTGTTATGTGTTGCTCTATCATCGGGCTTGTTGCTGTTGTCTGTGTATCTACGGTGCTGTTGTGACCCCAGGGTGTGATAGGAGCTCACTGCCTTTCTGGCCAGACAGTTTGTTTGTTCTTAGAAAGAGTGATTCCTATGAGAAGTACAAAAAAAAAATGCAAGAGACAGTTTCATCATGAAGGACTGACTGCTGTTATCAGGGCGGTTTGGAAAAATGTATGCGAAGGCTCATCTTTTACTTACCCAGCACCGTTGAATAGAATAATAATAATACAATACAATACAATACAATACAAAAAGCTTTATTGTCATTACAAAATACCATTGTACAGTGCAATGAAAATGGAACCAGTGGTGATATGAATGTTTTTTTGATTGCATCTGTGTGCTTGTGTGTCTGTCCAGGGTTCGGAAGTGCTCTCTCAGGATGGTACTCTGTCAATCCAAGAGGTTTCCTATGATAAAGCAGGAGAGTATGTGTGTGTTGGAGCTGTGCCATCTGTGCCAGGACTGACAGCAGAAGCTAGTGTCAACCTCACTGTCAAAGGTAACACGATTAATCACACACACACACACATGCAGAATACAATAACAACTATCAGGCAGGTTTTACTGGGTATTGTTTTCATCAGAGGAAGGATATGGTGTAGTGGGTGGAAATAACTGTGAAGCGGAGCTGCTTTCTGCTTTGTTAATAACTCAGTTTCATTATTACAGAAGTTTACTACCTTTAATATCTAAAGCATCAGAAAGTGAAAACTTCACAGTATTTACGTGCTGGTATCAGAGCCCTTTTAGGTCTAAGTTATTATGTTTATGGTTATTAGGTACTTAAAATGTGCACTTTCAGAATAGGTTTAGAATAATGCAATGTTTTGCTCTAGTTAAAGTTGTGGGTAATTAGATATTTTGGTGTCTTCTCATTTCAATTATTTGTGCAAATGAAATGAATAGTCCATGCTTAATGAAATAAAGAGTAGTCTTCATTTATACTGTAATGTAGCATCTAATGTTGTAGTTTTTTTTTTAATTTGATTTATCATCCACAGATTTATCAGCAGATACTGTTAGAATTACCCTCTTTACATGGGACTAGTTTTATCTGTGGATGTCTGGTAATTTAGAATAATTGTGGAGGTCGTCTGTGAGCTTAATTCTGTGTGAATCTGCCATGTCTGTTATTTGTAAAGATGTGATATGATATGATATGACATGATATAATATGATATGATATGATATGATATGGTATGGTATGGTATGGTATGGTATGGTATGGTATGGTATGATATGGTATGATATGATATATGATATGATATATGGTATGGTATGGTATGGTATGGTATGGTATGGTATGATATGATATATGATTAGTCCTGTGCAAGTTGACTTCTCTGTAGCTAATTTGGTAGGATATGCAACATGTTTTGTTTCCTCCACATATTATATTCTGCCTGTTTCCTGGTTGAGGATGATGGAGGCAGCGCTGGTGATGATGAATTTTTATGAGTTTTAAATGTGTTTTAGAAGCATTTAGGCTCAATTTGCAGTACAGCATAGATATTCACTAAAAGATCAACCTGAAATCTTTCACACGAGTGACAGCTGACAAGATGTATGACAGTGACACTGAGGAACACTTTTCTGTCTTTCAACAGTTATCTGTAAGTGATGAGCTTCAACACCAAAACCAGGGAATATTGTGAGCAAATCTGAGTAAAAAACAGGCTTATTCATCACAGGTCCACAGGATGTATTAGTCCTGAGCAAATGGGACTAATGACAGTAAAATGTTAATATTTGTATCTATATGGCACTGGAGATGGGACTAATGCTGCCTTCATGTGGTATAGGAATAATGGTAAATACTAGTTACGAACTCGAAAATTGCACATCAACGCCCCCTCATGTCATATTTTCCACTGGCAAACTGGGAAAACAATTTTGATACACAAGTTACAGAGATGAAAATAACCTTTGAGCTCTTCAACATAGCGGAGAGCAATGAAAGATTAATCGCGAATGATAAACACTGCCTTTATTATTGTTCTGCTGCTGTTAGCTGATGATTTGGCACATTTATAGTATAGAAATACACAATTTGGAAAAAAAAAAAAAAAGAGGAGTTTGGATGTTCTCCTCGTGTGTGTGGGTACATGCTAATAATGCTAATAATGCTAATGATAAGTTAATTAAGCTAAATTGCCCATAGGTGTGAATATGAGAATGATTGGTTGCTCGTCTCTATATACTGTATGTCAGTGTATACATGTCCCTGTGACCCTCTTGAGGATAAAGTTCAGAAGATGAACGAATGAAAAAAAACACTGTGGCAGATTAATCCTGGAGACGTTATAAACGTGTTGCTGTGCATTAGCGTCTTTCTCAGTGTCATAAAAGCTGATGTGAGTATATGTTTGTGTTCCTTTTCTTCAGTGGTTTTGCTTCATTGTGTGTTTTAGGTCAAAACAGGGTGGAATAACAGAAAAAGACAAAGAGAGGAATTGAAGTTTGACAGGTTTTTACTAAATAAACCACTCAGAATGTACCTCAATAAGACATGTAAGATGTTGAACATGAAGTGTGAACTGGAACATACTGAATTTTGGCCCAGTAGTTTTTTTGTTTTGGGGCTCTTTTTTTCTAAATCAGTCCAGCTGCTTTTTGACATCTGGTTGAATTCCAAAAAGCAGTCAAAACTTGGTAAAAACACAACAAAAAAAGGAAAATCATGACAACACTGCAAACAACAGTAAAAACAAAAAATCATAAGGAAAACAGTGTAAAAATAAAACAGCCCTATTTTTGTAGTGAGTCAGTCTCACTCACTCTTCTACGTTTTACCCCCCATTACACAGGTGGTGGGGGGTGAACTGAGCATGCTCAGATGTCTATGGAAAGAACAAGGTGTATTCTGTCAGCACGTTTTGAAATTTTAACTATTGAGCAAAAGGATGAATTTCTGGGAATATTTAAAACAAACCATACATTCAGAACACTCACCACAGACACGTCAGGGGTTAAAGGGTTAATTAACATATCCAAAACTGTTTTTTCCAAGTAGCAGGTCACAATAAATTGTGTGTCAGCTATTTTTTAACAAAAGCACTTGAATGTAACGCACTGGTTATTTCGAATTCACTAGTGGAAAGGATCATCTTCCCAATAGCACGTGAAGGCAACACATGGAGCCGGATGTGGTTCTGGAGCGACTGATTTCCAACCCCAGCGCTATGATATAGATTAGTATAGATTAGTGTGTGTCTGTGTTTGTGTGTTCGCTCCTTTATTAATATCAAATATCCTTTCTTTTCCAGGAAAGCCAGTGATTGAATCTCCCGCTGTTGCAGAGGTGGAGAAGGAAGGAGACACGGTGACGTTGAAGTGCTCAGCGTACGGCCTCCCTTCCCCTCAGTTCACCTGGAAGCCTTCAGGAAAAGAGGTACACATGTAAAAACAGGGCTCAGACCCAAGCAAGTACAGACGTCTTGCTTTTACACAGACAAAAACACATTAGCGTTGCATTTTTTTTCCTCATTTGCAATTTACTTGAATTGCTTAGTAAACAGATGCCATTGCTGCTTTGCTTGAAGACACTGCAATTATAAGTCTATAAACCAAAGTGGAGATGTACTTCAAACAGAGCCATACTTAAAAGCATTTTCATTTGGGTCAATATGTGAAGTTACAGGCAAGCCTAAGATCTGCCTGGTAGACTGGTGTATCAAACTTCAAAAGTAATGGAAAGAGAAGGGAAAGAGACGCACATCTTAGGGCTTTGGAAAGTAATATTTTATTCTAATATTTAATATTGAAGTGATAGTTAAAAGGAAAACTCCCACACGAAGCAGCTTTAAAGAAACCTACAGAGGGAATGTACGTAGCTTCACTATTGAAATAATCCATAAAATAAAATGAAACTTTAATGACTCCACTTTCTCTGCTTGCAGTACTGATGCATGCAAAATATATATATATATATATATATATACACACACACACACACAGGGTGGGGAAGCAAAATTTACAATATTTTGAGGCAGGGATTGAAAGACAGTGTATGACCAATTAGTTTATTGAAAGTCATGAGAATTTATTTGCCACAAGAAAATTTACATAATAGAAAATGTTTTTTATTCTATGTGTCCTCCTCCTTTCTCAATAACTGCCTTCACACGCTTCCTGAAACTTGCGCAAGTGTTCCTCAAATATTCGGGTGACAACTTCTCCTATTCTTCTTTAATAGTATCTTCCAGACTTTCTTGTAATAGTTTTGCTCATAGTCATTCTCTTCTTTACATTAGAAACAGTCTTTATGGACACTCCAACTATTTTTGAAATCTCCTTTGGCGTGACGAGTGCATTCAGCAAATCACACACTCTTTGACGTTTGCTTTCCTGATTACTCATATGGGCAAAAGTTTCTGAAAAGGTATGGATAATAGTGTTAGATATGATTATGACATCAATATATGTTTGGTTTCAAAACAATTGACGTAGTGCCTGCTGAGAAAAAACAACTAAATGTTCATTGTAAATTTTGCTTCTCCACCCTGTATACATATATATATATATATATATATATATATATATATAGTAATTCCAGATTCATGCTACAGAGGTTTTTGGCTGATTTACCTTCAAACCAATACATCTTCAAACCAGATCATAAACAGAATAGCTTTTCATGGTTTTAAAGATCCAGTTTTATGCCTCCTACACAGAACCTGTTTGATATTTAGGAGTTAAAATCTGGATGTTACATTTGTACTTAGTGAACGGTAACATTGGTAAAACATTAGTGCTGCAAACCAATAGTATATATTATAGCCTTTAACTTTGTTTTTCACAAGTATTTCTCCATTTAGCCTTGTGCTTTTTAGTTTTATGTGTCCACACCAGAAGCAGCTTGACTATGTTTTAAGTTGTACATCTGACATCTAAGGCTACGTTCAGACTGCAGGCAAATGTGGCCCAAATCCGATTTTTTTGCCCATACATGACCTGTATCCGATCTATTAAAGACAGTTTGAACAGCACAGATCAGATTTTTTCAAATCTGACCCAGGCCACTTTCATATGTGGTCCTAAATCCGATCCGTATCTGATATTTTGCAATGTGTCTTCAGTCTGAGCAGCCAGGTCGCATTTATCCGACCTTTACATCATTGAAATGCAACAAATGTTACAATTCTGCGTCCTAGGAATGTTACTTCCGTAAACACAATGCGTGCTTGCGTGGTCACGTATTACGTTAGGACTTCTTTTACGCATGCAGGTTACTTCAGGGTCCCATTCAGTTCATACTCAAAACTGATAGAAGTTGCGTTTAATGTGTAATATGAATGAGCACACAGAAAAATCAGATTTCACCAAAAAATCTGAGTTGTGCATTAAGACCTGCTGTATGAACGTAGCCTAATTACTTGATGGAATCCAGGGCTGGGTTCAAAATTGGAAAATAACACGCTACATAGTGCATACATAAGCATATGTATATATATATATATATATATATATATATATATATATATATATATATATATATATATATATATATATATATATATA
Organism: Sphaeramia orbicularis; assembly: GCF_902148855.1. Lineage (NCBI taxonomy): Eukaryota > Metazoa > Chordata > Actinopteri > Kurtiformes > Apogonidae > Sphaeramia > Sphaeramia orbicularis. The sequence goes on along the minus strand of NC_043972.1, from coordinate 38,322,950 downwards.
TATATTTATATATATATATATATATATATAGAGAGAGAGAGAGAGAGAGAGAGAGAGAGAGAGAGAGAATAGATTTATGCTTACACTAGAGAATTTGAAAAGTGAAGATATTCTAATGTACAGACTATTTTGAAGTAGAACTGGTAACAAATCAGTTTACAGAATTGGACATTTTGATCTAATACTGTATCTTAAACTATAGCTAGCTCACACTTTTACTTCATTTTTCTTTATTAGTGACCCACATTTGGTAAAGTTTCATTAGCTACACTCGGGAAGCATTTTGCTTATAGACTAGCATAACAATGTATAAGTAAGATGATGTGGTCTGTGTTAGAACAACTACACTGTTGCCCATAAAGTTGGACTAAAATATTTTACCTCTTCTTATGAAATTATTGTGACAATGTGATTTATTCTTGATTGTAAAGTGTAACTGGGACTCAGTTTGTAATCATTACACCTGGTTAAAAGTTTTTACTGATGCGTAAGAATAGGAATAAAAAGAGGAATTTGTCTGAAAACAAAGTAAACAGTGTACATACATACTGGATTGTACATGCTATTTTCTCCTCTATACTATACTCTGTAGTATCCTGAATATTAATGCAGTGTACCGCACTGTCACATGACCACCAGTCTTATCACCATGATATATTATATCAATGATCTGATGATTTTTGCAGCAAATTATCATTTGTAGGAAAAAACATCATTCTTAGATCCTGCTAGAGGAGAGGTACATGTACTTGCACTTGTAGTCACTCATCTCTGCATCACATTTTTGCCTTACATTTTTGGAGTTGTGTCCTCATGTGCTAATATATGTAAACAGTGAACTCCGGTCCAGCATAGCAGGGCGCAGTAATACAGTAATTGTATGAAGTCTGGCCTGCAATTACACAAAGAGAAGAAGAAGATGACATTGTGGCATGCAGTGTATCATGCAGATAGCTTGAGCAGCATACTGAGAAATCTGTCCTGTGCAGTGAGCAGTTGGATACCTTTAATAGACTGTACGTGATATTCAGTTTTATCACATACTCTATACTACACAAGCCCACATGTGGAGGTGCAGCGCTCCCCTGGGTACAAAACCTGTTCTATGTTATGTATCTAACATGTTCATGTATGAGAAAAAGAGAACATCTGTGAAGATTTCCCTTAAGTGTGTGATGCAACCTGATGTCAAACCTAAAACCCAGATTAAGAAGAACACCACAGATTTATAGCATACACCAAAGTTATTAGATTAGATTACATTACATTACATTACATTACATTACATTAGATTAGATTGGATTGGAGTGGATTGGATTACATTAGATTAGATTTGATTAGATTGATTAGAGTAAATTAGATTAGATTAGATTAGATTAGGTATAACTTTACTGATCCTTTGGGCAGAACCCACAAGAAATTGAGGTTCCAATAGCAGCAAATAACAATAGAAAAACAATAACTATAAAAAATAGAATGAAAAATTGCAATTACACATTGGAAAATACTAGTAGAACTAGAAGCACTCGGAGAGCGCAGACCTCCGCCAAGGCTGATCAGTGGCGCCCCCCGTGGGCCCCCCCACCCCCGATCACCACCAAAATTTAATCATTTCTTCCTTATCCCATTTCCAACAAACCCTGAAAATTTCATCCAAATCTGTCCATAACTTTTTGAGTTATGTTGCACACTAACGGACAAACAAACAAACAAACAAACAAACCCTGGCAAAAACATAACCTCCTTGGCGGAGGTAATCAAGTAGCAAAGTAATAATAATAATAATAATAATAAGTAGTGTATTATTCATATATAATATATATAATATTATAACACAGTATAGTATGTAATAGAAGTAATGGAAGTGTGTCAGTAATTATTGTAGAATGCTCCTTTTTACGTCTTCTCTTTGTTGTCTTCTTCCTCCCTCCCCCCTCCCTTCCATTCCTCCGGTGCTGCCAGTCCGTATCACCAGAAGGTAACAAGATGGTGAGCACCATGACCCTAAAAGCCACAGCCGAGGTTATGAAGAACGGGGTGATCTGCGAGGTCTCCAACGAGCACGGAAGTGATAGCGCGGTCATGGGGGTAGCACTCAAAAGAGGTCAGTGTCAGCAGATGACAGCAGTGATTGTGTTGTCCTATCCCCCTCCCTTCTTTTTCTACTGCTTCATGTTTTCTTTCTCAGAAAATGAGATTTTAGACCTCAACAATAACCTGAGAAGAGATATTTGTGCTCCATAAAGTCCAGCCTGAACCTCTTTATGTTCTCTTCTCTTACAGCACTTGTCAACTCCGACAGAGGTAGAGCCTTCTCCCTCCTCCTCCTCCTCTCCTCCCTCCTTTTCTCAGGACTCTTTGTTGTACAGACCCTGTAATTTAGAAATCCCCCTTCCACCCACCTCCTCTTGCCCCTTCTCCCCTCCATCATACACACACACACACACACACACACACATACACACACACACGTACACACCTCCCTGGCTGTACTGTAATCTTGTATATTTGCCCTCTTGCTACCGAACACTGTGGATATTGTATATTGTTATTCTTCTTCTCTTGTCACCTTTGTATGATGTCTGTCCTATATTTTGTGGATGCTACTACAACTTTTTGTGGCCCTTTGGGGACAATAAAGGATTCTATTCTATTCTATTCTTTACTTTCCTCTCTTTGTTTCTTCACTCAGTGTCTCCTTTTTGGTCACCTCTTCTTTCCAACTGCCTTCTTGTCTCTTGTGGCTTTTACCTTCCGTCGTTTCCACTCACCGGGTTGCTGTGTGTAGAACTTTAGCTTTTGTGTGCATATGCTTTAAGTGGTGTGTGTTTGTGTTATATGGTTGTTGCTTTGCTATGCTATAAGACTGAGAAACTCTCTTTTTCTCAAAGTGCTGCTCTCTGGAAACCCTGTGCTTAAAGGTCTGTATTGCTAACCCTTTTGACTTGTGTATGGTGTATGTTCGACACTGTAAGTTACTGTGTGTGTATTTATGTCTGTGTGCACACACAGGTTAATGTATTTGTATTTACAAGAGCTACTGTGTGTCAATACTTGTATTACTGTGGGTGTGAGGACAGGCTTTAAAGTGAGACGTTTGACAAAATATGGAGGTTTTCTTACGGGGATTTCTTTTTTTGTTGTTGTTTTAAGATCAGTTTAAGTTCAGCTTTTTTAAACAGTATTCAAACATGCAAGTCGTCCATGCTATGTGATAGTTGTTTCTCTGTGACTACGTAAATATATGAGGTAAATTTGTTTTGGAGCCTGACAGAAACTTAAATGAATGCATTGTATAAACAAATATTTGGGCATTTTTGTGGTTATACAATAGATAAATGGTTCTCAACCTGCTTGGCCTTAGGACACACATTTTTCCAAAGTCATAAAATTACAACCCACTTTTATGGGATTCAGAAGTTTTTCTAAAATGTAAAGTAGTGTAAAAATGTATGTAGAGAAGTGACTCTAAAAATAAACTGAGTGGGGGTCATGACTGCACAATTGAGTTTTCACATAAAGTATGTCATTTGCAGAACTAGCAGAAAATAGTGTGTTTTTAGTCCCTTTAGTGTCAGTGTTTATGAATCTATAGTTAACTCACTCAGGGACATATTTGTGTTATATCTCACCTATAAGATCTTTCAATCAAATATTTGCTCTTCCATGATAACCACCAGCTACTGCAGACTTTGATATCTGTCAAAATTAAAATCGGATGTTAGATTCTATTCAAAATAATAAAAAGCTATTTAAAAGCTCTTTTTTAACTATACATTTTACAGCTCATTTGGAATTATGTTGATTTCTTTAGGTGGGTCTTTTTTAAATGGTTAAAATATATATACTTTTCCAAAGCAGTACAGCAAAGCAGAACATTTCTGTGGACTTTTCCAAAAATGCTGGCCATCATTTAATGTGGGCAATACACTCACTGTGAATCATCTGAACAGGTTTTATGAAGTATAAAATACTTCATAAAACCTCAGTTCAGATGATTCATGCTCACTGTTTAATTTGGTAATAGAGTCAAAAACTGAACATGAATTAAAAAAAAGTCACGTTTGTTTAATTTATTCATTCATTTTCTGAACAGTTAAATCTTTGAGGGGGTTTCCAGGGATGCTGGGTCTTATCTCAGCTACCTACACCCTGGACATGTTGCCAGTTCATCATTTTTAATTCATAGGTTTAATCAGTAAAGTGAGAGATAAAAAAAAAAAATAAAGTCAACATATGACTATCACCACTTTCAAAGGACAGTCCAGTCAAACAGAAACAGCTATCACATACTATTAACCTTGATTTCCGCTCTCAAAACTCTTAAATTAACCCTATTGTATGTTTAGGATGACGTTTGTTTTTAGAAACTCCTTTCAGTGTCGTGTCCACTCACATACAGTAATACAAGAGTAGGTGGATGGGTGAGTATGTTCACTGTTGTTCTCTGAGCTGTCTAGTATTGTGTGAGTATACAGACCCTGCTCTGGGGTCCCGTCACATTTAAGTCATTTCATTCAAAAGTTAAACTAACCCCACATCCCACTCCCCACCCCTGCCCCTTCTCCTCTCCACCCACCTACCCATCCATTGTCTCCATCCGGACCCCACCTGTTCCTGCCCCGTTCCCTCTCCCTGTTTTCCTCCTCCTCTCTCCCAACCCCAAAAATGAACCACCACCCCCCCCAACCCCCACCCCACTGCCTCTTCTTCTTCTGCCCACGAATCAAACATCCCAACCCACTCCACCCATCGTGATTGCCGCTATGAAATCAAATCACCCCCTCATCCAACGCCCTTCCTCCCACCTTCTCCACTGTGATTATTTTCCCCCTACCACCTCTATGTTTCCTTCGCACCTCCCTCCACATCCCACCAACCCCCCACCCCACCATCTGCCCCTCCCTCCATGTGTCCATCCACTGCGGCGCTGTAGCTGACAAGCAGCAGGGAGGCTCCAGCGGGGTGGTGATAGCCGTGGTGGTGTGTGTTCTGCTGCTCCTGCTGCTGGTGGCCCTCATCTACTTCCTGAACAAGAAGAGCAAACTGCCCTGCAGCAAGAAGGACGCAAAGGAAGTGTAAGTGTATAAGATATGGGGGAAGGCATGAATTAACGTGGTTGAGATTAGTTTTTAGTTTTAGTATGCTGCAGAATCACATAGTATTTATTTCCAATACCACTGACCAAACAGATATAGGATGTGTGTTTACGTCTAAGAACTTAATGGCATGAGGTACAAATGAAAACAGCCGGCCAGTCAACACCCAGAATGTATGTATGTATGCATGTATGTATGTATGTGTGTATGTGTATGTATGCATGTATGTATGCATGTATGGATGAATGCATGCATGCGTGTATGTATGTATGCATGTATGAATTTATGCATACATCTATGTATGTATGTATGTATGGATGGATGGATGGATGAATTTATGCATATATGTATGTATGTATGTATGTATGAATGTACAGGGGTTGGACAAAATAATGGAAACACCTTAAAAAATCAACAAAATATAATTTAATATGGTGTAGGTCCGCCTTTTGCGGCAATTACAGCCTCAATTCTCCAAGGTATTGATTCATACAACTTGTGAAATGTTTCCAAAGGAATTTTAAGCCATTCTTCAGTTAGAATACCCTCCAACTCTTTTAGAGACGATGGTGGTGGAAATCGACGTCTTACTTGAATCTCTAAAACTGACCATAAATGCTCAATAATGTTGAGGTCTGGGGACTGTGCCGGCCATACGAGATGCTCAACTTCATTAGAATGTTCCTCATGCCATTCTTTAACAGTTCTCGCTGTATGGATTGGGGCATTATCATCTTGAGGTGAAGGTGTTTCCATTATTTTGTCCAACCCCTGTATATTAGTGTTGTAGTCAAGACCGGCTAGACTGAGACCGAAGGGTATTGAGACCATGACAAGACGAAGGCCAAGACCATGACACACTAAGGTGAGACCAAGACCAAGCCTTGTCAAGACCAAGTCCAAGACCAAGACTGAAAACAGACTAGAGTTAAAATCGACATGACATGATTACTCATATCTGTTGTAGAGCTAAAGACATTGAAATCAAATTCATGTTGTCTTTTCTGTTATATTGTCCTTATGTCTTGAAGAGAGCGCCTAATAAATAATGATACTATTCTGTGATGATGCGGTTTTTTCACAAATCCCATCAAGACTTCTATGTCCAAGACCAAGACCAAATGAGTTAAGTCTGTGACAAGACCAAGACCACAAAAAATTGGTCTCGAGAACGACTGGTTGGTTGGTTGGTTGACTGGTTGGTTTAACAGGGACATTATATATTATTTGACATTACTGTAAATGCACCACAGTTACCCTAATGACCCTATTTTTCATCTGCAGTCCCTAGACAGGTGTGAAATTGTCACCCTAAAAAGTAGCACGAAGTTATACAACTTCTCTTTAGAGGCTCTCCAGCAACCTATTGGCTTTAGTTTTGGTTTTCCTGATAGAGGTTTTCTGTGTCTCAGTTGCATTGCCAAACCAGCAGTTTGCACAGAAAGTTAAAAAAGAAGAAAAAAATTAATTAAAAGTACAATAAAAGGAAGGTCTCTGGTAGATTTTTGTTAACGCCGAAGGTCAGCTGTTTCTTTGCCAGTAATATTGTCGTGTTACTCAGTAGGTAGTACTTCACTGGAACCTGACAGTAAGTATATTTTAATGATTCAGGAAACTATAAGATAAGTAGAGCTCATACCATACGTACCACTTTACTTTATTAGCAGTCTATTGTACATTTGACCCTGCAATGTGTTAATTCATGATTATTATTAGTAGTAGTAGTAGTAATAGTAGTAGTAGTAGTAGTAGTAGCTGTAGTAGTAGCAATAGAAATGGTGGTAGTCGTAGTGTTTAATTTTAATGTCATTTTTATTTGTATTTTCTATATTTTCATGAACTGATAAAGAAATGAATTCACTCCTGGATATAAATAAAGTTAATGTTTGTGCATCTGAATGTTAAACAGCTACAATAATAATCTGGTTTGGTGACATACACAGTAGTTTTCAAAAATAGTATTTTGAGAGGAGTTGTTTTGTCAGAATATGTGCACATGAGGAAGAATAACTAAATCCTTACCAAAAAAAAACAATACAAACTTTGTCAAAACTTGCCACTTACAATGTGGAGTTGCAGCTCTGAAGGTGTTCGGCTATTACTTTATAAAGTCTTTTATAGTGTAATCTACCACAATGCATCGTATTTTTCAAGATTAGCATTCAGTGTGTTTGTGGTGTTGGTCCTGTTGGAACCATATATCTCTAAAAATGCAAGCTTTATGAAAAAGTATTTTCTCTGTAACAGGATTTTTAGAGAGTTTTTGTAGCTTAAGAAGAAGAATCCATAAAGGAACACTTCATCCTTATCACAGACATACAATATTTGCTTCTGGGATGGGTATAAAAGCGGAGCTGCGTCAAACGGAAAGTAAAGTACATCAGATTTAGTCCTGCAGTACATGTTGGTACTTATATTCAACCACTGAACAGAGGTTATACTCTGATGTTCCACTGGTCAACATCTTTCAAAGGACAACATTCAACTCTGAAACACACCCAGCTTGTCTCTCATCTTTGCTGCTGTTTTTTTCTCTTTTGCTCTCTTTACAGAGCCACTGGAGAGGTGAATAACGACATAGTGGTAGAGATGAAGACAGAAAAGGCCAATGAAGAGGCAGGTCTCCTCAACAAGAGACCATCTACTGAGCAGGTCAGAATAATACACTCCACTACTGAACTCTTATTGAAAGGTTTGTTTTGTTTGCTGTTGTTTTTGGTGAGTCCATTGGGCTCTTAGAGGGGGTAAAAAAGTAGATTTTTTTTAAAGCTTGCAGTGAGCCTGTTTACATGACCATAAAATTTAATAACTGAGAGTAATCAGATAATTCTAATAATCAGATCTGATGTGTTTACATGCACTCAAGATATGCAGTGATTGTAAATCTTGGTTTAGATGCTCCAGTCTATTATCGGATTTCATACGTACGTAGTGATGGCAGAATCAAACTTCCTGTTATTGTCTTCTGCTCACATTTAACTACATAACTTCCGTTTTCTATGACTATAATTGTTTTTACACATGCACAGATGTAAAAGAACGAAATAAATCACGTTAACCTGTATATATGCAGGAAGACATGGGAGTATGGGGGAGAAATCAGAATCAGAATACTTAATTAATCCCAAAGGGAAATTATTACCCCACCCCCTAAGGGGAGGCAAGGGGTATTGTTTTTGGTTGTTTGTTTATTTGTTAACACTCTAGCAGCTAAACTATTGGTCGAATTCATACCAAATTGGGTTTATAGATTGCCAGTGACCCAGAATAGATCTGATTACATTTTGGGAAAAGTAAGTCCGAGTTAAAATTTTTTATGAATTTTTAAAATCTTTTTTTTTTCTTCATTTACTTATAATGGCTGAAATTTCAAATGTCTGTTACAACAAAACTATTGGTTGAATTCATACCAAATTTGGCTTATAGATTGGTGGTGCCAGGCACAACCAACCCCGCCCCTTGCATGTATTGTAGCTTATTTTGGCATCGATCCAGCTGATGTCACCATGTCTATGCGTATGCTGATGTCAGCATATCAGTTGCCTCTATATATGTGCCAAGTTTGAAGTAAAGTGAAAAAAAATTGATGTTTTTGTCGACATTTGAAATATCGCCCATTATAATTAAGACTTTAAGATTTTTAAAGATTTAAAAAAATTCATAAAAAATTTTAACTTTGACCTACTATTCTCAAAATTTAATCACATCTGTTCTGGGTCACTGGCAATCTATAAACATAATTTGGTATGAATTCAGCTAATAATTTTGCTGCTAGAGTGTTAACAAACAAATAAACACACAAACCAACAAACCAAACCAAAAATAATGCCCCTTGGCTCCTCTTGGCTCTATATATACAAACATATAGGAATACACACACACACTACAGTGAAAAAGTTTGAGGCGGCCTTTAGAATTGTTGTTTTTGCAGCGTTCAAATGAACATGCATTTTATTTCTCAGTGTCTTTTCTTCAGATTCAACAAGAAAATATAGAAAATATGTCCACAGCCTTAAAGACACACAAAAAACAGAACTAAACGGGTTCTAAAGGTTAAAGTCAGTATTTTGTGTGACCCCTGACCCTGTGATAAGAAGTAGTAAAAAACATTTGAAACATCTGACATGTGTTGAATGAAACCTGGTATAAAACATCAGAAAGTGAATGCCAAAAATGTCATATCATCTGAACAAAATGAAGGCAAAGGGAAGGTCACACTAAATATGACCGCTTTGGTTTATAGAAGCTGTTTTGTACACACTACAGTAAAAATACATATTAAAACACTCTATTCAGACACAAAATTAGAACAGGTGTGTTAATCTGATTTCTCATAATCAGATTACCGTTGTTATCTGATAAACCATATTAGATTATCCTGTTAACATGATCACCTGAATATTCTGATAATTCCAGAAATCGGATAATGATCGGAGTATTAGCGTGCATGTAAGCAGGTTCAGATTCTTATCATTATAATCAGTATAAACGAGCTGATGCTTTATGTAATGAGCTTAGTTTGGTTTAATAGTTTATCCTGCTGTAACTAAACTACCAGATCCTTTTAAATGTACTTCCACATAAAACAGTCAAATATGACCTTGTAGACGTTCTCCGTCATACAAACTGAGACCAGGTTGACATGAACGCCAGCCATACAGTCAGCAAATAGATCCTCAGAGACATGATTGATTTTCTACATCCAACTTTTATTTCAAAGACAGCCGGTCTCATAGCGCTGCCTCAGATGGTGCAGCATGGCAGCATGCTCAGACTCATCTGAAAATGTCATCATAAATGTAAAACATTTCATCATAAAACTCACAGCGGTGGCAGATATGATGTGCGTGTGAAAGTCAGTTTAGGAGAACCTTGTCTTAGGTGGTATTTGAAGCCAGTGACAGCACACCGCATGACATTTCAGACTCGCAGGAAGAGACGGCAGACACCGTTTGCTCTGCTTTTGAAATAGATATAATGAGAAGATGTAAATGTCTGTCTCTGTGTTATTGAGTCATGTTCCTGTCCTGCAACATCATTAAAAAATACCACTGCCATCCACAACGCTGCCACAGATACATTTCATATTATGATGCATTTTCATGTTAAATAATTTAAGAAAAATGTTATTTATTCAAAAAACATCATCTGAAAAGGACATTTATAGTGTCTTACATATTAACTATGTACTTACCAAGATTTTATATTAATTTATGTGATTGCTTCATTTGATTTTTTTAAGGTGACATATTTTTGGCTTCTAACCTCTACTGCACAATGTGATAACTTTTTTTATTACTGTACATAATGTGGTAAATATTCTGAACTAAACTAACCACAATGTCACTGCAACATTAACATTAACATTTTGAAATGAAGTAGTAGTAGTAATAGTAGTAGTTGTAGAAGAAGAAGAAGCAGTAGAAGTAGTGGTAGTATGTAATTTTAATGTTATTTCTATTTGTTTTGTCTTTATTTTCTTGAATTGATGAATTTGCCCCTGGGTATAAATAAAGTTTATCTGCATCTGATTAGTAAATGTTAAAACAGCTACAATAATAGTCTACACAGAGTAGTTGTTTTGGTGGAATAATACAAATAAAATGTGCACATTAGGAAGAATAACTAGATTCTTAAGATGAATTTGGATTAGTGTCTGTGATTTTTATCTAATTGCTTAATTTTTCTTAGGAGACATATTTGCAAAAGCCGCTTTTGGCATCTAACCTCTTCTGAGCAATCTGTTTTTGTTTTTTTTTTTTTATTATTATCTTCTTGTACATAATGTGCAACTAAGCTAAAGCAAAACTGCACATGCAACTAAACATGTTCCTATAGCATGACGAATACAATATCACTGCGTAACAGTTTTGAAATGACATAACACGCAAAAATATATGGTGGTCAATGCAGACTGAATTGATATTATACCATACTGAACTGTCCTGTTGTCATGTTGTCTAGGCTTCTCACTGGTTTTAACAGACAACATCACATCACCCCAGTCCTAGCTTCACTTCACTGGCTTCCTGTGCATTTTAGAATTGATTTAAAGATTTTATTGATCACTTTTAAAGCCCAAATGGGCCTGGCCCCTAGCTACATAATGGACATGCTAGCGAATTATGATCCAGTACGCAGCCTTAGATCCTCGGGTGGAGGGCTCCTGGTTGTTCCAAAGTTGAGGTTTAAATCGAAAGGCGACCGCGCCTTTTCAATCAGGGCCCCTCGACTTTGGAACGGCCTGCCCGAGGAGATAAGGCTTGCGGAATCAGTGTCATCTTTTAAGTCACTTCTTAAAATGCATTTTTATAGACTTGCCTTCATGTGATGTCTCTTTTTAATGTTTTAATGTGAATATTGAATTTTACCCTGTTTTGGTTATTCATTTATATTGACAAACATGATGTTGTTTTATTCCACTCCTTCATTTCGCATTTGACAGCATCATGTTATATTATTTCTGCCCTCTCCACTACGATACATTCAAAGTTAGTCATGTTTTCATGTTTGCTGTACTCGTCTCTTTTATTGTGTTGTGTTGTTTGCTATGTTTTTATTCTGCTGTTATGTACTTTTGCTTTGTCTGTCAGAGCATTTTGTAAACTCAGTTTTTGAAAGTGCTATATAAATAAAGTTATTATTATTATGTATATATTTCTATCCATATTTTTTAACCATTATTATGATTTTACATGAAAAAGGTCAAGTACATCTAGAAGGAGGTTATGAATATTGTTAGACTTTGATTTTTGAGTCACGCATGATCTTTTTAGTGAACACATATTATCAGTACAGTTGATTTTTCCCTTTTTAAACGTGTTCTTCTGTCTGTCTGTCCTTCTGTCTGTCTTGTAGTGATGAAGTGGGACAATGAAAGTGACCGACGGAGGGATGAAGGGAAGGAGACTTATGAAGACAACAGGGCTCATTTTTCTTTATTTACGTCACTAGAGGGAATAAGGGGACGGGAAAAGGTGGCGCGGTGAAGTGTTTGCTTGTTTTAGGGGACCTTGGGAAGGCACGTTGGTTATGCTTGTTTTAAAACCTGGAGTAGAGCTGATGAGTGGAGTTTCTCCTTTTATTTTTCAGTTTTTTGGGGACATTTTTGATCCAAACTCCACCCCTCTGTACTACTGCAGGTTGAAAACTACACATGTGCAACATTATAATGTGACATCACTGACAGATTATTACCATTGCTTGATTTGATTCTAACTTTTAACTCACCAATCACATCTTCGGGGAGACTCCACTGCAGAGAAGAGCTGTGCAAAGCATCTTTCTTATCTCTTTCAAATGTAACTTTGAGCCACAGCAATTTTCTGGAGTGTTTCTGTATCTGAGTGTTACACTGAAACAGCTCCTCTGTTTTGGAGTCTGCACTTATATTCTCTGCTCCTGCTGGTGTACTAGAAAAAAAAATCACAGGCTGCCTTTCACTTTTATCCACCTCAGTAAATAGTGTGTTGTTTTTTTGGTCGCTTGCAACATTTAATCCGTAAGCACACTGTTTAGCACACTGCTGTAACATTTCTGCTGAAAAAAAAAAAGCTGTAGTGCTGTTTGTTTAATTGCATTTTTGCCACCTGTGAATGTTTTTTTCTCCAATATCCCTAATTAGCTTCTCTTAGGGACAGCCCAGACATTAAATAGCACCAATCCTGTCACTAAAATTGGCTGCTTTTAACCAGATAAACCAAATAAGCCAGCTGTTAGGTTGTATAAATTTGTTTTTGCCATTTCCAGCATACTTGTATATTAAGGTAGTATATTATCTGTTAACTTGGTTTTCGTTTCTGTGCTGTTTTTTTTTTGTGTGTGTGTGTAAATTCATTTAGTGACTGCCCTGTCTATCACACAGGAGGAGAACTGTGCATGAGTACTGTGCTCAAAGTGTCTGTGGTTACTAAAACTGCTGGCCCAGGGGCTGTAATTGCTACTGTTTTTTTTTTTGTTTTTTTTACCAAGTCTTTCACAGTTTTAGAGTCCTTTTTCTCCAGTCTAAAACTATTCTCACAAGCACAGAGAGCCCAATTATCATCAGCTGTCACTCTAAAATCAGGGAGATCTAGCAAAAACTACACCTTGCTGTGTTTTTTTTCCCTTCATGTGGGACAGCAGTCGCCGATTCACCTGAAAATCAGAGAAACCACCGACACAGGTTCATTGGAGTTCAATACAAGGACATGGCAGGGCAGCGAAAAAAGGGGGAGGGGGTTTCAGACCGGAGTATGTGACTTACCTTTTAATTTCACCAAATGAAAAAAGTCTTTGACTATCACAGCAAGAGTGATTCTGTTGGTACGGTACGAAATACTGGCATTTTGTTGTTTTTTTTGTTTTGTTTTTTCACTGCACTGTCAGCAGGTGTGATAGCGGGTTGACGTGCCATTTAACTTTTGATGTACACTGGAACTAATGGCCTTGATAAAAATTTAAAAAAAAAAAAAAGAAAAAGAAAGAAAAAAGGCGACCTCAAACCACTATCTCTGCCTATGAGGCTGATTTGTCTAAATGTCTGTCTATTGATCTTGCCATCAACATATTGACTGTTAGCAAACCTGTCATGGCAGGTGAAGATAGATAAGTGAACTTTGAACTCTTTGATTTTTATGTTTTATATAAAATATTGTGCTATGACTTTTTTTTATATATATATTTAGAAAGGGGATTCTTAATTTTGGAACTACTGAGTTTTCATTTTCCTGCTTTTCCACTTCATTGAGAGGATGATTTTTTTTTTTTTTATTCTATTTTTTTTTTTTTTTTTTTTTTTTTTTTTTTTATAAAATATTCTCAGTGCTTTACCTCTTTGTATCCTGTATATTTTGTGGTACGCTGTTGTGACCTCTGTGTGTTGATGTTTTTTTTTGTTTTTGTTTTTTTTTCAGCTGTGTAGAATTTATAATGAAAAACTCAAGAAACCCAATCACACCCCTATCTTCTCTGTGTGTTTATTCAAATATTTGCAAAAAAAAAGTGTGAAATTGAGAAATGGAGCAATTAAGTCTATCCAGTCACATATAATAAGGAAACCCTATATTTAGGGCTTAATATTTTCTCCAAAATCATACACCAAATGAAGGTCTATGAGAAATCCAATTGCTTTTGATGTGATTCATCCATGTATGTTTTTCTTACACTTCCATAAAGATGACATCTAAATTGATTCTTTGTTTGCACCACAGTTTAATCTCTTTGATATAAGCAGTATTATGTAAATGTGCCCACACACTGATTGATCCCATGATTTGTTGTGACAGAACAGAAAAATCGAGGAAGCTGGTGTCTTCCGTTGATAACTGTGTAAAGGATGGGCTCATTGCAGATTCGGTCATGCAGTATTGCCTCTATTCTCTTTCATGTTTAAAAATGAAATGAAATGAAGCCATCAATCATCACCAAATATGCAGCTTTGTGCATAGATTAGTAACAATTGGTAGGATCATTCCTGTCAGTCACTGCTTTAACCATGATTGGTTATTTGGCTATTAATAATATATTAAAAATAACAAAATGAACTATTGATCAGGACATAAGACGAAATAATTCCTCCAGACATGTAAACACCCCTCCCCTGATCTTCTATAACATTGATGTTACATAACAGTGTGCTCTAACCTTGTACCACGTTGTGCCAATTTTGTCCAGCACATGAATCTACACGGGCTCTCTGGTTACACCGTCCTGATACACACCCCATGCTCTGCTGACTGTCCATTAGGAAATTAAAAGCCTCCCATCAATGTGACCTGCACAAATCGATCTGTGCTCTGAATACAAAGCAGCACTAAAGGAAGCAGCAGTAATGCATTATGGGGAGTAAGAGAGAATTTATGGGAAATGTAAATAAGCGTCAATGTCATCCTCTGCTGATGTGATGGAGGTGAGGATACTCCTGTAGTAATGGGGCTTGGGTTCCGTGTTTTTATTTAAAAGCAAATGTGAATATTGGCTCAAAATATATGTAGATAAACATCGATGTTGGCACAAAAACCACTGTAGATAATACAAAGTAGAACTATCAAAGTGCATAATTTGGTGTAAATGTAGAGTTCTGTGTAAAAAGTTTTGGGCCAACATTAGGTAAGTTATTTTTAGCAGGTTTAGGTTAGGTTGTAAATGAGCACACATATACTATTCATACTGATCTGCCATAAAATCCTGACCACTGACATAAGAGGTGGAAATAATATTGTTTATTTCATTACAATGGCATTTTAAACTGTGTTGGATATATACAGGGTGGGGAAGCAAAATTTACAATGAACATTTAGTTGTTTTTTCTCAGCAGGCACTACGTCAATTGTTTTGAAACCAAACATATATTGATGTCATAATCATACCTAACACTATTATCCATACCTTTTCAGAAACTTTTGCCCATATGAGTAATCAGGAAAGCAAACGTCAAAGAGTGTGTGATTTGCTGAATGCACTCGTCACACCAAAGGAGATTTCAAAAATAGTTGGAGTGTCAATAAAGACTGTTTATAATGTAAAGAAGAGAATGACTATGAGCAAAACTATTACGAGAAAGTCTGGAAGATACTATTAAAGAAGAATGGGAGAAGTTGTCACCCCAATATTTGAGGAACACTTGCGCAAGTTTCAGGAAGCGTGTGAAGGCAGTTATTGAGAAAGAAGGAGGACACATACGTAGAATAAAAACATTTTCTATTATGTCAATTTTCTTGTGGCAAATAAATTCTCATGACTTTCAATAAACTAATTGGTCATACACTGTCTTTCAATCCCTGCCTCAAAATATTGTAAATTTTGCTTCCCCACCCTGTAGGTCTGGGAAAAAAATTAAGAGACCACTGCAATTTCCTGTGAAATCAGCATGTCTGTATGTATGACAGCCATTCCATTCCTGTGTCTGTTGAATTCCAACAAGCCAAGGTTATTATCGTTAACGAAAACTAACGAAATGACGCAAACTAGAATTGAAAAAAACATTTTTGTTAATTGAAATAAATGAAAACTATAATTAAAAGAAAAAAACAACTAACTGAAACTGTATTGTGTGCTTATAAAACTAAAACATATACAAATTATGGATAAAATTCCCTTCATTTTTGTCATTGTCAATGTTGGATTGATACAAAATTGATTTATTTTGCTCTAGCAATTTTAGATGGCACTTCACAGTCCGTCACTTCTCGTCACTTGTTGTTTAGAGTCGTTTTCTCGTCCCCACTCTAGGTGGGAGAAAGCAAAGTCCTGTATGGGATTTATTTGAATATGACGGCGAAGAAGATAAAAGATATGACAAAACTAAAATTAATACTAAAACTAAGCATTTAGGAAAAAAATGAAAACTAATAAAAACTAGCAAACCTGCTCTAAAAACGAATTAAAACTAACTGAATTACAGAAAAAAGTCAAAACTTAATAAAACTAAACTATAATGAAAAATCCAAAACTATTAAAACCTTGCAACAAGCACACATTATTCTACTGAATAAACACCTGATCCATGTCTTTTTTAAGAAGAAGTATAAAAACCACTACTGAGGCCATCACTATCTTCTTATAACAGGCAAAAACAGTGCTATTAGTACCACGAAAGTGACTAGAATCCAAAAATAACTATTAAAAACTGCTGGACTTCTGCTCTGACGATGTTTCCAAACTGTGAGGACTGGTTTTTCTATCAAGACAATGCTCCTGGCCTCAGCTAGGTCTATAAAGGTGTGGATGACGGACCACCAGATGAAGACCCTGTCATGGCCAGTCCAATCTCCAGACCTGAACCCACTTTG
The DNA here is from genome assembly GCF_902148855.1 of Sphaeramia orbicularis. Classification (NCBI taxonomy): domain Eukaryota; kingdom Metazoa; phylum Chordata; class Actinopteri; order Kurtiformes; family Apogonidae; genus Sphaeramia; species Sphaeramia orbicularis. The sequence goes on along the minus strand of NC_043972.1, from coordinate 38,306,080 downwards.
GAAACTTCTGGAGGAACATGGATGGTCACAAGCCATGGAGCATGTCTGAGCTTCTTGAATTTCTCTGTCAGGAGCTGCATAAAGTCATCCAACAGCTATGGAGGACAACCAAGACACATGAAAGCTGACACTGAAAATCAGAGCGATTCCACCAAATATTGACGTCTGAACTTTTCCCAAATTCCAACATTAGTATTGTGTTGTTTAGAAATGAAGATGAACTGGTTTTCTTTGTGTTATTTGAGGTCTGAAAACACGGCATCTGTTTATTATTTTAACCATGTGTCGTGTTCTGCAAATACATACTCTAAATAATAATATTTTTATTTGGAATTTGGGAGAAATGTTGATAGTTTAGAGCAGGGATGTCAAACTCATTTTCTTCAAGGGGCCACATTCAGCCCAATTTAATCTGAAGTAAAATAATAGCATGACAGCCAATAAATAATGACAACTCCAAATTGTTTTAGTGCGAAAAATAACATTCAGTTATGCCAATATTTACATTTACAAACTATCCAAACAAAAAGGATGTGAATAACCTGAAAAAAATGCAATTTGTTAAGAAATATAAGTACAGTTTTATCAATATTATGCCTCAACTTATCATTTATACATATGCATTAAAGAACAGATCTACAAAGGCACAAAACATTTAGTAACAGGCAGAATATTGTTAAAATTGCTCTTAATTCTCTTTAGACATTTCAGGTTGTTCATATTTGTTCAGGTTGTTCACATTTTATTGTTAAATGATGGTTTGTTAATGTAAACATTTTCATAATATAATGTTTTTTGCACTAAATCAAAGGGGAAAAAAATTGTGTTGTCATTATTTATTTGAGTTTGATGCCCTAACTTGCACTTTGCAAATTCATCTCGCGGACCAGACTGGAACCTTTGGCGGGCCGGTTTTGGCCCCTGTGCCGCATGTTTGACACCTGCGGTTTAGAGAATAAAACATAAACGTTAATTTTACTCAAAAACATACCTATAAATAGTAAAATCAGAGAAAGTGATCATTTTACAGTGGTCTCTTATTTTTTTCCAGAGCTGTATTAGGCAGCAAGTGAAAATTTAAGCCTAAAAGCTGACGTTGGAAGCAGCAAAATGAGCAATGTAAAAAAAACTGGGTCATATATTAACAGTGATGACTGGGTAAGAGTATCTCCACAACTGTTAGTCGTGTTGGGTGTTCCTGGTCTGTAGTGGTTAGTACCAACCAAGACGTTCTGATCCAGTGATTTAACCATCACATATTCTCCCTTGTCACAGTTGCTCAGATGCCTACTCTTGCCCATTTTGCTCTTTCTGACACATCAACTTCAAGGACTAAATGTTCTCTTGCGGCGTAATACGGTATATCCCACCCACTGACAGGTCCCCTTACCACGTTGCCTGTCAGGGGTCAGACTGTTTTGACTGATCAGTGAGTTTCTCAGTCTCTCTGCTCCAGATATAAGAAAATATGGGAAATATGTGCACAGTATTAAAAACAAAAAATCACAAATAAAACAGAACTAAAATGGAGTATACAGGCTAAACCTCCGAACAAAAGACTTAACCCTTTATAGTTATAAAAATAGAATTCAAAATTTCAACCTTAGTTTGTTATTGGAGACATTGGACATAACAAGACTTTATTACTTTTGTAAATTTTTTCAAAATTTTTTTATGGCTACGTTGAAAATCGAGGTAAATGAAGTTACCATATTTGGTTCCCATAAGTGGCAAAAAAAAAAAAAAAAGTTTGTTATTAGAGGACATAACAAGACTGTATTACTTTCGTGAAATTTTCCCCTTTTTTTGTCATGTAGAAAATCAAGGTCAATGAAGTTACCGAAATTGGTTCCTTGCCCGTAAGTGGCCAAAAAATAATAAAAATAAATAAAAATCCAAGAAGTCAATATAAAAAATACAAGAAAAACACATGTAATGTAAAATTAGCATGTATTTTAGAATATTAGAACATCACTTTTAGAACATTAGACCAACATCAGTGCTGATCCAGACCCCTGTCCACATCCACATTCTCCCTTTGAACATCATTCCTTACATTAGTACCATTATTTCATGGTACCTAACAAAGCAGGTACACTCACTGTTCATGCAGAGGTGGACCTTACAGACCTTGTAGACCACATTGGACCTGAGATAACTGCTGCTGTCACTGTCTTGTAATGTGTGCAGAAATTACCAAAAATAGTCACTTGCCTGATAAAGGGTTGAAGACATGTTAAGTGCAAAGGGAGGTCAGAGAAAATACTTCATACTTGTAGAAGATGTATTTTCTTGAAACTCTGGTTTTTAATCGTCTATATGTTTCCTGTATTTGCTGTATTTTTCTTAATACAGAAAATGAGAATTGCATAGAACTCATTACATTATACTTTTACTGAAACAACAAACCTAATGGTGCTCCTAAGACTTTTACACTGTATTGTACAGAAAGAATGGCTACTAACAGCTACTTAATCTTCAGATTTTCTCAAATGGCCATAAGGACATCATTCAATAACTTGACATAAAGTATAGTAAGTCTAAGTAGAATGTCCTGGCACAATTTCATCTATTTGTTGAATGGAGAAGCAGCTCAAGGACTCCAGCAGCACATATTGTACAGAACAACTTTATTTAACTCTGGAGGTGGAAAACATGTCTCCTGTAAGGTAAGGTGAGTTTATGTATGTGTTGTAATAAACAGTGTTGGGGAAGTTACTTGCTTGTTATCCATTACTTTACTTAGTAGCCCTCTATGGAAAGTGTTACGGAAAATTTTGCTCTGCTGCTGGTGAATAATGAAATAGAGACATCTGCCGGCCGAAAAGATTTTATTTCTTTGTGAAGAAAGTTCAGTTCTGCACACGAGCAGCGATTGTGAAGAAAAGACAAAGAGCTTCTCACAAGATCCACCTTTTATAGAGTGAATCCCATTTGCAAGTAACACCTCCAGTCTCTTCAATGGGCCTTTTGATTGAGTGATAGGGGGGTTTGGGTAAAGATATGGGAAAGTTATTTTTTATTTTTTTAATTTATTTTTTTTAAAGAAAAAAAAAATATGGGAAAGTCATCAGGGAGTGGGCATATTCATGAAAGGTAGCATACAGTGGGGAAGGGTGTTCAGGAAAGGATATGGGAACAGAGAAGGGAATTAGATAAAGAAGTTAAAATTCCATTGCAAAAGTAACTTATGTTACTCATTACTTTTACATTATTTTTATGTTGCTGGACTTTGGGCAGAACCACATATCTGTTCCTAAATGTGTGGGGCTACATAAAGTTCTTCTATGGAGGACATAACAAGTATTTCTTCTGTGCTCTTTGTTCTAAAAAAAAATGCCACAAACAGAGCACTTGACAAGAAAACATTGGACGACTTACTTTGTAACTCGTTACTCACAAAACTAGTAATGAATGTGGGAAACACAATTTTGACAAATCAATAATATCCATTAAACAGATACTGATATTTAAACCTGGTCATAAACATATTTCCACTATGTGCTTCATTGATATTTATGCACCTTCATCTTACTGAAAAAAATGTGTCATGCTGCACTACAACTGGGATCAATAAAGTCTATCTATCTATCTATCTATCTATCTATCTATCTATCTATCTATCTATCTATCTATCTATCTATCTATCTATCTATCTATCTATCTATCTAATCTATTCACCCATCCATCCATCCATCCATCCACCTACTATCTATCTATAGAACTTTCAGAAAAAAATCTGGGGGACACAGTGTTTCATCCTGCTGTTTTCACTCACATTTTTCATGTAAAAAAGCAGAATCCTGTACTTTCCTGGGTCTCTGGAGGATAAGCTTCTAGTTATTGAAAAAGACATGAAGCTCTGGAGCTAAGGTTACTGAATCTTCTCAGCTCAAGACCCCAAACTTACAAAAATACATAGTGAATGACTCTAACTTCTACATTTGTACCAACTCCGCTATCAGATTTTCAGGTTTACGAGACGAGAGAACTAGAGTTGCAAACCACATATCACTGTATTGTAATGTATACTATTCTACCAATGTAGACCTAATAAAAACACACCTGTGACCTGTTTTAGTTTCCAACCGAAAGTTTGGGAAAAGCAGCTCTGGACACTAAAATACAGATTCACCCATAAAGACCCAGTGCTACTTATGTGGCAGTTACCAAATGATTCTTTCTCTATTTTTAACCTTTCTTAAGTGATTTTTCGCAATTAATTCTGATATTATGCTCTGAATTTAGTTTTTTTGTGTGAAAATCTTGTATTTTCCTTTATTTAACTTACTGATTCACTCAAAAAACTGAAACACTGACTTTAATTAAATTTATTTTGTCAACAGGTTCCACGTAAATGTATTATGTTAGTTGAAAGCAAAAATGTTAAGTTCATCTAACTTAATTTTAGATGAACTTAACATTTTTGCTTTCAACTAACACAATACATTTACATGGAACCTGTTGACAAAATAAATTTAATTAAAGTCAAAGTTTCAGTTTTTTGAGTGTTGTGTAGATGTCCATTAAAGCTACAAAATAAAGTTAAGGGTTATTATATCGAAAATGGAGAAAACTGAAGAAAAAATGACTTTTTTTTTTGTAAAAGATATCATTAACTGAACATAAACCAAGTATTTTCAACTACTTATTAAACTCCATGGGTTTTTCTGGTGAATGAATGTTTCCATGGTAACTATGCAGCCTCTGAATGTCCAAATGGGTCATATCTGATGACCATGAAAAGATGGTAAACTGTATTTTAAACTAATTATTTACAAGTATTGATAGAATTAGTGCATCAACAGGTATTAAATAGTTTAGATCAGCGGATGCGTTTGGTCGCCAGTGGTTGTTTGGATTTTTATGGTTTAAGGCTATTAAATGCTGGGTGATTGGGTTATGATAATATTTTTTTTTTCTTTTTTTCTTTTTTTATACAATTTTATTTAAACTTTTTCAATACACAAAACCAAGGCAAATAGTTCTGGTCACCAGTGGATGTTTGGGTCTTTATGGGTTAAGTCAGTGTCAGTAAAAAGGGCGTCATTCCTCAGGAACTGAACTCGAAGTGAATGATCCTGCTATGTCATCTCTCATTTTAATATTATGTTTTTTATAGTGTATGTAAAATTGTTGCATAAATACATGACATGTCATTCTAAGCTCAGTAAATGGATTCGGATCGAGATGCCAAGCATTCACTCAGAGTCCATGTGTTTCTGCATCTTGTTTGAGTACGATCGTCACTTTTGTTTTTTTGTTGTTTTTTGAGAATGAGAGGATCGGTGCTTTTCAGCCTTGCTAACAATGACAGGGATTACTGTCATTCCTTCCCTTCCTCCCTCCTCCTTCCATGAGCCCGCTGTGACTTTTTCTTCCTTCCTCCATTGGGTTTAGTTACAGTGGCTTTAAACTGATTTAGCTGTTTACTGTCAGACTATGGAGGGATGACAGCCGCAATCTGTCGCCTCCTGCCTGTTTGACCCGGATCTGATGGCCGCTCGGTTGTGCTTGGCCTGGGTTCAGCTCGATAATCAAAGGGGAATAGACACACAACTCTTTATGCAGCACTGCTGAGATACATCCAGGTTAACCGAGGCTCTAATGTCAGTATGTACTCTATCTTGCTGCACAATCAGGAGCACTCACATATACAGTCTGCACACATGACGCCGACTGCAATGAGCCAAGAAAAAGATTAGCATAGATTAATAGAGGATTGTGTCAGAAGGGAGTGAGAGAAACAAGATGATTTATAAAGAGACTTAAGACACTGAGTACAAGTGTATTATTTAACTTCAGTAACCCCCTGTTGTGTGGATTTGTTACTGGTATTATTTGGGTGGACGTGGTGTATGATATTCTGTTCATGCTTTCTTTCCTTATGTTCATCATTTAATACACAGGTGTCAAACATGCGGCCCGGGGGCCAAATCCGGCCCGCCAAAGGGTCCAATCTGGCCCATAGGATGAATTTGTAAAATGCAAAAATTACACTGAAGATATTAATCAATAGTGTAAAAATCATGTTATTTCAGGTTCCATACATACACATATAAACCAATTAGATCTCAAATGGGTCAGACCAGAAAAATACTGTCATAATAACCTATAAATAATGACAACTGCAGATTTTATCTTTGTTTTAGCGTAAAAAAAAAAAAGCAAAATTACATGAACATGTTTGCATTTACAAACTATCCTTTTACAAAAAATGTGAATAACCTGAAAAAATATGAACAATATGAAATGTCTTGAGAAAAGTAAATGCAATTTCATCAATATTATACCTGTTACTAAATGTTTTGTGTATTTGTAATTGTAATGTAAGTTGTAATGCACATGTGTAAATGATAAACTGATGCAGAATATTGTTAAACTGCACTTGTTTTTCTTAAGACATTTCAAGTTGTTCATGTTATTCAGATTTTTAAGGAAACAATGTAATTTTATTACTTATTTCACTGGTATTATTTTTTATTGGTCTGGCCCACTTGAGATCATATTGGGGTGAATGTGGCCCCTGAAATAAAATGAGTTTGACACCCCTGATTTAATAGGTCTTATGTATTTTATTTTATTTTTTTGTAGTTTTGTTTGTTTGCTTTGTTTTTTCTCTCTCTCTCTTCTGCCCAGTTTGCTCAGGTCTGGTTGTAGTTATTGTTACCATTATGATTATCACCATGGTTGTTACTGTTTGTATTGTTGATACTTTTTTGTGATGGTCTTCGCCACCGTCTTCTCTCTTGCCCCTCCCCCCAATGTCAGGTCCGGCATGGAAATGTGGTTCAACAAAACTCATAATAAAGACAGTAGAATATCAAGGGGAGCTTCGTATAGTTTATGAAGTTTCCCTTGGCAAAGCACCAAAAGGCAGCCAGACTACCATTCTGCTGTTAGGATGCTGGATAAGACAAGTAAAAAAAAAAAAAAAACAACTTTAATAACCCCTTTAACCCCTGATGTGTCTGTGGTGAGCATTCTGAATGTATGATTCATTTAAAAAATTCATTAAAAATTCAAAATTCAAAAATTCATCTGTTTTCTCAATAGGAACATTTTCAAAATGTGCTGATAGAAAAGACCATGTTCTTTTCATAAATATCTGAGCATGCTCAGTGCACCCCCCATCACCTGAGGAATGGGGGCAAAACACAGACCATATAAAAATAGATTCACTATAAAAATAGACGGTTTAGGCTTTTCTTTTCTTTTCTTTTTAACCGTTTTCCTTGTCATTTGGCCAACATCTGGCTGAAAGGGTATTGTAATCCTTTTGTCATCTGTCTGTCTGTCTGTCCATTCAATGACATAATCGCATTATCTGAAGAATGCATTGAGATATCTGCACCAAATTTATACTGTGGATGCATCTTGGCATGGAGCAGAAGCCTGTTGAACATAGATGACCTTGACCTACTTTCTCAAGGTCAAATGGCCTTGTGCCTGGTGCAGTTATAATATCTGAGTACTTTCAAATATAGAATAGAATCTTTATTTTGTCACACATGTAAACATGGACCACACACCAAAATGTGTCTTTTGCCTTTCACCCATCACATGCAGCACACTCACCGCATGCTAGGAGCAGTGGCCTCATCATGCACATCAGCCAACACCCCTCTGCCAGTCTAGGGAATCGAACCGGCAAACGTTGGGTCTCAAGCTGACACTCCAGCCAACTAGGCCACAGCTGCCCCCAGATATAAATATGTATGTAATACGTTTTACATAAAGACAATCTAATGTAAATTATAGGGAAGTAACTTTCAACAGAATCTTACACTATATTTAGTCAAGGGGTATTAAAAGTGTGCAGCAAGGTTATAATAGTTTTGGATTTTTAATTATAGTTTAGTTTTAGTTAGTTTTGACTTTTTTTCTCTAATTCAGTTAGTTTTAATTAGTTTTAGAGCAGGTTTGCTAGTTTTTATTTGTTGACATTTTTTTCTGAATGCTTAGTTTTAGTTTATTTTAGTTTTAGTATTAGTTTCAGTTTTTTCATATATTTTATCTTCCATCCTATTCAAAGAAATTAGTGAGGTTACCCTGGACACTTTATTTGGTGGAGGGGTTAGGGCGGCTCTGACTGAGCACAGACACAAACATATGTACAGTACGACGTATAAATTCCCTGTAGCAGGTTGGAGGGGGTAATGTAGGTGGGGGTGTGATCCATACACAACGTCACGTGCGTGAAAATGAAAATGAAACTTTCCATACTTTCACCGTTGGCCCCCCGACTTCTATTATATATTATATATTCTGTTATACCGCTGATCTTAGACGAAATTTTCACGTTCTATCCTATATCAACATTGACAAAGACGAAAACTAAGGGAATTTTTTACAGAATTTTTATATGTTTTAGTTAGTTTTGTAAGCACACAATACAGTTTCAGTTAGTTATCGTTTTTTTCTTTTAATTTGAGTTTTTATTTATTTCGGTTAACAAAAATGTTTTTCAATTTTAGTTTTCGTCATTTTGTTTGTTTTCGTTAACGATAATAACCCTGGTGTGCAGCATGTTCTGTTTTGTTTTACTGTCGTTTGCAGTGATGTGGTGATTTTCTTTTTTCTTTCTTTCTTTTTCTTTTCTTTTCTTTTTTTTTTTATATCAAGATTTGACCGTGTAACTGCTTTTTGGAGTTCAACCAGATGTCAAAAGTAGCTGGACTGACTTAGAAAATAAATAGCCCCAAAACAAAAACTACTGGGCCAAAATTCAAATACTGGTTGTTCAGTGTGTTCCAGTTCACAGTTCATGTCCAACATCCTAAAACTCTTCCTGATGTACATTCTGAGCACCTTATTAAGTAAAAACCTGTCAAACTTCTTTGTCTTTTTCTGTTATTCCACCCTGTTTTGACCTAAAACACACAGTAAAGCAAAACCACTGCTTAAAAGGAACACAGGCACATACTCACAACAGCTTTTATGACACTGAAATAGACGCAAATTCACAGCAGAAATAATGTCTCGGGGGTTAAAGGGATAAAAGCAGGGAGGTGAGGGGAGCAGGTAAAGCAGGCTTTACTCTCAAGATGGGAGAAAATCAAAATAGTGATTGGCCCTGAGGGATGAAACAGTAGAAGTGTCCTTAAGATGTCATAAATCGGCACCGACTCGGGGCTCTAAACAAATACCTGCTCGGAAACATAAAGTAGGAGACAGATAGAAGCAAGGAGATGGAGGTGGACATAGATAAAGAAGAAAAGAGCAGTTGTGAGATAAATGTGTTTATCCCCGTCACTTCTGAGGTTTAATATCCTGTGTGGCCTGAATGTGTTTACTGTCTGGGTGTGTTTATGAGAGTCAGGACACAGCGATGGCGCCTGTGTGCTTACCAGCGTGTGTAAAGTGTACGCACCTGTGTCAGCTGATATTTATTTGCTGTATTTCTAATATTCAATCTCGCCGCATGGAAGATTTGTTTCATTGATTTTATCAGTGAGCGTGCTATTAAGCCAAGTGTCAGTCGATCTCCTTCCATCGGCGTTGAATGTGTTTCGCTCAGGAGAGTCAGACCACCTGTGGGATGTTTGGTTATTAAGTCGCAGCCGGGTGTGTCTTGGTGTTTATTCAATAGGCTACTTTGTGTTGTATGTGACGGAATGAGAGGCAAATAAAACAGAGGGTGATGGAATTCCTGCGGGGTTATTATGCTAAAGATTATGAATATGTGTATAAATATCCATAATGCGTTAATGGAGTAAACTGTAATGAGAGCTGTACGTGCTTCAACCCCCTCTGAGTTAATATAATTTTAGTGATGTTGCGTAAGTAATTTGTACAGGTAACTTTCACATCGTACTTCCAAGTTTAGGTACATGTAAATAAGCCATGGACTACACAGCTGATTAGTCATGTCTCATTAAAATGCACGTTTGTAAAATGGGGTTTTGATGTCGTCCTCTGCTGACTCCATCCCATGGATAATACACTGTTACCCATGAAGTTGGAATAATGGTGTTTTCATTCACATCCCATTCCACTTTTTATCTATTTATACACATCAGTAATCACCTTTAACCTGGTACACTGATTACAAATTGAGTCCCAGTTACATTTTAACCCTTTATCAGGCAAGTGATTATTTTTGGGTAATTTCCACATTCATTACAAGACAGTGACAACAACAGTTCCAGTGAGGACAGTAAGTCCACAATCTCAGGTCCAATGTGGTCTACAGGGTCTGTAAGGTCCACCTCTGCATGAACAGTGAGTGTACCTGCTTTGTTAGGTACCATGAAGTAATGGTACTAATGTAAGGAATGAAATTCAAAGGGATAATGTGGACAGGGGTCCGGATCAGCACTTGTGTTGGTCTAATGTTCTACAAGTGATGTTCTAATATTCTAAAATACATGTTCCTTTCACCTTGTGTTTTTCTTGTATTTTTTATATTTAGTTCTTGTATTTTTTTTTTTGCCACTTATGGGAACCAAATAGGGTAACTTCATTGACCTTAATTTTCTACATGACATAAATAAATAAATAAATGAATGAATAAATAAATAAATGAATGAATGAATAAATAAATAAATAAATAAATAAATAAAAAACGAAACTCATAAAGTCTTGTTATGTCCTCTAATAACAAACTAAGGTTGAAATTTTTAATTTCAGGGTATTTCTATGAGTGCCCTATGAAGGGTTAATCACATTATCATTATCATTTCATGGGAAGAGGTCAAAATATTTTATTCCAACTTTATGGGAAACAGTATAATTGTTCTACCTCCACGCTGTTATGCTAGTCTATAAACATAAGGTTTCCAGAGTGTAACAAATCTTTATCAAATTTGGATCACTCATAAAGAAAAATTAAGTCAGAAGTGCTAGTTAGCTACAGCTTAAAATACAGTATTAGACAAAAATGTCTCTAAATTTATAAGAGAATGATTTGTCATTGAGCTTCCAGTTCTACTTCAAAACAGTCTGTACATTAAAATATCTTCACTTTTCACATTCTGTTTGTGTAAGATTTATAAATCTATTACATAACAAATGGTGTCAGGCACAACAAAGTCAGCCTCTATGTATTGTAACTTATTTTGGCATCAGTCCAGCTGACGTCATCATGTCTATGCATGTGCTGATGTCAGCATATCAACTGCCTCTTTATATGTGCCAAGTTTGAAGGACATTGAAACCAAATTGATGTTTTTATAGACATTTGAAATTTCGCCCATTATAAGAAAATGGGAGAAAAAAAAAAAGATTTTAAAAATTCTTTAAAAATTTGAACTTTGACCTACTTTTCCCAAAATGTAACCAGATCTATTCTGGGTCCCTGGAAATCTATAAATCCAATCTGGGATGAATTCAACCAATACATTTGCTGCTAGAGTGTTAACAATCAAACAAACAAACCGAACCAAAACCAATACCCCTTACCTCCACTGTGGGGGCAGGTAAATATACATAAATGTGTATATGTAATAACAACACTTTTTCATGTATCATAAAGACATCAGCCAACCAGCACTTTTGTTATTTGTTTTGCAATTCAACTTAACACAATAAGTAAGATTTAGCACATTTTATCTGAGGCAGATAATTTATATAACAAAAAATTGTCCACCAGTCTTATCATTCTTTTGTCCTTCATACTGAAGACATGTTGTCACTTCTTTTTGAAATATCCAGTTGCATTTCCATGACTTTTAAAAGCATAATTTCCTAAAAAATGATCTGAAAAAATCCAGAAATTGTAACAAGCAAACAAGCACATTATGAAAAAGGTTTTGTTTGTGGAAACTCTTGCATTCTTGATGCGTTATGCAGTTATTTTTCCACAGTTACCCACTCAAACCTCATATTGATCCTTCCATTACATGTTGTTTTTACACCTGAGCCCTGATGTCAGATGAAAAAATGTTCCCACCACTTTTCAACACAAAATGATGCCCTTGGCAGTTACTGTTGATTACATGAAGTGAAGTGAAACTGTATATAGTACTTTTTATAGAACAAAGTTAAGGGTGTAGTAATACAGACAGAATCCAGACCACGCTGCATAAAGATGTGGAAGATTAATTTTAGCGACTTTTGAAGCATGAAAAGCTAACCAATTTCACTGTAAAATGGTTATGATAAACTATAACAAGGCTGTGTTCACCAGTTTCTTCCTTGTGGATAAAATACCACATGTTATACCACAGAATACTCCTGCATTTGTTTTTGCACACAGTCACACACCGTGTAACGTTTGATTTAAAGTAGTGCCAAAAGTGCAAAACAATCCCCTGGGGCTTATAGGAATAAAGTGAGACTGGGGATCAGAGAAGAAAGTTAGAGCTAAAAGAAGAGGAAGAGGAGAGAAGGGCCCTGAGGAGCTGATGAGCAGCTGTTGAGGGCCGCTCCTCCGAGAACTTCAGTACACGCTACAGGCTCCTCCCACTGGCTACCATTACAGCACAGCAGCTGTCTGGAGGATTCATCGCACACGCTTACACACTTTTTGGTTATGTCTTCCCCACAGAAATGTTGTATCCTCACATGAATACTCACTATGTGTGTGTGTGTTCACTTTAAGACCATCCCCCTGAAATGACATACATACCTAGAAGCATGTTCAGTTTTGTAGCGTAATGAAAGAGTAGCACATTCTTTGCGTTTGACCTTGTTGCTCAACTCCAACTATAAAAACACAGCTCAGACACACATATACACACCTGACTGAGGCCGAAGGCATACAACAAACCACAGAAACATACGCCAGCACGTATCGTTCCTTCACTCCCTTTGGTCTTGTTTAGATTTCCATCATTGTACAAATGTACCGTAATATGCAAGTGTTTGTTTCCCTTGTGCATTGTAGCGGCAACAGCAATGACAGTGGGAACAGCTTAGGGCATCCCAAGAGTACACCTGATAATTACCATGATGTGCTTCACTGACTTACTAATGGAGCTTTGCTTTTATATCCCATCCTGTCCCCCTTTTTTCTTTCATTCTTGTATTCATCCTCAGTTCTCCTGCTGTCGGAGTAAACCTGATCTCATGTGTATGCTTCTTTCTTTTTCTTAAACCATAAAGACCCAAACATCCACCGCCGACCAAAACCGTCTACTGATCTAAACCTGTTGATCCACTAATCCTATCAATACATGTAAATAATTGGTGTAAAGTACAGTTTGTCATCTGTTCGTGGTCATCAGATATGACCCATTTGGATATTCAGAGGCTCCGTAGTGAACATGGAAACACCGTCATCTTCTACAATATTGATTCACCAGTAAAGCCCATAGAGTTGGATCAATGACAGTAGATGGAGATGCTTGGTTTATGTTCAGTTATTGATATTTTTTACCGAAAAGGTCACTTTTCTTCATTTTTCTCTATTTGTCATATAATAACCCTCATTTTTAATCTGAGCTTCTATGAACATCTACATCACAGGTGTCAAACATGCGGCCCGGGGCCAAAACCGGCCGCTAAAGGGTCCAGTCTGGCCCCTGGGATGAATTTGTGAAATATAAAAATTACACTGAAGATATTAACAATCAAGGATGTTCAATCTAAAGTTGTAAACCAGTAAAATACTATCATAATAACCTATAAATAATGAAAAAAGCTAATTTTTCTTTTTGTTTTAGTGTCAAAAGGCAAAATTACAAAAAAAGTTTACAGTTACAGACTAGCCTTTCACAAAAATAGGAACAACCTGAAATGTCTTAAGAGAAGTACGTAGTATTTTAACAATATTCAGCCTATTATTAAATGTTTTGTGTATTTGTAGATCCACTGTGATCTGTAAGTTGTAATGCACATGTATAAATGATAAACTGAGGTGTAATATTGTTAAAATTGCACTTATTTTTCTGAAGAATTTTCAGGTTGTTCATATTTGTTCATGTTATGTTCAAGTATGGTTCATAGATGTTAACATTTTCATTACGGAATTTTACTTTTTTGACTCAAAAACATAGAGAAAACTTTGGAGTTGATATTATTTATAAGTTCTTATCCTATTATTTACATTATTTTACTGGTCCGGCCCACTTTATTTCATATTAGGCTGTATGTAGCCCCTGAACTAAAATGAGTTCGACACCCCTGATCTACATGATCAGAGAATTAAATATAAGAAAATACTTGATTTTCACCAAATTAGCATAAATGGTGATAAATCACTTGAAGGAATGATATTTTGCTCTTTTTAAATGTGATTTTGCATTTTTAAACATTTCTCTGTGCTCTATATAAACAGTAAATGCTATGCTTGGGTCTGAATTCTTCATTAATTCAACTCCACAGGTCCATCTTCAACTCTATTTCTGAGTAATGACACCAAAAAGGTCATTTTGAGCGCTGGCCCTTTAAACTGTCCACTGTCCACTGTCCCTTTGGAAACTGTTAGGGTCCTCAAATATACAAATAAATGTACCAAAGCTTAATAAAAGTGGGTTTAGCAAAATATGACCCCTTTAAGAGAAGTTAAAAATAGAGAAAAAAATCATTTGGGAAATGACACAAAAGTAGCAGCGGGTCTTTATTAGTTAAACAAGGTTTTTGTGTGTTTTTCGAACAAGCTGGATCGGACTTGTCTCATTTTTTCCATGTCTTTCCTTTTTTTCCATTTTCAATTTCCCCTTTTCACCTCAGCTTTAATTCTATACCACTCGTTCACGTCTGTGACCTTCCCCTACTTCCTTTACCTTAATGGAAAAGCTACCGAGTGATGAGTTAGTGCTGCTTATTACACAGGTCTTATCAAAGTGCTCTCGCTGGTAATAGAAAACACGACACAGTATTTAGTCACTGACAGGCACTGTTCTGTCTGCCGCTCTGCCCGTGTCAAGGTTTTCCTTCTATGTATGTAGGGAAACAGACCTGGGATTTCTCTCCTTGTCCTTATCAGCCTATCAGAGGCTGTCCATCTTATTTGGTGGGGAATCAGATGACACATCGTAGCTCTGCAATTCCTCACGTACACACACATGGGGGAAAAATTGTGTAGCCATGTGGGTGTGTGTCAGTGAGAGACCGAGAAGTGTTTTTGTGAGATGTTTTTCCAAGAGTCAACTACTGAAAGTGCATCTTAGTGTAAATTATTTAGGTCCAAAGCCCCCAGACTCTACTCCCTCTGCCTTGCACTACCTGGCTGTGTCTGCCTCTTACCAATTAACTATGTCCACACACACACATACATTCACTCAGACACACACACGCACACACACACACACACACATTCACTAAGACACACACACACACACATATGTTGGGTTTCCATGTGTTTAGTGGATATTGCACTGAATTACACTACTTTAATTTCCAGGAGGCTTAACTTACCACTACATTAACTTCATTCTTGCTTTAAAACACTTAAACCTTAATTTTAATTTTTTTACACAATGTTGTGCCAGTTACTTTCAAAATGTAATACATTACAGATTACATGTTACTGTTATTTAATAGTAATTCCTTACCTTACAATATTACTGTCTCAGAATTGTAATGCATCACATAACTCCTTACTTTTGAGTAACATACAGACTCTCGTCATAAATGGGGCATGTGCAGTAGAACACCCCCCCCCCCCCCCCCCCAATTTGTCGAATAACAACCACCCACCAACCAAGAGATAGGAGACCTTGGGGCACATTCATTTGGCACTCTGAAGTACATGTGGATGGATAGCTCAGTAAGTAACACTACAGTCTGTGATGTTTTGAATTCCAGCAGGAACGCTTGCATTTTTTTCAACATTTTACATGTTCAAACAGTTGAGTGTGGCGCAGAGGACAGCGGTAGATAAATCTGAAAATGATAAAGAATTCTAAGTAATCATAAAAACATGAGCTTACCTTGTCATTGCTGATCACATGGACCAAGTTAACTAGATTCTTGAAAGCAGGGTTAGGGTTGGTAATGAGCATACGTCAGTGTTGCCAGATGGGAAATGACAAATTATCGTAGCAGAAGCTTAAAATTATCGTGTTTGAGGAAATGATCGTACATACCCGATTTGATGTTGATCAGGACCATCTGCCTCAGTAAAACATTACCACAGACTGTGTATAGTAGAGCTTATAATACAGATGACCTTTAAATAAACTAACAGCACTAATGGAAAAAAGCTGCCACTGGCAGAACAGCGCCCCCACCTGTGGGGTGTGCAGGATGAGCCACTGCACTGAACAGCCCAGAATACCAGTCAAATTTAACCATGGTCTTAATTATCATGTATCAAGGTCTTGTATCATCAGTATTTGGAGACTTAATCCATTAATCCACTTAAATGACTAAAATGCTTGATAACTGAAGAACTCACTGAAGAAAGCTGTTTTACAGTTTTATTATGTTCAAAACACACTTTCTAAATCAAAAATTTAAATCACCTGTTTGTATTTGCAAATAGTCATGTATTGAAAGGGTCAAATTATCGTACATTCTGGGATTTTTGGAATTATTGACACAGTACAGAAGGTGAAATTTTTGTACAAATACAGTAATTATCGTACATCTGACAACACTAGCTACATTCATGTCCCTAGTGTACTGTCTACTGCTGGGCACTGCAACCAAATTTGGGCCCCCTGAAAAATAATCATGTTGGGCCCTGCAACAAAAACTCACTGGAAACAATCTTTTGGGGCGGGGGGGGGGGGGGGGGTTGTGATGTTCAGAGCGGTGGGATAGTGAAAATCAAACTGAAAAAGCTTTATTTACCATTCCTCTAACTGTCCGGGCACACTCCACTGCTGTATGGGCCCTCAGGAATGCTGGACCCCATGAATTTGTCATGCGCCCCCCCCCCCCCCCCCCCTTTTTTTTTTCATTTGACCAATTAAATTATGGGAAAAAAGTGTGTTGTAACACAAGTGCTACTGAACATGTACTGAGTAAAATACTACCAAAAACTGATTTGTAATGCTTTACACTGCTGTGTTACAGCAAAAAGTAATCTGTTACTGTAATGCATTACTTTTGTAACATGTTACTCCCCACACTGTTTATACATCATGTTTCATTTGTTATACCGGTGTCATGTCCTCACATAATAAATACCTGGACCACACACAGTATGTAGATTCATATACAGTATATTTTATCTGTTTACCTACTAACATTAACTTTGACCTGTGTAAAAGTATGGAAATATTTTAACGTAAATACAGATTTCTGACCATCTAGTCATGACCTGTACTGTAATAGCAAGCGTTTTTTCAACCCTTGCTGCAGGGTAGGGGGCGGCATGGGTGGGGTTAGAGGGTGAACATTCCTCACTAATTGTATGTGTTTCCCCACCCTCCCCTCTTTGTGTGTGTAGTCTGGGTATTTATATCATTACGGGGACATAAATTTGTTTTGACAAGCACTTGTGAGGACTTGACTTAAGGGTTAGGAATATTGTGATTGCAGTAAAGCTGAAAGAAACAAACCTGAGTCAATGAAATTGCCTCTAAACACATAAAAAAAAAAACCATCGTGTTATTTCTGTGGGCTTCACAGTGTAGAACAGCTTGGAAAATTTCTGCAAAGAAGCCAACCTTTGACATGAAGGGTAGGAGCTAAGGTTCGCTGTGACATTACAGTAGAAATGAGGTCATGATCTTATCAGGAAATGTTGTTTTTTGTCAAGGCTGTTTCCAGCGTTAAAAAAATAATACAGCTTTTTTTTTTTTCTTTAAAAAAAAAAAAAAATCAAACCAAAGCCACTTTTTTTGTTTTGAGCTTCAAATAAGACACATGGCATTAGACTTATAGACATCAGATGTAAGAATGTGAATGATTTGACATGAGTAAAAGATTATTCCTATTTTTATTTGTTTGTTTAACCCATAAGGACCCAGTGGGACTTTTGTTGCAGTTCCCACATGAATTTTTTCTCTTTATTTAACCTTTCCTAAGTGATTTATCGCCATTTATTATAGTATTATCCTCTGAATTTTGCATTTTTCCAGTGAAAATCATGTATTTCTTATATTTAATTCACTGATCATGAAGATGTTCATAAAAGCTCAGAGTAAAGTCAAAGGTTATTGTATCAAAACAGAAAAAAATGAAGAAAAGATGACTTTTTCAGTAAAATATAGCATTAACTGGACATAAACCAAGTGTGTCCATCCACTGTCATGGATCAAACTCCATGGGTTTTACTGCTGAATCAATGCTGTAGAAGATGACAGTGTTTCCACGTTCACTATGGAGCCTCTGAACGTCCAAATGAGTCATATCTGATGACCATGAAAAGATGACAAACTGTATTTTACACCAATTATTTACATGTATTGATAGGATTATGGATCAACAGTTTAGATCAGTAGATGCTTATGGTCGACGGAGGATGTTTGGGTATTTATGGGAGATACTGTAGATATAGATAGATAGATAGATAGATAGATAGATAGATAGATAGATAGATAGATAGATAGATAGATAGATAGATAGATAGATAGATAGATAGATAGATAGATAGATAGATAGATAGATAGATAGATAGATAGATAGATAGATAATTTATTCATCCCATAAGGAAATTTACAGGTTCCAGCAGTATCACAAACTTAAAAACAACAGTAGTAAAAACACAAGAGTAAAAAATACTTTAAATTCCACAAGGAGTCAGTGATGTAACGTATACCGGTATTATAAAAGATTTTACAACTGAAACATTTACATACACATTTTACTCTTAACTGTAAATAAGGTGAAGATAATGTCTTTCAAATTGAGTTTTTAAGGAAAAAGTAACAAAATATAAAATATGACAGAACCAACAATGAAACAGCAGTAACCACCAACAAGAAGTGAGTTCTAAAATTGAATCCAAAATTCAATTTCTCATATTTTTTTTTATATAAGCTGTTAAATGGAGCTTTTTCTCAGCTTACAAATAGGATCCTATCAGTTTGTAGTCATTTTCTGCTTCTAAAGTGTACCTGTTTAAATGGTCTCACAGGTGTGAAAAGCAAATCTTGCTAAATGATGTATTATTTATGATTCTCAGGTGTGAGACAAGAATAGTCAGCTACAGCAGAATCGCTGTGATCATATCCATTTTGATCAGCTAACTGTTTTTCCTTTGGTTATCTCAGAAAAATAACAGTCTGTGGCATTTTCAGTATTCTATGGATGACATTTGTCTGCAGGCAGGGAGTTTCCAGGTTTTGTGGTGATATATGAGCCGACTTCTCTCCCTTGTGTGACAAACCTATAAATGAGTCCCGGCTTAGCTCAAGGGGGAGTTTTCAGACTTACCTGGTGTTCACGATGGGACGTCTTCCTCAGCTTAAGTTTGTGTGTTTGTGTGTTTGTGTGTGGCGCTTGCACACTTTGGTGAGCAGCTGTTAGCAGAATCATGCCCAGTGTGTGTATTTTTGCAGGATCACTGGGTGTTATTTTTTTTTTTGTCTCCCTGATGTAAAATGTGCCCCCAGGTAGAGTGTTCCTCCTGCATTCCTCACACATACACACACACACACACACACACACACACACACACGTATATACATGGAACAACACGTTCAGGTATGTTCCACAAATGTTAACCAATCCGCTGGGACTGCAGACCTTACAGAGAAAAATAAGATGCTTTGGAGAGCATAAGTAAGAGGGAGGAGTGAAGCCACATGTATCCATGGCAACAGCCACAGTCCATAGTGTTTTTAGAAAAGTGTGTGATGATTGCAAAAAGGAAGGCAAATGGATTCCCACTGGGGTTTACCTCTTTGTTGCCGTGGCCCCTTTTTGAGAAACCATTACTTCAAATGTGCATGTGTGTCGGCGCTTGAGTCGGTGTGTGTTTGTGTGTTTGTGTGTGTGTGTGTTTGTGGGGTGGGGGTGGGGGTGGATGATATTTTAAGAGTGTGTTTGTGATCTTCCTCAACACAGTGCCATCAATACTAATGCATTATCAGAGTACATGTGCCTGTGATCTTCCTCCTTCCACATCACGTATACCCAAACATTCCCAGATCAGTCAATACAGTTCCATTACACTGGTCGTGTAATTGTACCCACATACACACAACAAATACACAAACTCTATCCCCTGTCGGACTTAAATGAATGAGATTCAGAAGAATAAAGGCACTTTCACTTACAATAAACAGGGTGTGGTCTCAAATAGTAACAGTAGTCAAACTAGATCAAATACTAGACTTTAGAGCAAACATATTCCATGATTGTTAAAGGTTGAAGTTTTAGGATTAAATTTGTACAGTTTATATTGTAGTCGGTGTTGTTTGATGGCTTTAAAGCAGTGGTTCCCAAACTTTTTTGGCTTATGACTAGGGATGGGAATCGAAAATCAATTCTTTTTTGAGAACCGTTTCCCAGTAGCTTGATTCCTTGGAATCCTTTGCATGCCTGCTTAACGATTTTGCTTATTGATTCCGCCTTTGTTGTGCATGCACAATGACGTCACACGCATTGTTTTGGTCAGAACGTAGCCAACATGGCGTTGAGGCAGAAACGGTCTAAACAGATGACACCAGGTCCACTTACTTGGAACACGTGCAAAGCTTCCATGTCTTCAAAAGGGTGGAATCCCTCCAATATCCTCAAACATTTGTCCACAGCAAGTGAATCATTTACAGGAATGTCGTGTATTTGATACTCTACTTAGTGGCGCTTGTGAATGTAGCGGCAGAGTGAACGCCAGTTCCGGTGTGGGCAACAACGTGGTAACTCCTCAAATACAAGTTTCCGAAGGTAAGAAGGGAAAGGAAATGAGGTGCACAACAACGAGAGACAAGCCAAGCCCAGTCGAACCAGTTCCACATAGTAGAAATGCGGTAATAGAGGAATTAGTAAAGAGTCTTTAGTTTCACTTTCACTGCGCCCCCCCAACCGGGCCCAGCGTCATCTGTTATTATTTGTACATAGTGTATATGCTATATTTTTTGTGCAGAGATGGAAATATTAAAGACAGTTAATGCAAACACACCCGTTTGTACTCTTTTATTCCTTCACTCAATGAGAATCGATAAGGAATCGGATCGATAAGCAATATCAATAATGGAATTGGAATTGTTAAATTCTTAACGAGTCCCATCCCTACTTATGACCCCATTTTAACATCACAAATTTCTGGTGACCCCAGACATTCAAAACGGAGACATTTTTCTCTTAGAGACATCTTAGCGGGGTCAGGCAGGCAAAGAAATCTTTCAATTCTCTGTTCCGTCTGGTTTTCTGACTGCGACTGTGTCTGGGCGGGTTGAAGCGTAGTAACACATGCGGTCATATGATTGGGTCAGTCAAGATATGTATGGAAGCAAATCCGTGTCATCAGATTTTGAATTATAAAAGAAGATTTGTAGCTGAAGAAAAGTTTTGAACACACGTTAAAAAAAAAAGAGGTTGTAAAAATAATTTGTGCAAGTGTAGACCATATTTGTATCATTGGGAATGTTTTGTTCACATGTATAACTAAATCTGATGGAGGCACAACTCTGCCACCCTCAGGTGCAATGCTGAAGTTACGAGTTTCAAAAGTGAAGTTACGAATTACGAAACTGAAGTTACGAGTTACGAAACGGAAGTTATGAACCTGAAGTTACAAGTTACAAAACTGAAGTTACGAGTTACGAAACTGAAGTTACAGATCACCAAATACAAGTTACGAATTACGAATTTTGGCCTTGTTCTGATGTCCGAGCGAAAAACCAATCAGAGCGTTATTCACTGACCTGCCAATCAACATTACCCCACCTATATGCAAATTTCCACCCAATCAAATAGTAGCGGCAAATTTCCTGCACACACTCGAAAATCAAATAGAAACTCGGCGGCACTAAGGTACCAAGAAAAAGGGGGCGTTCCCGTGTATCGCATATTTTAAAAAGAGGGCTCGAAGTCGTCCATTCGATCCCCTCAGTTCAACAAGTACGACACCAACACTATAACATTAGCCGAGGACAAAATTTAGACCCTAATAACAACATCATCTAGGCTTATTATTGATGCATCACAGCCTCTTTGGTATATGATTTCCGTTTAATTTCTCATCACAATCTTACGGAGCCCGGGAAGGGACGTGAAGAAAAAAACAAAAAGTATTGTGTTATAACGCAATACTTTTGCATTACAACACAATCATATGAACAAAACATTCCCAATGATACAAATATGGTCTACACTTGCACAAATTATTTTTACAACCTCTTTTTTTTTTACGTGTGTTCAAAACTTTTCTTTCAGCTACAAATCTTTTATAATTCAAAATCTGACGACACGGATTTGCTTCCATAGATATGCCCTCTCAGACATTATATCCTGCATTTTATTTGAACTTGATTTTTATGAGGAAAAGTATGCGGTGTTTTAATTATAATGAAATATATATTGAATCATTAAAAACAAATATTAGTAATTTTTTTTTTTTTAATCAATTGCTAAGAATTGCAGGTGACCCCACGTGAGGTCGTGACCCCAAGGTTGAAAAACACAGCGCTAAACCTGGTCATAAACCTAAGTGCTTTACATAGACTGATGTAAGCGAACGAGCAAAACAAAAAAAAGTTGCTAGCTCAGAAATGGTGTCAGCTAAAATTAGCACACAAAAGTTTGCACAAGCACAGAATCATGCACACAGTTTAGATATCCAAACCTTAAGATTTCGATGTATTCTTAGTTTTGCGTCATGGTAACTTTATAGGAACAGGCTCAAATGGTCATAAATGTTCAAATGATTTCTTCTCTTTTAGCTCCAGCTGTAGTTGCACATGCAGCTGTATGTTGTGTATTTATGTTGCACAATGAAGCTGTAGTATAAGTGTATAACAGCATACAATATTCCAATTACTGTGTCTCCACTTGTTGCACTGCAGTGACCTGTACTGCATTTACTGAACAGACTGTGTCCACCAAAGCACACATGCTCATTACAATTCACAACAATTTTCCAATATGAATGCATTATACTTCCTCCAGCCCGACCTCATTTGTGTCTCTTTCAAACATCCTCCCCCCCCACCCCACCCCCCCCCACACACACACACACCTACACACACACACACACACACACACACACACACACACACACACACACACACGTACCCAGTGTTAGTATGCATAATTAACAGTAAGATAAAAAGAAATAGATAAAGAAATAAAGAAAAGAAACAGGCTGAGCACAGGAGGACCATAAAGCAAAAGAGAGGAGGCGCCATCACAGGGAGCGACCTGCACTGGCGCTCAAGTTCTCCTCAGGTTCTTCTCAGGTTCTCCTCAAGTTCTCCTCAGGTTTTCCTCAGGTTCTCCTCAGGTTCTCCTCAGGTTCTTTTCAGATTCTCCTCAAGTTCTCCTCAGGTTCTTTTCAGGTTCTCCTCAAGTTCTTCTCAGGTTCTCCTCAGGTTCTCCTTAAGTTCTCCTCAGGTTTGTCTCAAGTTCTCCTCAGGTTCTCCTCAAGTTCTCCTCAGATTCTCCTCAAGTTCTCCTCAGGTTATTCTCAAGTTCTCCTCAGGTTCTCCTCAGGCTCTCCTCAATTTCTCCTCAGGTTCTTCTCAGGTTCTCCTCGTGTTCCCCTCAAGTTCTTCTCAGGTTATCCTCAGGTTCTCCTCAAGTTCTCCTCGGGTTCTTCTCAGGTTCTCCTCAGGTTCTCCTCAAGTTCTTCTTAGGTTCTTCTCAGGTTCTCCTCAAGTTCTCCTCAGGTTCTCCTTTGGTTCTTCTCAGGTTCTCCTCAAGTTCTCCTCAGGTTCTCCTCAAGTTCCCCTCAGGTTCTCTTCAGGTTCTCCTCAAGTTCTCCTCAGGTTATTCTCAGGTTCTCCTCAAGTTCTCCTCAGGTTCTCTTCAGGTTCTTTTCAGGTTCTCCTCAAGTTCTCCTCAGGTTCTTCCCAGGTTCTCCTCAGGCTCTCCTCAATTTCTCCTCAGGTTCTTCTCAGGTTCTCCTCAGGTTCACCTCAATTTCTCCTCAGGTTCTTCTCAGGTTCTCGGTCTCAAGTTCTTCTTAGGTCTTCTCAGGTTCTCCTCAGGGTCTCCTTAAGTTCTCCTCGGGTCTTCTCAGGTTCTCCTCAAGTTCTTCTTAGGTTCTTTCTCAGATTACTCCTCAAGTTCTCCTCAGGTTCTCCTCGGTTCTTCTCAAGTTCTCCTCAGGTTCTCCTCAGTTCTTCTTAGGTTCTTCTCAGGTTCTCCTCAGGGTCTCCTTAAGTTCTCCTCGGGTTCTTCTCAGGTTCTCCTCAAGTTCTTCTTAGGTTCTTCTCAGATTCTCCTCAAGTTCTCCTCAGGTTATTCTCAGGTTCTCCTCAGGTCTTTTCAAGTTCTCCTCAAGTTCTCCTCAGGTTCTCCTCAAGTTCTCCTCAGATTTCTTCTCAGGTTCTCCTCAGGGTCTCCTTAAGTTCCCTCGGGTTCTTCTCAGGTTCTCCTCAAGTTCTTCTTAGGTTCTTCTCAGATTCTCCTCAAGTTCTCCTCAGGTTATTCTCAGGTTCTCCTCAGGTTATTTTCAAGTTCTCCTCAAGTTCTCCTCAGGTTCTCCTCAAGTTCTCCTCAAGTTCTCCTCAGATTCTTCTCAGGTTCTCCTCAGGTTCTCCTCAGGTTATTCTCAAGTTCTCCTCAGGTTCTCCTCAAGTTCCCCTCAGGTTCTCCTCGGGTTCTTCTCAGGTTCTCCTCAGGTTCTCCTCAAGTTCTTCTTAGGTTCTTCTCAGGTTCTCCTCAAGTTCTCCTCAGGTTCTCCTTTGGTTCTTCTCAGGTTCTCCTCAAGTTCTCCTCAGGTTCTCCTCAAGTTCCCCTCAGGTTCTCCTCAGGTTCTCCTCAAGTTCTCCTCAGGTTATTCTCAGGTTCTCCTCAAGTTCTCCTCAGGTTCTCCTCAGGTTCTTTTCAGGTTCTCCTCAAGTTCTCCT
Source organism: Sphaeramia orbicularis (assembly GCF_902148855.1). NCBI lineage: Eukaryota > Metazoa > Chordata > Actinopteri > Kurtiformes > Apogonidae > Sphaeramia > Sphaeramia orbicularis. The sequence continues at coordinate 38,281,283 of NC_043972.1, read as the reverse complement.
CAGGTTCTTCCCAGGTTCTCCTCAGGCTCTCCTCAATTTCTCCTCAGGTTCTTCTCAGGTTCTCCTCAGGTTCACCTCAATTTCTCCTCAGGTTCTTCTCAGGTTCTCCTCAAGTTCTTCTTAGGTTCTTCTCAGGTTCTCCTCAGGGTCTCCTTAAGTTCTCCTCGGGTTCTTCTCAGGTTCTCCTCAAGTTCTTCTTAGGTTCTTCTCAGATTCTCCTCAAGTTCTCCTCAGGTTCTCCTCGGGTTCTTCTCAAGTTCTCCTCAGGTTCTCCTCAAGTTCTTCTTAGGTTCTTCTCAGGTTCTCCTCAGGGTCTCCTTAAGTTCTCCTCGGGTTCTTCTCAGGTTCTCCTCAAGTTCTTCTTAGGTTCTTCTCAGATTCTCCTCAAGTTCTCCTCAGGTTATTCTCAGGTTCTCCTCAGGTTCTTTTCAAGTTCTCCTCAAGTTCTCCTCAGGTTCTCCTCAAGTTCTCCTCAGATTCTTCTCAGGTTCTCCTCAGGGTCTCCTTAAGTTCTCCTCGGGTTCTTCTCAGGTTCTCCTCAAGTTCTTCTTAGGTTCTTCTCAGATTCTCCTCAAGTTCTCCTCAAGTTCTCCTCAGATTCTTCTCAGGTTCTCCTCAGGTTCTCCTCAGGTTATTCTCAAGTTCTCCTCAGGTTCTCCTCAAGTTCCCCTCAGGTTCTCCTCGGGTTCTTCTCAGGTTCTCCTCAGGTTCTCCTCAAGTTTTTTCCCAGGTTCTCCTCAGGTTCTCCTCAAGTTCTTCTCAGGTTCTCCTCAGGTTCTCCTTAAGTTCTCCTCAGGTTCGTCTCAAGTTCTCCTCAGGTTCTCCTCAAGTTCTCCTCAAGTTCTCCTCAGATTCTTCTCAGGTTCTCCTCAGGTTATTCTCAAGTTCTCCTCAGGTTCTCCTCAAGTTCTCCTCAGGTTCTCCTCAGGCTCTCCTCAGTTTCTCCTCAGGTTCTCCTCAGGTTCCCCTCAAGTTCTCCTCAGGTTCTCCTCAGGTTCTCCTCAAGTTCTTCTTAGGTTCTTCTCAGGTTCTCCTCAGGTTCTCCTCAGGGTCTCCTCAATTTCTTCTCAGGTTCTCCTTAGGTTCTCCTCAAATTCTCCTCAGGTTCTTCTCAGATTCTCCTCAGGTCCTCCTCAAGTTCTCCTCAGGTTCTTCTCAGGTTCTCCTCAGGTTCTCCTCAAGGGCATAATGCTGAAAAGCTGCCTCACCGTGAGTCTTCGTGTTAGCTTTTGGAACAGTTCTCAGGCCAGTGCCAGAGGAGCTCAGGCTGCACCAGGGTTCAGACGGTAAAAGCAAGTCTACAAGATAAGAAGGAGCAAGACCATTAAGACATTTAAAAACCATTCAAAGGACCTTCAAATCATTTCTGAAATACACAGGGAGCCAATGCCGTGGTTTTCAAACTGCTGTAATGTGAGCCTGCCTTCTGGTCTTCGTCAGCACTGGAGCAGCTGAGTTCTGGAGAAGTTGGAGTTGTGAAGTTCTATCTTTGGGAAGACCAGAAAGCAGTTTTTATGGTGGATCTAATGTGTGGGATAAAAGTGAGCTCAGAGTCAAAGATAACACCCAGGTTTTTTATTTGTTTTGATGGTTAAAGGAACACGCTTGTAGTTTTGGTCAGTGTTTCTCTGTCGTAGCCTCAGGACCGACAACTAAAAATTCAGTTTTGCCCTGGTTGAGCTGTAAGAAGCTTTCTACCATCCAGGTTTTAATAGCTAAAATACACTTAAAAAGGGCATCTCTCTCTCTCTCTCTCTCTCTCTCTCTCTCTCTCTCTTTCTCTCCCTATATACATATATATATATATATATATATATATATATATATATATATATATATATATATATATATATATATATATACATATATATATATGTATATATATATACACACTAGGCCTGTAATGGTACGCGTACTGAACCAAACCGTTTCGGTACCCACCTGTTCGTTTCGGTACACAGCTGTACCGAAACAACACAGTATGATGAGAAAAAGAAAAAGGAATGAAAGACGTCGTTCAACACGGAACTGTCTGTCTGTCTATCACACACGCTGTATAATAGAGGAATAAATAGAACGTTGAAAGTATGTAAAGTTTCACTTTCGTTTCACGACAGCATTCGTTACATTAGTTATGGACCGCACCCCCAGGTATATAATTGCGTGCCCCCCCATGCCCCGGCTCCGAAAAAAAAAAAAAAAAAAATCCCCCGTGCACACAGGCACACACAAATACACACAGTGTCCTAAACAGTTTGTTCTCTGTCCTAAAATAAATAATTTGGTTCATTGTGTTGTCAAAGTTTCCCTTCAGTTTGTTTCAACAGAATACCAGTTTACCCTCTTGTTAATGTTGCACTTCACGTGGATTTTTTGTGTTATTTTTATTCAGAATGAAAACTGACAGAACTGTGATTAGATTTTTCTTGTTTGTTCAAAACTACCTTTCTGGGAAAAGTGCAATACTAATGTTTAAAATACATTTAGTAAATTTAATAATTTATTTTATTTTCAATTTCATTTGTAGCAGCAGAATTATATTATTCCTGTTTTTCTATATTCTATTGTCTCCAAAAATTGGGGGAAAAATGTTTTAAAAATTCATAAATGCATTAATAGGCATTTTGGTTTTCTTTCTTCCCGTATCGAACCGAAAAAAAACGAACCGTGGCTTTGAAAACCGAAAACGTACCAAACCGAAAATTTTGTTTGCTGTTACAGGCCTAATACACACACATACCTACGCATGCATACACACACACACACACACACACACAGAAGGAGGTTGTGTGCATCAGGGTTGGATTTGCAGGGAGTGAGTGAAGTCACCACTTGTCTGTAATGCTAACAATGGAGGGAGTGGGAGAAAAGCAAAGTAACAGTGGGTGAGGGTTTGGTGTGCCGGTGAGTGGGTGGTTTTGAGGGTGGTAGCCATAATATTCATTATCCCATCAGCTTCTGACTTATCATCACCTATTCACACACTCTCATGAACACATGTATTAACAAAACATGGTTTTTAATCACTTATGCCTTCATTCTCACACACCACATCCCACACACACACGCAAAAACACACATGCACGCTCGTGGCTCTCAGTATGCTCTTGTAGCTATTAGGCTAGTCTCATTAAAGCTCTTCAGACTAATTATCTCCCCTGATGAGCCACAGGTCTCAATGGGATGACGGAGAGGGAGTGGGCATGATTGACTTGGCCCGTGCTTTTCTCAGTGAACCATTAGGCTTGTGAATTGAAACCCACAAATGTACAGTGTATTTGCACGCACACAGATATTCCCACATGCACATATTTGTGTTAAATGTAAGTAAGTCAGCTTCCTGTGTTCATTTCCATCTCATAGAAAAGACCAGTCAGAAAAAAAAAAAAAAAAAAAGTCAGGGTGTGATTGTGTGTGTGCACTTTCTCTCTTTGTGAATGTGCATTAGAGTGTTATGTTCGCCACTTTTCCTCTCTCATGAGCCAGGTGCCACATGGGAATGTGGGGAATGCAAGCCTGCAATGAGTGATGGTGACAGTACGCCGGAGAAACAGAGCGATGGAGGAATATGAAGGGAGGGAGGGAGGGAGATGCCTCACATTTACTCTACAGATATTGTACCAACCACTGATAAGCACTGTCACACCCAAGCAAAAAAAAAAAAATTCCCCCTATGGATCATCATTCATTTTAATTCCCTCATTTATCAGTTTTTGCCATGGTGTTTGGGCAATTGAGGCTGATATTTGTTTTCAGTGTGGGCTGTGTATGCATGCCTAAGTAATGGAAGCCAGAAAAGAGAGGAGGAGAAAGGGAGGATATTGAGAAGTTGGTAAATAATTTACAGTATGTTAGAGACGGGGAGAGACTTGGAAAGGGCAGGGCCAGGAGTCAGGAAGTTAAACTGCGATAGTCGGGTTCACAATCCATCCAACGTATAGTCGTATTGTTGGAAGAAATGAAACTGCAAAAATGCAAAGAGCGTGGGAGTCAGAGTTGTGCTAAGGATTTATTCTGCGGTAGAAATATCCTTCTGACCACCAAGGCCATCTTATCTTTACAACTTCTGATTACGTTAGTCCATTAAATCCTGAATGGAAGCTTTGGAATGTGAATCTGACCTGAGAGGAAAGTATCATTGTTCTGAAGTACTCTGCCCCCAGACCTTAAGCTCACAGAACCCATGCAGGAAATGCCTGGATATTGTGCTGTAAAAAGTGATTCTACAACACTATGACCTGATACAAAACATTTGTCATTCATAAAAATAAAAAGTCAACATTTGAAAGCCTCTTAGACACTATAATATCTCATCTCAGACCTCTTTTTCAAAGATTTTTTCAAGGATAATTTTATATTTCAAGACTCTCTTTCTGAAGCGATTCTAAAGTAACTGACAGGAGGCTATAAATCCCCAACTACACACTGTGCATAAATTGATACAGATAAACCAAATATGAGGCTTCAGGTGTCCAAGCAATAAGACTGTATTTACTATCCTCCACTTTTACAGAATTCTGACTGTGGAATTTGTACTTTGTGTTTCCCAGGATAAAGCTTTAGCAGAGGAACAATAACACACGGAAATAATTTCATCCTAAAATAGAAAGCATAACAATTGCTTTGAGACACTTAAAAAACATGAAGCTACCCTATACTGAATGACTTTAGCTCACTGTGTTTGAAGAGGAAATGAAAGGTTGTTTATCACCTCGAAATTACAAAGAAGAAATGGCCTGTGTTGTTTGCACAGGTACATGAGATAGTTAATGCCAGACCCTGGAGAATTAAGATGGAAATGATCAGGGATATGAAATAGAGGGCGAGATGAAGTGAGAGAAGCCACATATTAGTGATTAGCGATGTAGTCATTTATTCCGAACATGCAATGAAATTTAACATATATGTGAACAAACAAAACATACATAATAATACAAATGTCAACAATCATAACTAGGGGTGTGAGAAAATAAATATTGGTTCTGCAATATTTCACAATACTGTATCGATATTAAAAAGTACTGTAATGATATTTTAGGTATTTATTCAAATGCAGATATTGTGGAGGTTCATTTTTGTTTTTTGTTTATATTTTATTTATTATTATTATCTCCACCAAGGAGGTTATGTTTTTGTCGGCGTTGGTTTGTCTGTTTGTCTGTTTGTGTGCAAGATAACTCAAAAAGTTATGGACAGATTTGGATGAAAATTTAAGGAAATGTTGATACTGGCACAAGGAACAAATGATTACATTTTGGTGGTGATTGGGGGGGAGGCACTAATCTGCCTTGGCGGAGGTCTACGCTGTCTTTTCTAGAAAAGCACTCATAGAGCACAGACCCCCACCAAGGCAGATCAGTGGGCCCCTGTGATCCCCCAACCCCCCCTGATCACCACCAAAATTTAATCATTTGTTCCTTGTGCCAGTGTGAGGGAGCTGTAGTGACCCCACCACCACCACCCCACTAACCAGGTGTATCCCATCCACCTCACACCCATTTAGTTTAATCATTTAGTACTTGTATTTATCCTTGCACCTATTTAGTTTAATTATTCAGTATTGGTATTTAATCCTTTAATTTACTGATGACCACTTTTGTGTTGACATCTAAGACGGTACCTATTTAGTTTGTCTTCACTTGAAGTTGGCTCATTTTGTTTTCTCTCTCTCCTTTTGAGGTCAGCAGGTGGGGCACTCACATGGATGTACGCCCATGTGAGTGCAAGCAGGTGTAAAAGATCTGCCTGATCAGTCCAGATCATTCACCACCAGAGTCTCTCCAGGTGCAGACGATCGACCTGATCAGGCCAGACCATGGAGCCCAAAGGGAGGGGAGGTGTAGCAGGGAAGGACAGGATTAAAGTTATCACAAGGGGTACATTTTTTTTTTAGAGATAATACATTAATTTAAATATTAAGGTTGATATTTAGGTTTGTGTTTGTAGAGGGGGTTAAGTGAGGTGGATGTTGTTTCAGACTTGTAAACTAGTCCGTATTGGATTCACCTGTGGATGAGGGGGTGGTGGAGTGGGCCAGGCCTATCTATTTAAAGGGGGTCTACAGACTTGTAAATGTTCTTTTTTTTTTTTTTTTCCTTTTTCTTCTTTCTTTCCCCCCTGATGCCTGTGAAGGGGGAAGATGCTGCTGTATTTTTGTTGGTGCATAAAAAAAAAAAAAAGTTAAGTATTTTTCCAACTCCTAATGGCTTTTGTTTGACTCGGGCGCTGTGGCTTCCCTGGTTAAAGGAAGAAGACCAACAAATCTTACATTTTGGTGTCAGGAGTGGGATCGTTGCAGTTAGCCTGAGCATGAATCAACAAAGAAATGCCACCTAAAGCACCCAAGGTCCAGAAGGTGGCTGAAACCCCGGAGGAGGACACTCAGGTGGAGGGGGCTACAGGGGGAGTGCCAGTTGTTGAAGAGCTCAAAGAAGAGTCACCAGGGGGCGCCAGCATGAGCACCATTATGGGTACGCTTCAGCAATGTTTGAAGTTCCAATCAGATCTGAATGAACGTTGGAGCAGAGAGAGAGTGAGGTAAGAAGAGCAATGGTGACAAATGCAGGTGCAGGTGGACTGACTCAGAGGTGGCCGTGAGACCCTGGCCCAGGGTGGAAACCAACCTGGGCCCAGTTCCCCTCCATGGCAACTGGAAGAACCAGTTCCAGTGTCCCCCAGGGGGAGGGACACTACAAGAGGCTCAGCACATTCAGCAATTCCCAGATTAGAGGATGGGGATGATATAGAACAATACCTCACCACATTTGAACAACTGGCCACTGCCTACCACCGGCCAAAGATGGACTGGGCGGTGAGGCTGGTCCCATATCTGACTGGTAAGGCCTGTGCAGCATATATGGCCATGGCTGTTGAAGACTCTTGTTGTTATAAATGCGTGAAAGAAGCAATTTTGATGAAATATGAGATCAATGAAGAGGTATACCGCCAACGGTTTCGGGAGCCGGACCAGCAGCTGGGAGAGACTCCGCGGAAGTTCTACAACTGCCTAAAAGACTTTTACCTGAAATGGATGCAGCCAGAGACGAAGGAGCAAGTGGGGGAAGTCCTCATTCTAGAGCAGTTTTACCGCTCACTGTCCCCAGAGCTGAGAGTGTGGGTTAAGGAGCGAAACCCATCATCGGGACGTGAAGCAGCAGAGATGGTGGAGAACTTCTTGTCGGCTAGACGGGGACCAAAGACCTTCAGATTTGAGCCCCCCTCCAGGAGCAGTGCATCAGGGGGTAAGTCTGTGGGTTCTGGTGTAGGTGGTGGTCCGGGTCAGGTGGGAGGAATTACTAAGGCTGGGACAGAAAGGGTAGGGCTTAAGCAAAGTAATTCTTCTGCCAAGGTGCTTGTGTGTTATTCTTGTGGCCAGGAGGGGCACATAAAGCCACATTGTCCAGATAGGAAAGCAAAATCTGCTTATTTTTGTACTGTACCCCGACCAGGAAGGGAAGATGTGCAGGGTCAAGGCAGGAGACAGGTTACTGAGGTCAAAGTTAATGGGGAGCCAGCCTTAGCTTTGTTAGACACGGGTAGTGAACAGACCCCTCAGTTTTGAAGGGGCAGGGCCAGTTTGTGGGTCCAGGCCTTGATATCTCTTGTGTGCATGGAGATAATCAGATTTACCCAACCACCATAGTTTATGTGGAAGTGGCAGGTCAAATGTTCCTGTTAACAGTTGGGGTGGTAGAAAATCTTGCTCATCAGGTGATTTTGGGTGAGGATATCCCAATTTTGCAAGACCTTGTTCAAACATATACGCCTGTTTATGTGGTGACCAGATCACAGAGCAGCTCACAGAGGAAGACATATTTAGACAGTACAGATGGAAGAGCAGAGCTAGTGGAGGAGTTTCCACGTCCAAAAAGGCTGTTAATGTAGATAGAAATTCAAAGTGCGACTTACCATTTTTTGATTGTGACATACCTTTTGTGGGCCCCTTAAAAATGCGCAAGAGTAGGCGCCAAAGGAGACAAGAGAAGATGTCAGGTACAGTCAGAAAGTTGTCAAAATGTTTCTCAAAGCCAGAGGTTTCTGATGATAAATTACCTGTGGATTTTTCACATTATTTCCTGAAATTTTCATCCAAATCTGGGGCACTGATCTGCCTTGGCGGAGGTCTGCGCTCTCCGAGTGCTTCTAGTTTAACACTCTTTTATTAAATAATCTTAGTATCTTTGTTGGGATTGCACAAAAATGTTAGTTATGAACTAATAGAATATGAACATTTGAACAAAATCTTAAACTGTAATGTCCATAAAACATAATTTAAGTTTTAACACAGAAAAGTTTTGTGATATAGCGCTAGATCCTGTTCTGATCAAATAAAAATGTGTTTAGTATTTCTGGTGTAATTCAATTCTTCAAGGAAATAATCATTTAAAAAAAATAAGAAACAAACAAAAAATTGCCTTTTTAACAGTATCATGATATATTGTGATATATCGTATCATGATCCTAGTATTGTGATTTGTATCGTATCGCCAGATTCTTGCCAATACACACCCCTAATCATAACAATCTTAGAAGAACAGCACAATACGCCATCTACACGCCCGAAAAGGGGTGGGAAGAAGTGCAACTCATTTAATCCCACCCCCTCTTCCTAAAATATTATTAATAATATATATATATATATATATATATACATACATACGAGGGCTGTTCAATAAGTTCATGGCCTTACCCAGAACAGAACAACACAGACTGATAATTTATATTTTATTTTTCAACATAATCTCCATTTACAGCAATGCACTTGGTCCATCGATGTTCAAGCATCACTATCCCATCACGAAAGAATGTAACATCCTGTATTATAACAACCAGTATTTCTGGGTGAGGCCATGAACTTATTGAACAGCCCTCGCATATCCCTCTTCGTTTTCTGTTACTCTTTTATATTTCTATATCTATTCACACACACACTCATTCATCCATATACACATACATATGTTTATACATATACCCGCAACATACAAGTACACACTGCAAATCGTTTGGGACTGAAAAGACAGAAAATGTATTTTGGGGAAATCCTGTAGAATTTTGGGATGGATGTCCTGGGTATTCTCCCTGAGGGAATAAGCGGAGAATCTATTGTGTCTTTATGCAAAAGCCAGTAATTACTGACAGTAGCTATTACATTAAATTGGTTTTTACTAAATCCCCCCAAATTATAAACAATGACCATTCAAGTTGAAAGGAAAATACAAACACAAGCAGTTGCTCTAAAAACCCCACACCAATTAATATCACACTGATTTCTAAAATGACATCCCCGTTAACAAAGTCAGGCCCTCAGTTTGCTTTCTGCCTCCCGCTGAGGGGGGAGGAGAGGGGTGGAGGGGGTGAGGAAAAAGACAGAAATGTTGAGAACAGATGGCAGAGTGGCCTCTATGTTCGACTGCCTGGGTGATTATAGACACAGCTGTCAGTCATTTGCATGTGTGTGTGTGCACATGTGTGTACATATGTGTGCTGTGTCTGGTTTGTGTGTCATGTATGTGTGTGTGTGTGTACCATCTCCCAAACCCCTTCATGTGTTTCTCAGTTTCTTTGACACATTCTGTCATGGTAATGTTACACTAGATCCAAGGGTTTATTGCTATTAAAAAAAATAAAAATGTTGTGGTTGCAGTGGTGTCAGAGCAGAACACAGATCTCAAATCAGATTCACACAAAGAACACAACATTCATGTCACTTGTCTACTCCATTATGAGTCTGCTTTCTATTCTCTCTCTCTCTCTCTCTCTCTCTCTCTCTCTCTCTCTCTCTCTCTCTCTCTCTCTCTCTCTCTCTCTCTCTCTCTCTCTCTCTCTCTCTCTCTCTTTGGATGATGGAGGGAATTTTCTATGACTTGGTGTTATCCCCATCTAGTGGTGGTTTATGTTATAAGTGCATATCTGTAGACACACCTTAATATTGGTCTTATTTTGTAGCATCTGAAGTGATATCTTTGAATATTGTTCCGTATTGGCAGATAATATTAGAGCCACACTGATAAGAAATCAGATATTTTGAGAGTCATGTGAAATTTTATCTCTTATAACGTCTTGTAATGTATCTGTTCATTTCTATTTCACATTACAAATTCATTCCTAACCTTTACTTAAACTTGGAGATATACTGAAGATGCAACCTCATTGACAATATAGCAGAACAAAACATCTGAAACATACAATGGACGTATCAGAAATACCAAAAAGTAACACAGACAAATTAAAAACAGAGAAGTCTCCGTAAAAATAGGAGCGGCTGGAGGTAAAATAAGATGGAATTATGGATTTAAAACACAAAATTTTTGAAACATACGATGCACATATCACAAGAAACTACAGAAATACAAATACAAACATCTGCAGCTGACCTGAAAAAATATAATTTTTTACTAAAATCACATTAAGCAAATGACTTTATTCACACAAAACTACTGTTCTTTCATCCCACTCTTTTGTAATATTACACTAAAATACTGTTTGATTCAAGCATAAACATTTCAGTGATTTTTTTTTTTTTTGTTTGTTTGTTTTTTTGAAATGACAGATACCTTATATAGCAACTTTCCAAATAAAATCACACATCTTTATTCAAGGAATATTATTTTATAAAACCTCATCTTTGGATGTGTGTTTCAGTATAATATCAGATAATTTCCTATATTTAGCTTTAATTATATAATCAAGACACCATCAGTCATGAGACTGAGGTTTATGTGTGTGGAAAGACTACGTATTTTGTGGCACATCCACTGTGCTGTCAGTGTCGGCAGCATTGTGTGAAATCATGATCTCATTTTGAAAAGATCAGAGCTAATTAGCAGCAGTTACTAGCCAGCTGTGGAAATTGTTTACTGAGGCAAATGAGGAAAAAGGAAGAATCATCAAGTAAAGGGTGCACTAAAAGTCATGAATAAAACATGCAGCATGACATTCTTTTTTGTTATTCTTATCTACATACAGTTTGCATACAGATTTTCCTGCCTGATTTTTTTTTTTGAAAGACTAAAATTTGCATAAGAGGCATATGTTAATTCTTATAAATAAATATGCCACTTATAAATATTTATGTAAATTAACCTTACCAAGAGGGGAAAAAAAAAAAAATCAATAGCTTTGTTCCAGGATCTGTTGACTCAGAGTTCATGTTAAAACTTTTTCTAAAACTCTGAACCTACAGACAGTGTTTACATCATATGTGGGTGTGAATGAGTCTCTGCAGGCATGGTAGTGGTTTCTGGCAGGGGGGGTACGTAGCGGTCCATCATGTTGTTGATCCAGTCCTTGTATAGGCACAGCTTGCTGTATACACTAGGGTCAGCTGGGTTACGGCAGCCATGGTTGAACCACTGCACACCCTGCAGTTGGCCGTCACACACCATCACACTGGAACCATCAGTCTGGACAGCGAGGAGGGAATGGGACACAGGTATTATATGAATATGCACAACCTCATAAATATAATTACACACAACTATATTTTGGCACACTTATTACATATTATGTATGTTTAATTATCATATTAATAATACACTGTCAACTACATATTGTATACATTGCTGTGATAGTGTATGTATGTGTGTCTATCTATCTCTCTCTATCTCTCTCTCTATCTCTCTCTCTATCTCTATCTATCTCTCTCTATCTCTCTATCTATCTCTCTATCTGCATACATACACACACACATACATACAGGGTGGGGAAGCAAAATTTACAATGAACATTTAGTTGTTTTTTCTCAGCAGGCACTACGTCAGTTGTTTTGAAACCAAACATATATTGATGTCATAATCATACCTAACTCTATTATCCATACCTTTTCAGAAACTTTTGCCCATATGAGTAATCAGGAAAGCAAACGTCAAAGAGTGTGTGATTTGCTGAATGCACTCGTCACACCAAAGGAGATTTCAAAAATAGTTGGAGTGTCCATAAAGACTGTTTATAATGTAAAGAAGAGAATGACTATGAGCAAAACTATTACGAGAAAGTCTGGAAGATACTATTAAAGAAGAATGGGAGAAGTTGTCACCTGAATATTTGAGGAACACTTGCGCAAGTTTCAGGAAGCGTGTGAAGGTAGTTATTGAGAAAGAAGGAGGACACATAGAATAAAAACATTTTCTATTATGTAAATTTTCTTGTGGCAAATAAATTCTCATGACTTTCAATAAACTAATTGGTCATACACTGTCTTTCAATCCCTGCCTCAAAATATTGTAAATTTTGCTTCCCCACCGTGTGTGTGTGTATGTGTGTGTGTATATATGTGTATATGTATGTGTGTGTATATATATATATATAATATATATATATATATATATATATATATATATATATATATATATATATATATATATATAATGTATATGTATGTATATGTATATGTATATGTATATATATATATATATATATATATATATATATATATATATATATATATATATATATATATATATGTATGTATGTGTGTATATATGTGTGTATATATATATGTATGTGTGTATATATGTGTGTATATATATATGTGTGTATATATATATGTGTATATGTATATGTATATATGTATTTATAAATAAAATGTGTGTGTATATGTATGTGTGTGTGTATATATATATATGTAATTTTTTTTTCCCAATTTCTGTTATACTGATAATTTCTTTCCTGCTACTTTTTATTCTACTTGAATGGAATGACTGTAACACCCAATAACTTCCCTGTGGGATTAAGTATTCTGATACTGATTCTGATTCTAAATGGACATACAGGTTAGGGTCAGGGTTAGGATGAAGGGATAGGAAAGGAGAAAGATGACAGAAAAAGACATGCTCATGTGGTGTCTTCATCCTTACCAAACAGTTGTCAGTGTTTGCTTGACCAGCACACACCATGTAGTAACTCCAGTACAGATACTCAGGGAAGGTGTTCATACAGGTCTGGTCGTCCACAATGGGCACCGTTATGCATTTCATCTGTCCATTATACCCAGCTGTTTCAAAGAAGAACAGTTGGAATACATATGCCTTGAGAAATCAATCCCCTGATTTGTTCTTTTACATAGATTTTCTATCTTTGACTTATATCCCTTTTTTTTTTTTTTGCATTCCTCTTCTTACACTGGTTTGTGAGGACCAAACCTTGAGTAAATATTATTTTCAAGGTCTACCTCTTTTAATTTGTCTCAATCACTGACGGGGGATTTTGACAGGCAATTACAAAGTCCTCCGATTAAAGCAAAGGATTCTTAGCATTTGTTTTACTTTTTTTTTTTCTTCCGCTTCTTCTTCTTCTTCTTTAAATAAATAATGCTGGCCTTGTTAGGGCAGCAATAGCCAGAATATTGAATTAGTTCTTTTCAGACAGTGCATGCCCACCTGCTGATTAGAAACAAACCTTCCCCTCCGCTTGGGGTTAAACATGAAAGTGTAAAAGTAATCGGAGAAAATAATATATCCTCAACTCATTTGACTTCAGCTTTTATTTAAAAACACACAGTTTAAAAAAAAAAAAAATAATAATAATAATAATAATAATAATAATAATCATAGTGAACATTTTAAGACAAAGCTAGTATGAATCTATGAATTTTAAATAATTCACTTTAATGTAATGGTAACTCTGGTTGAAAACAATGCTTTCTATCTCTATTGCAAAATATATGTAATTGTCTTAAAATTTCACATCATGATATCCTGATTTGAATGATTTAACCCATAAAGACCCAAACATCCACTGGTGACTGAAACCATCTACTGATGTAAATGCTTAATACTGTTCATCCACTAATCCTAGCAATACATGTAAATAAGTTTGTCATCTGTTCAAGGTCATCAGATATGTTCCATCTTCTTCTACAACATTGATTCACCAGTAAAACCCATGGAGTTAGATCAATGGTGGTGAATGGACACATTTGGTTTATGTTCAGTTAATGATAGATTTGCTAAAAAAAGTTACTTTTTCTTCACTTTTTTCTGTTTTGATATAATAACCTTTGAATTTATATGAACATCTAAATTATACATGAGTTGCATATACAGGATTTACAGTGCAAAATGCAAATTACAGAGGATAATATGATAATAAATTATGACAAATCATTTAAAAAAGGTTAAATAGAGAGAAAAAAAAATCATTTGGGAACTGCCACAAAAGTAGCACTGGGTCTTTATGGGTTAATGGAGGTTTGTGTTGCAAAAGGCAGCAATGCACTAATAAAGGAATAAAACTACATGTCACTACAAACTGCTTTGCTTATTACTTAAGAAGATGGAAATGTGTAACTTTTGACAGGAAATACCCTCTTCCAATGAGACAACACTTTTACAGAATTTCTAACAATCTGTCTTTGTGTCTGTCTACCATCTATCCATCTATATATACAGGGTGTCCCATAAGTCTCCATACATAGGAGACATAATACATTCCATACATATATGGTTCTAACATGTATTTCTTCATATTTCTTCTTTATAGTTCTTCAGCAGTGGAGGACACGCATTGAAATGTGTTCCTGACAAAATGGCAGTCATATAGAGCATATTATATAAATAAAAATGGTTTATGTCAAGAAACGTTTATTTTTCCTATGTATGGAGACTTATGGGACACCCTGTATAACCTATATATATATATATATATATATATATATATATAGAGAGAGAGAGAGAGAGAGAGAGAACCTTTTTCATCCTCTTAAAGTCTTTCTTCATGATACCTCAAAAACTCCAACAAGAACAAAAATAAGTCTTACAGAAAAATATGACTATCAATTGTAAAACTAACTAAATCAAAAACTAAAGTGAAAGAGTAAATTAGGATAAATCATAACACTACCGCTGCCACAATAATTCTTGCAAATTAGGCTACTGGTATTATTAAATATTTTTGTATTATTACAACAATTATTATTTTTCCCCTCACTCCCCCCTCTCTCTTTCTCACTTTCATTTACATCCCCCTCTTCCCCTTTTCCCTATCACCCCTAACCAAGCTATATGGTTTAGTTGCTATTTACATTTATGACCTTTTTCTTTGTAATATGACGCTGATGTTGTTGTTTGTCAGTACTGTCATTGTTGTTGTTTTTGGTTTGTTTGTTTATTTGTTTAAGTTTCCCTTTGTTTATGTGTTGTTGTTTTTTCTGTCCACATTGTTTTGTTAACTATCACTAATAAAAAAAGGATAAATCATAACACTAAGATCTATCCATCTATCCTTCTATCCTCTATCTAGGTATAAAACATCATACTAACAAATCTAAATCTATATAAGCCGTCATTTTCTGTGCCAATTTAGGACCTTTTGAGTTTTAAGATTTAGATAATCTGTTAGCTGATGTAGCCACTGGATTGTTGATTTTTTTTTGTTTTTTTTTTGTTTTTAAGACATACAGTTACTAGGGGGTGACAGATGCTAAGGCTGAGAATCCAGGACCTCTCTCATGACCTCTGACCCAAAATGATGACCTTCAAAGCCAGGGGGAGTAGAAGTAGTTATCTATTTCAGTGGGGCACTGTGTGGAAGTACTGGTGTCTTTGGCTACATTCAGACAGCAGGTCTTATTGCATAATTCAGATTTTTTGGTGAAATCCGATTTTTTTGTGTGTGTGTGTGTGCTCATTTATATTTTACACATTAAATGCGACTTCTATCAGTTTTGAGTATGAACTGAATGCGACCCTGAAGTGACCCGCATACGCAAAAGAGGTCCTGACGTAATACCTGACCACGCAGGCACACATTGTGTTTATGGAAGTAACACTCCTGAGACGCAGAATTGTGATGTTTGTCAAATTTCAATGACGAAAAGGTCGGATAAATGCGACCTGGCCGTGCAGACTGAAGTCGCATTGCAAAATATCACATGCATATCAGATTTAGGACCACATATGAAAGTGGCCTGGGTCAGATTTGAAAAAATCAGATTTGTGCTGTTCAAACTGTCTTTACCAGGTCGGATAAAGGTCACATATGGGCAAAAAAAATCTGATTTGGGCCACATTTGGCTGCAGTCTGAACGTAACCTTTGAGACCCATATGGTGCATAATGTGAGGTGTGATATGTGTTCTGTGAAGGATTTCATAGTGGGTTAGTTGAGTTTTGGCGTTGCATGACGATGAAAAAATATTATTGCATGTGGTTTTCCAGGTGATGTCTGTCTGTCGTATGTTTAAATCGTACAACCATTTATCTGGTGGTACTGTAATGGAGTTGTCATGTCATTGACGATTAACAGAGTGGTGAAGTTGTCATAAATGTGTTCATTTTATCTGTGTTGTCATTCTTCTTGGTAGTTTTTCTGGGTTCAACTGGAATTGCTTCTTTCTTTTGAATATGTTTCATCTCTCATCCAAGAAACTTCTTCAGTTCTAATAGCCAGTGGGGGAAAATTGGATTTAAACTTGTAGGGGGAGTGGTCACCTACATAGACCACTCCCCCCACAAGTCCAGTTAAACCTAGAACTACCAAAAAAAATCGGCTCATTTTATTTTTCAACATTTTTTTGAGCTGCAGGTATTGGTAGCTATAATGATCAGGTTGGTTGCATGTGTTTCAGGAGGTCAAAGGTCATGAGAGGGCTACCCCAGGAAACACTGGCAGGCTTATAGCTTTTTGTAATGGATTTTGAACATGGGGTTGTGCCAAAATCAAAGTAGTTTTAAAATATGCTAATGTTAGTAATTTCTTCACCTTTTTGCTGCCAGAGTTTGTTTTTTTTCCCCAAAAATATTCAATTTTGTCATCAAGATTTCAAAAAGCTGTCGGTTTCATTCGGTTATGTTGCTTGTTGCATTATTACGACTTTGGCACTTAAAGGGTTAGTAAGAATCATATGTAGAAGGCATATGTAAACGCCGACAAAAGAACCAATGAGACCTGAGGTGTAACAGTCAGTTTGAGAAAGGTCTCTATTAATATTTTATAAAGTGTTTTCAACTTAATTAATAACCTAACCTTTTGTATTTAATGAGAAGTGTAAAGCCAAACACGAATCTCTTGAGAGAAAGTCTCATGGGACAGGTAATAGTTGACTGGATTATGGAACAGTGGCTTATACTGCAATTATAGTAAAACTGCAATGTGGTGACAGTCTAATGAGGTGGAAAAGCCACAGTAGTGCCTTTAAATCCACTTACATTGATTTGGGATTGTGGAGCCCCAGCCGCTGACGTGGCAGGTCTCTCCAGGCTTTGGGCAGCGAGTGGGCAGAGGAATGGGCTGGACGTACTGGTTGAAGTGGGCCGGCTCAGCCAGGCGGGCCAGGGTGAGACTGTGGAGGGGCGAGCGGTAGGGGCTGTGCACGAATACGTCGCTGATTTGAATGCGTTGCTCAGTGTCTTCCTCCACAAACAAATCATGTTTCCCCAAAATTGCTACGGTACTGTATGGTCTGTGGAGTAAAACATGGAAAAAAAAGTGTGAAATACAAAGAGGATTGTAATTTACCAGGCTCAAACAGAAACGGAGTGAACAGTTTAAAGCACAGGTGTCAAACATGCGGCCCGGGAGCCAAATCCAGCCCGCCAAAGAGTCCAATCTGGCCCGTAGGATGAATTTGTGAAATGCAAAATTACACCGAAGATATTAACAATCATTAGTGTAAAAATAATTTTATTTCAGGTTCTATACATACACTTACAGGGGTTGGACAAAATAATGGAAACACCTTCACCTCAAGATGATAATGCCCCAATCCATACAGCTAGAATTGTTAAAGAATGGCATGAGGAACATTCTAATGAAGTTGAGCATCTCGTATGGCCGGTACAGTCCCCAGACCTCAACATTATTGAGCATTTATGGTCAGTTTTAGAGATTCAAATAAGACGTCGATTTCCACCGCCATCGTCTCTAAAAGAGTTGGAGGGTATTCTAACTGAAGAATGGCTTAAAATTCCTTTGGAAACAATTCACAAGTTGTATGAATCAAAACCTTGGAGAATTGAGGCTGTAATTGCCACAAAAGGCGGACCTACACCATATTAAATTATATTTTGTTGATTTTTTTAAGGTGTTTCCATTATTTTGTCCAACCCCTGTATAAACCAATTACATCTCAATTGGGTCAGACCAGAAAATACCTGTCATAATAAGCAATAAATAATGACAACCGCCGATTTTATCTTTGCTTTAGTGTAAAAAAGTAAAATTACATGAAAATGTTTACATTAACAAACTATCCTTTTGAAAAAAAATGTGAATAACCTGAAGAAATATGAACAATGTGAAATGTCTTGAGAAAAGTAAATGCAATTTTTTAATGTAAGTTGTAATGCACATGTGTAAATGATAAGCTGATGCAGAATATTGTTAAACCTCCACTTGATTTTCTTAAGACATTTCAAGTTATTCACATTATTCAGATTTTTAAGGAAAACAATGTAGATATAAACATTATCATAATAGAATTTTACTTTTTTCACTGGTGTTATTTTACTGATCTGGCCCACTTGAGATCATATTGAGGTGAATGTGGCCCCTGAACTAAAATGAGTTTGACACCTCTTGTTAAAAACTCCACTTCCTGTTTGGGGAGGGGCAGGACCTCGCCTCACCTATCAGGCCACACCCAACCATTTAAGAGGAAGGATCAGGCCCAGACCATCCTCTTTTCCCTTTGTTTGACTGGGAGCATGTGGCCTGAAGAACAAAGACTTGAATGCATTAACTGGATCGATGCATACCTGAGTGAGTTATATTTTGTGTTATTGTTAGTTGAATATCCTTGAACATGTTTGGAATTGTTTTCATTATACAGTTATTGTTTCCCTTTAACATTTAAAATCATCTCATCCACGACATCCTATCCATGTCATCACCTGAACTATTCCACCTGTAAATAATCTGCCTAAAATGAAAAAATAAAGCATTAAATGGAATCCCTGACCAGTTTTCATATCTGACTGTATGCCAATGCAGAAGTTTTAATTATTTCAACACAAATCAGCCCTTCAACATCAGCCTTCATAGTTTTTACACCCCTGGTTTAAAGGTTCAGTTCAGACGTAGTGAACATGTGTGGTTTAACCCAAACATCCGCCGGCGACCAGAAGTTTGTACTGATCTAAAATATTTAATAACTGTTGATCCGCTAATCCTATCAATCCATGTAAATAATTGGTGTAAAATACAGTTTGTCACATTTTCATGGTCATCAGATATGACCCATTTGGACGTTCAGAAGCTCCGTAGTGAATGTGGAAACACCGTCATCTTAGACAACACTGATTCACCAGTAAAACCCATGGAGTTTAATAAATGAGTGAATGGAAACACTTGGTTTATGTTCAGTTAATGATAGATTTTGCTGAAAAAGTCCGTTTTTCTTCAGTTTTCTCTGATTTTGAAGTAATAAGCTGTGGCCCAGAGGTCTGGAGAGTTGGCTGAACAGTCAGCTTGTGACCTAAGGGTTGCCAGTTTGATTCTACAGACTGGCAGAAAAAGTTATTGGCTTTTTCTTAGCAAGGCACTGAACCCCCCCATTTGTTCCTAGTGTGTGGTGTGTTTCTGCATGTTCTAGAGATGGGGTAAAAGCAGAGGTTGAATTTCAGTGTGTGGTGAAATGTACTATATACTGACAATAAAGGATCTTAATCTTAACCCTCAACTTTTATCTGAGCTTTTATGAATGTCTACATGATCAGTAAATTAAATATAGGAAAATACCTGATTTTTACTGAAACAATGCAAAATACAGAGGATAATACAATAAATGGTGATAAATCATTTCAGAAAAGTTAAACAGAGGAAAAATTCATGTGGGAACCAAGGTTATAATAGTTTTGGATTTTTCATTATCATTTAGTTTTATTTAGTTTTGACTTTTTTCCCTCTAATTCAGTTAGTTTTAATTAGTTTTTAGAGCAGGTTTGTTAGTTTTTATTAGTTTTCATTTTTTTTTCTAAATGCTTAGTTTTAATTTAGTTTTAGTATTAATTTTAGTTTTGTCATATCTTTTCTCTTCTTCTCCGTCGTATTCAAATAAATCCCAGACAGGACTCTGCTGCTTTCTCCCAACTTTAGTCTCTATGTTTCCAGGTAGAGTGGAGACCAGAAGACTACTGGAAACCACAAGTGATGGACCGTCAAGTGTCGTATGGTGCCGCTAGCTAAAATTGCTAGAGCGAAATAAATCGCTTTCGTATCAATCAGACGTTGACAAAGATGAAAACGAAGGGAATTTTATCCATAATTTTATCCGTTTTAGTTAGTTTTGTAAACACACAATACAGTTTCAGTTATCGTTTTTTTCTTTTTATTCTAGTTTTTATTTATTTCAGTTAACGAAAATGTTTTTTTCAATTCTAGTTTGCGTCATTTCGTTAGTTTTCGTTAACGATAATAACCTTGATGGGAACTACCATGAAAGTAGCACTGGATCTTTATGGGTTACTTAGGCAAAAATATAAGCAACATCTGCTGTTTTTGTCAATAATACCAAGTCTCTCTGAATTGATGCTGTTTGGGTTGTCGTGTCAAGTATAACACCCAGACATATCTGCATCTGACCAGCTGAGACAAATTTTAATGGTTGCATTTCTTTACACTTAACCCTTTCATGTACAAATTATGAGAACCTTAATCCAATTTTTTTCCTGAGTGTTTTTATTCCTCTTTAGGCATGAAAAAAACAATGCGATTGAAAAGTTTCTTCTGAAAAATAAAAAATAAATAAGTAAAATAAAAATAATTTGAAATTTAAAAAAAAAAATACACAAAAAACCAAAATAAAAATTATGAACCTATTTCTCATGAAGTTACAAAAATGTCCACTCAGCTGGACACCCCACGTTTAATTTTTGACGCACAGAAACATGTATTTACTGATAAACTGTGTGAAAACTATGGGGAGGGCTTGTGATTCTGGGGGTTTATGGTCAGGAGAGATCTACATAATGTTACCAGTTAATGTCAGAAAAGATATGTAGTGTCTTAAAACTTTAATAAAGATATGTGTAAAAAAAAAAATAACAAAAATAAAAAATGAAAAGAACAACAAAACCCATGAATATACAAGAGAACAGCTCTAGAATAGCTGTCCACTGTAATGACCAGTATGCATGAAAGGGTTAAATAGAACACATTATCTCAGACAACAACAAAATGATAGAACCAGCTGATAACACTGTCTGACCTATTCATGGATCAATTCTGTGAGTGGAAGGGAAAAAAAAAACTGAAAACATTCTGCATTGTGATCTAGTCAAGAAAATAGCAGGAAGCACTGGAGGCTCTAAAAGCAAAAGGTCAGACTGAAAACATAACAGCAATTGACGCAATGCTGGAAAATACTAAATTAACTAGAATGGGTGAACTCTTAAAAATAGAACATATTACGTACATCTGTTGGGTTTTCCGAAGAGCAAATTAGATTTCACTGCATAGATTTTGTGGTATAAAAAGTGATGTTGCTTTCTGGGTAAAAACACTGCCAAAAATAAAAAATGCAACTGCGTCAGCTCACAAGACAGACGTCACTATCCGAGGCTAAAAATACATTGTTCTAATATGCTGAAAAACAGTTTAACCTGTACGTTGACCCTGGATAATGTGCGCTGTGTACAAAGTGATTGGGTAACTACATTGTGGAACCCTTTACACTGGGCGAAAAGAGCAAGAATCCCAAATATCCGGTTTTTGATTCTGTCTAGAATACGGACATTTTTGATGATATGCACAATATCTGGCAAAATATTAATCCAATATACATCATGAAGACAATATATTGTGAAAGGATATGAATAATATTTCGATTTCATCATGTATGTGTTCCGTAAATGTCCTCAGGGCGACAACACCCGGAATCCCTAAATATCTGTTTGTGGATTTGGTCTAGAATACGGACATCTATGATGCATATTCTGAGTTTTGTTTATATGCACCATATCTGCTCAAACATGAACCCAGTATGGAGCATGGAGACAAAATATGGTATTGGAATATGGGAAGCATTTCAAATTTCGTCATGTATATGTTTTTTATATGACATTAGGCCATATCTAATCACAATATTTTTGTAGAATACTGATTAGGTCTATGGTATTTCTGGATGTGTCATATATTGATTGCATATATCAGTCAAAGCCATATCTTGACTCTAGACCTGCTAGAAAATACCTACAGTTTCCAATGCATATTTAAGGTTTTGTTGACATGAGCCATATCTAATCAAATATGGATGAAGGATACTACTCGTTGTCATATACAAAGTATGAATATGACGCACAGCAGAATATAGTAAGATAATGACACTCTAATTTGAGTAGAATAATTGCAACCTCGTTGGCATATATCATTACCTTGTCATATAAAACATATTTATTACGGATTTTGCCATCAGGCCTGTTTTAGTTGAGATATTTACCTGATGTGGATAGGTCATGACAGTTGACTAAATCTGGTGATTCATATGGGGCAAAAAGGGCAAGAATCCGAAAATTTTTCATTGGATATGTCACTGAATTCTCTGTAAAATACAGAACATTTCTGATCCATATTCTGAGTTTTATGATATCCCATATTTGGTAAAATATGACTCCAATACACATCATGGGGACTTATATTTTAGCATACAGCAACATCTTATTTTTGTAGAGTGTTTCAAATATCACCTCATATCATATCTGGACATATCAGACTAATCACAACATTCTTTGTGGAATATAGATGTATGGCATATCTAAATATACAGTCTATATTAAGTTGATACATAACTTAAAGCCATATTATAAGTCCGGAACCGCTATAGAATAGAGACCATTTCCAATGCATATTTAAGATTTTGTTGACACGAACCATGCGGGTTACTGACACAATTACATGCGGGAATGATCAAAACTCAGGCATATATGCATTTGTCAAAAATTCAGTCAATATTTGCTTCAAATTTAAATTAAATGGGTCCCTATGTCAGTGTACACTTAAAAATTAATTGCCCTGATGGCTGGCATAGACATAGGAGTCATCAGGAGTCATGTAGGTGTCCCTGGATTTGTCGGGAGGGAGTGGCTGACTGACATTTATTTGAAATTTAAAAACAAGTACAGTTGAGATACATTACAAAAGCAAAATCAAACAAAAAAAAACCCGACACAAAAGCAGTACCACAGATATAAAACAACAGAAGCTCCCTACATCACCAACATTGCTAGGGGAATGGGGCAGGCTAGATAGACCAAAAGAAAAAAACACACACACATACATGTACATATATACATGGCCCTCTATTGTGTAAAGGTTGTTAGGGGCCATTGTGTACAACAATGAATGAATGAAGGCAAGGGAAGGCAAGTAAAAAGCACATATCAAACACTGCATATTTGAAAAGTAAGTGAACAATCAACAATGATTCTATCAGCTAAACACATCTTGCTGAAGGCAGTGCTACCAATACTTTAACAGTTTCTTGCCTTGAAGTAGAAAAGTTGACTTTGAAAGTGCAGCATGCACACTGGCTGGCAATTCTTTTCAGTGGAAGGAAAGATGCATATGACCATGGTACTTCATTAGTTTCCCAGACTGTGCAATTGCTGTTTTGCCCAAAATGCCACTTATCCCCATGCTCTGTGAACCAATTGACTTTTGCTATTGCATGTTCAACCTTTGTCAAACATTCATCTCGCCACACAAACACTTTCCATATATTTGATATCTCTCCTGGGCGCAATGGTGCATTTGGGTCAATCATGGGATCTCCTGTGACTCTGTCAACGCACAACCATTTTGCAGTCACAAATGATGATGATCCTGACCTATAGCGACATGCTGAAAATACATCACCAGCTAAACTAAATCTGTTGCAGTACATGTAGTTTAAAGATACTCTCTCAATTTTCTCCTTCGGATACATCACCTTAACTCTTTAAGTGCCAGACAGTTAAGGGGCTAATAAGCCTTAAAAGTGCCACAGAATTTGGCCGTTTTTCAGTATTTCGCGTCGTTTTTATAATATTTGAAGAATCCTGCAGGAAACCGCTCGGTAACATCCGACCGATTGCTGATTAGATCCAAAACGCACCGGACGCAGCCGATTCATTATTGATCGTAATTTGTATAATTTATAATAATAATAATAATAATAATAATAATAATAATAATAATAATAATAATAATAATAATAATAATCTTTATTTATATAGCACTTTTCATACATTAAAAACTGTAGCACAAAGTGCTTTACATATCAGTTTAAAAATCAGTACCGCCCCCCACCCACACCCACCCACTCACCCGCACACACACACACACATATACATGCAAACCCACAAGCTCACACATACTTAAGAAGACTGACTGAGCACGGGTAGACCAGAACAAAAATGTACAAGTAAAAGTAAAACATCAATTTAGGAGGTGCTGTCTCAGGGAGCCATCCACACCAGGATGCAGCCGCCGACCCCGGCGACCAGGCACCAGCAACACAGCCCCGCATCCCAACTAGTGGGAGAGGGCCAACTGGGACCCCCACCCACCAGAAAGGAGCGGACCCCAGTGAGAGAAGGCGCCACCACAGCCCCCGGAGTCCACAGCCGCCCCCCGGCATGGAGGGCTCCCTCTGATGAAACACCGGAGAATAAGAAACATTAAAAAGATATAAAAATATTATTCGGTCGCGTGACCTCAAATTCCCGTCTGCTTGGTCTCAAAAGGGGGACACAGAAAGAACGTCATCGAAATGTGAGAAAGAAATGGGGGTGGATGGTTTGTTTGTACACAAATGTGGCGTGTTCTCCAAAGCCGATCTGATCGGCCCGTGGCACTTTACAGGTTGTTTTCGTAAAGCCGATTTAATCGGCCCATGGCACTGAAAGTGTTAAACACTGAGAGTAGATCTGAATTGTCTGAAATTGACATTGTGCTTTGTTTAACAGGTGGAAGAAAAGTTTCTAGAGAATCATCAAACTCATATTTTCCGCAGAGGATATGATCATGAGAGAGATCGTGTAGGATTTGTAACTTCTCGGCCTGGATAGTTGTGGCAGTGGGGGTCTTATGGAATAATGTTTCAAGTTCTGCATCAAATCTATCCAAAAGACCTGGGCACATTAACTGTTTGCCTGCCACCTGCCAGTCAGCGAGCCATTTTCGCATCATAATCACCTCAGTGTCTTGGTTATTAGTGTGGTAATCTCCCAATGTGCCATTGGCACGTTCAAATGAGAAGCACCAGAATCCATGAACAGGTCCAAAGTCTTTAACACACGACTTCAAATGCAGATGTAAATGCATATTCATAGTGCACCACTGTTTACCATATTGGTTTTCGAAGGATCTACAAAACATTTGGAGACATCTATGGGCATCCTCAATCTGCACCTCATTAATAACTCTGGAGCATAGTTTTTGTGCTGCAGAAACAAAAACTCTCCACAAAGAGTAGTCCTCTTCTACTATGACTCCTTTAAGGGCAAATGTGGAATAGACACAAACCCAGAGTTTCCACTGTGCTGCAGTGAAACCCTCAAAAGTGGCCTCAATTTTTGAAGGTATACCAGAGTCAATGTTACTTGGAAGCTTCAGTGAGTTTATTGTGGCAAATCCTTTCTTGGAGATTACCCCTCTTTCTTTCCAAACTTGCATTACTCTTTTAGCTGTACCCTCTAGCAAGTTATGCATTGGATCAATAACATGCATTCGAACAACATCAAAATACGGTAATTCATGGAGACAGCTGTATCTGGCTCCATATTTACTTTCGATCTTGCTTTTTTCAGCTTTGTTTTGAGCCCTCTTAGCTTCTTTGGCATATCTACAGTGGTCTGGGTTACTTCTAACAGGCCATGTATCATCAAACCCAGAGTAATCAACCTTATTGTCCTTAGTCCTTGGAAAGCTTTTTAGGTACTTACTGCAACCCATTTTTGCCATATGGCCGAGGAAACCTCCAGTTTTTCTAGCAGCTGGAATGTCACTTGCTAAGGACAACAACGCTCCACGGACAAATTGTCCATCAATATCTAAACCAGCCCACAATAGTTTCAAATCACTGACCAAAGGTTCTAAAAACCCATTTATGTGCTCCTTTGGCTCATGGGGACCTGGTATAATTCCAACTACTATAATATTATCCTTCTTAAACCTTTCCTCCCTTGGAAGATTCATCAATGCCAAGTACATTACACCAATAGAGTCACTGACATATTTATAAGGCTGGAACCAGTCAACGTTGAGCATAAAACCAAGATTCCCAACCTCTTTTAAAAATGGCTTGCCTTCAAATACCTGAAAGTCCTTCCAGACCTGCCCATCAAAAATGTCACCATATACTCCCCCCTTCACATTACGCTGTCTCCACATTTCACAGGACTCTTTGAAGCTAGGTCTCTTAAACATATCACTAATAGATTTGATCAAACTACGATAACAGAATTTTCTTTTGGGGTAAAGAAACTCTTTTCCATCTTTCCCGATAACAGATTTCATTAGCACAGTGTCACACTTCTTATGGAATCGCTTTTGTGGATGGCTGGGAAATGATACGTGGCAACATTTTTTGGACTTTTTCTGGATGGCCTTCCCACTTGCATCACATTTTACTATTACAGCTTCATCTAAGGTATACACAGAATGACACTCTGGGCATACAACGAATGTTGTAAAATCATTTCTGTTTGCGGATATTGCCTTATTGAACATGTACAAAGATGCAGGGAAATGTGCTATGATATCTTGTAAAGGCGTTAATTGAAATGCACTAGTTAGTACATGAAACATAATTCTGAAAATTCTTAAAACTGACTCAAATGCCCTGTCAGAGACTGTGAAAAAAGATTTCCACTTTGACAGTAACAAAAGCAAGAATGTGACAATGGCATGTGGTGCACCTCCACCAGTTTCCTCAGGAGTTTCTCTCTCTTCATTTTCACTCCACACTTCTTGGTCCTCAGAAGACTAAAATGAGAAGACACACAAACAGCAAACAATCTGATCAGTAGAATGAAAATGAAATGTGAATTTCACATCCAGGATGGTAAACCAGGATTTGTAGATATATTTGCACCTAATGCTAAATTCCTACATTTTAAAGGTTCTTAAACTGTTTCGAATGGTAAAACAAAGGCAGAATATGAAGCAAGTAAGCTAATTTGTATCTGTGGTCAAGAACACTCTTGACCACTCTCACTCTGTGATCATTAAAATGACATGACAACTTTATCATTATCATTAAAATGATACAATGGTAATACATCTTTAACAATTCATTGCATGTACCTGCTCATCTTCTGAAGAGTTTTCAGTGGAGCTACAAGGGGAGCTTCTGGTCACCTGGAGCAAAAATAACTGGATTAATAACTGGATTGTGGAATGTTTTAAATCCTAACTATTAGTAAAGGTCACTGTCACTCAAAAAAACCTTAACCAAAATTCTAAAAAAAAACAAACAAAAAAACAAAAACAAAACAGGTAATAAGTATCTCCTCTAATTTAACACTCTTTACACATGCTTCTTTTGGTGTGCTTTTTATAGATGATGTTTTAATGGTAGCAACTAACAGCTAACTTTCAGTTTACTGACCAGCTCATCTTGAGAAGATGTTTCAGTCGAAAGAGAATGGACGCTTCTGAGCATCTGGAGCACAAAAGACAAACTAGGTTAGTAACTGGATTGTGGGGTATTTATACAAAGTACATATACCTTGACCCCTTTTCCATCATTTGGATTTTTGTTTTCTGTCCGATTTACAACATGCAAGGATATCAATAGCTGAATTACTGTGCGTTCACACCAAAAGCGTCAAAAGCTGCAAAAACGCTCTAGCCCGAGCGTCAAAGCGTCCAAAGTGTAATGTTTTTGCAGCTTTGGACGTGTCTGACATCAAAAGTTAAATCCCGCCTGTCATTTAAAGGGCCGGGGAGCGCAGCAAATTAAATTAAATCCCGCTCATTTGTATCAGTCTGCGATGACTATAAATATGCATGTCCAACCCTCAAACTCATATCGAGTCATCATGGATTTGTGAGACATCGCTGTGCTGTGTGCTGTTGCCTGCCTGCACTACTGGAGAAGACGCCGTCGCTGGGTTTGGGTGCACGACATCCTTCGGCGCCGTGAGGAGCTCGGAGAATTTCACCGGCTGGTGATGGAGCTGTGGCTGGACAGAGAGCGCTTCCAGCGCTACTTCAGGTTGGACGTCCAGCAGTTCGACACTCTGCTGATGAAGATTGGGCCACTCATCGCTGCGCAGAGCATGAACTACCGGCGTCCCATCTCCCCATCACAGCGTCTGGCAATTTGCCTTCGTTTCCTGGCTACTGGTGATCATACCACACAATTGCTAGTAGCTACCGTGTGGGTGTGAGAACTGTCAGCTACATAGTGGCCAGTGTCGCTCGGGTGATTTCGGATGTTTTGGTTCTGGAGTTCATGCCTGCTGCTGCTCGAGCAAAGGACACCTCTACTCTGATTGGCTGCCGCTGAACCGCGTCATAGCTAATTACCATAAAGTTAAGCGAGGTTCAACTTCTCCTCTTGTGCCGCTTTGGACGCTCTAGGTGAGCGGTAGATGGCGTTTGACGCTTTGGACGCCCAGGACGCCGGCTCTCATTGAAAATGTATTAACTTCCGGCATCCTTGCAGCTTTTGACGCTTTTGGTGTGAACACACAGTTAGGCAATGTAATCTTACGTATGCACCTGACATTAATAACTACACTGTCATTTCTATGAAAATGTAGTCTTTTATGACTGTACTTGTTCATCAACCACAGTTACCTTGTGCTGCTGCTCATCTTCTGAAGATTCTTCAATCAGTTGTAATCTTCTCCTTTTCTGGAGATGAAAATTACAAAATATGATGAATATTCACGTATGATAAAGATTTCTACACGTATGAACACTCAGTAGTTAAGTGCAATGTATATAATGTTATCCGACACCATTGTGGGCTAATAGATATGATGTAGTCAACGATCATTTTAACCGCAGCATCAATTACCTGATGCTGCTGCTCATCTTCTGATGAAGA
Source organism: Sphaeramia orbicularis (assembly GCF_902148855.1). NCBI lineage: Eukaryota > Metazoa > Chordata > Actinopteri > Kurtiformes > Apogonidae > Sphaeramia > Sphaeramia orbicularis. The sequence goes on along the minus strand of NC_043972.1, from coordinate 38,252,312 downwards.
ATCTTCAATCTTTTTGAAGAATGGTCTGCTCATCTCCTGTAGGTCACAATACAAAGAAAATATTCTTCAGTCATTAGGACACAAATGCAGTCAACTCATGCAGGTATGAACACTCAGTTGTTGAGTGCAATGTATATAATTATGGCATCTGACACCACAGTGGACTAATAGATATGACATGGTCAACTATAATTTTAATCACAGCATCAATTACCTGATGCTGCTGCTTCTCATCTTCTGAAGATTCTTCAATCAGTTGTAATCTTCTCCTTTTCTGGAGGTGAAAATAACAAAATATGATGAATATTCACGTATGATAAAGATTTCTACACATATGAACACTCAGTAGTTAAGTGCAATGTATATGTCATCCGACACCATTGTGGGCTAATAGATATGACATAGTCAACTATAATTTTAATCACAGCATCAATTACCTGATGCTGCTGCCGCTCATCTTCTGATGAAGAATCTTCAATCTGTTTGGACAATGGTCTGCTCATCTCCTGTAGGTCACAATACAAATAAAATATTCTTCAGTCATTTGGAAACAATTACAGTTTACCTGTACACTTACAGCCAATTAGGGAAAGGTATATAATTTCATCTCCCATCGCTGCGGACAAAGTACCATTTCTGGTAGGTAACAAATTAATAGCACAACGCCTCTAAATGTGAGCCGTACAGCCCCTCATGATCACTTCAAAACTAATGATAATCGCCAATAAATGCTTCCAAAACGCAAATCTGGATAACTTGTAGCTTGCTCATTCACCATGCTCTGAATAGTGTTGTTATCCGCGAAACTCTACGCTCAGTCGCGAGGAGCGCGGCTACTCGTCTACCGTGAACCGTGTCTCACTCGTTACCGCGGGGTGTGGGAGGAGAGCGGAGCGAGGCGCCGGAGGTTCATCTCCATGGGGCTTCCAAGCGGTAGCCATGTGGAGCGGTGCGCCGGCGCTCTCCTCGAGCCCACCCCCCCAAATAACATGTCCGAAGTCTGGCCACCATGGTTATGAAGCTGTGAGAAGTAGCACTATGGCCGCAGTTAGCCGCGGCTAGAATGCTACTCACTTATCCGAAGTTAATAGTAGTAGTAATAATAGTAGTAAATAACCTTACCATTTCTCGATGACGATAAAACGTCGACTTGGAGACGTATTCCTCACAATGATCGCAAAACAGAAGCCCCCACGTTCTTTTCCTCCGTCGATGCATTTTCTTGTCTTGTTATATCACAAAAGCAGGAGATGAGATGAGTGGGGTGCCAGCGAGAGCGTCTTGTATGTCCTGATTGCCGTGATTGGATGGACGTGACTGGCTCCCCCATAGGTCTAATTTGAAATTGCATCATTTCGCCCTTTCGCCAAGCTCGAGGACCCACAATGCATTTCAAGTCTTAACAAAGTTTTATTTGATTGGCTGTGATCAACATCAGTGGCAGTGATTTGCTTGCTGGGTTAGCACGCGCCAGATATTTAGAAGTGTAGCCCGCCATTTTGTCCCGTCTTCGCATCTGATTCTGAAGCGCTATGGACGTCGTGGGACGACAAAAGAATAAAAAGTCTTCGAGGCCTAGGTCAAGGTCTCGTTCGAGGTCTGTGTCGCCTCTTGCCCGCTCACGCCGGGGGAACACTCCACCGTCTAGAATGGGAGACGGCTCATCTTCCCGGACGCCGAAACGGACGTCGAAACGGACACCAGCTCGTCCAAACTTGGGACAAGTAACCCGAGATGACATATGGAGGTGAGTATCTTTAGTCGGATTCTCTACTTTATTGTCTGAAATGTGTTTTCATCATGATGAATGTAAGCTACACACTTGACATGTCCATGTCTCGCATCGTCAATATAAAGCAAGAGCTGGGCGATAAAGTGAATTTGATTTAATTCGATATTATTATTATTTTTTTTAATCTACTAAGAAAATTTCATCAGAAAATCGAGTTTAATGTTTCTCTGGCACCCAGCTATTTTGATCCGGTGCCTGTTTATTGTTGTAATGTATTAATTGCGCTTTTTTTTCTCCAGTTATACGGTACTGCTTTATTTATTTATTTTTTATTATTTTCTTATCCATGTATTTATTTAAATACAGTGCCCACAGAAGGGTTGCAAAATTACCATAGCAAAAGTTATATGGCCTATACAGTTATATGCTGATGTTTCAGCATCCAATGAAAATTCTAATTTGTGTCTTTGTGTATTTACACAGAAGAAAGTCAATTAAAATTGTTGATTAGATTTTAAGTAGAAAAAAAATCAATATTTAATTTTTTTGGCTATATTGCGCAGCCCTACAGTTAATCATTTTGTCTTTTGCCTTGTTTGATTATTTGTGTTTGCCCCAGCCTACATCAGATTGGGATTTTAACCATTTTCTCCCCTCACATTTTTAGTGCAATCCTACAACTTCAAAAAAGTGTTGACACCCTCTCTGACACCATCAATAATAAGTTGGATGACATTATGGAGAGGGTGGAGAAAATTGAGACAAATTCTACCACCTCTACCACAACCACAAAGATTCCACCCGAGTTGACGGTATGTACTTTTTATCACCCAAAACATTTGTAGGCCTTTATCTGAGAGAAATGAAGTAGGGATCCTCCCACTACATATTGTATGAAATTGTGTTGTAATATTAAACCTCCATAGATTTCTCAGATGGAGACTTGCCAAAAATCTTCTAATTTATGAAGTTACTCTACTCTAAAAACAAAACTCTACTCTAAAACAACTCTGTCTTGAAATATTAAATAATTTTTTTGTAGCGTGGCAACTGTGCAACCTACCAGTTGTCCACACAAGTGTTTTTGAGTCATTTGATGGTGTATTTAATTAGTTTGAGAGCCAGTGAGGGGCAATCCCATTCACCTCCATTCAAAGCACTCAGCGGCCGGTCTCTCCCCCTCCCCTGCTCTCAAAACGCCACTCAGTGTACCTCCTCACAATGCTCGGTGGCAGAAAGCGATAGGGCAATTTTGAAAAGTGTGAACCTTTAACAGACCATGAGTTTTCATGGTGTGTTACACCTTATTCAACATGCTAAACATTTTCTAGCATTCAAATTTGGCAGGATTTTTCCTAAGACATCTGTTTTTTTGTTGTTGTTTTTTTCTTGTTTTTTTTTTTAATATGATTGACTTAGAACAGATGCTTTTTCTTTGTTTACTTAATCTTTAAATTAAATCTGTATTTATATCCTTACAGGCCCTGGTTCGTCGCACATATAGAAGCCTCACAGATCTCCAATGGAAGTTCCAGCCAGAGGACAAGTATGTTTTGCTTTGTTTTTTTCTCCCATCTTTCCCCCTGAATTGCCACTGTTTGTAAAAATTACAAGACACAGTTAGGGTTTTTTTTGTAACATGTCTTGCTCACAATGATCACATGAAATGATCACAATGAAAAGGTGACCGGGGCGGTGATAGGAGCTATTAAAGATGCTGAGCCACACTGGGGCACAAGCCAAGTTAGAAATAAGTCTGATTGTGTTATCTATGAGCCTAATTGTTAGCTGTCTGCTGATGTTTTGAGTGATCACTATCCTTTTGATATGCCTTAAAATATAACATTAAGGGTTCATGATATAGTGTGTTTGTGTTGTAATTTTCTTTCACTAGGAGCCTGCAACAGGGCTTTTGAGTCCTACAAGGCCAGTAGGAAGCAGGACCTGGAGGGGACCAAGGAGGATGTAAAGAGGAGGAAGACTCTTACCAGCAGGAGAGATAGAGTGAGTTATTGCCTTGCTTCATAATGTTGCATTTATTAATAATGGTAATCAAATACCTGTTTTATGTAAGGAATATCAGAGGTATGAAGGTAGAAAAGTGCCATAAATCCAAAGAAGAGCAGACTATGATTTGCACTTGGAAAATCCGTAATTCTCAACTTGTAAATGTGCATATCAGAATTTTTAAAAGTGCTTCTCCAAGTTTGCACTTGTAACTTCAGATCTGCAGATCTGCACAGCAGGATTTGCATCTGCTACTTCCTATCTGCTCGCTCAGTTGCATCAACCTCCTCACGTGATTTTTGGCACGATTCTTTCGGTTGAATATGAGAAACAAAGTGCACTCGCAGACCATGCTCCACCACTTGCGCCCAGTGTGACGCAACTGAGCCAGCAGATAGGAAGTAGCAGATGCAAATCCTGCCGTGCAGATGCAGATTTGCAAATCTGAAGTTACAAGTGCAAACTTGGAGAAGCGCTTTTAAAAATTGTAATATGCACATTTACAAGTTGAGAATTACGGATTTTCCAAGTGCAAATCATAGTCTGCTCTTCTTTGGATTTATGGCACTTTTCTTCAGGGTTCGTACGGGTGCTTGAAATCCTTGAAAATGCTTGGATTTTAATGTTGTGTTTTTAAGGTTTGAAAAATGCTTGAATTTTGGGTCTAGTGCTTATAAATGCTTGCTATTGTAATCACACATTTCACAACAAATAGCAATCTCACTTAATAGACTGCTTATAAAAGAGAGAGAAATAAAAAGGACATTAGAAAATGTTAAGCGCTCTCTCTGGTGGACTTCACTGTTTGCTGTTTGCACATGCTGGTCAGTTGTCATGTGTGACGTTGCTCCCAAGCGGTGAGAACGCCGAACCAACATGCCGAGAGGATGTCATTTTAACAAACAGTGGCTGGAAAATGTAAAATATAAAACATGGCTCAAACATGGAGCAACTTGACATGTGACATACTGCAAAGTATGCAGAAAAGAGATTCGACTTTTCGCAGTGGGAGAGTCTGCACTCTCCAGTCACATGAGAGGTAAGCCACACAAGTGTACTGGCTGCTACGTTAGCCCTACATGTTCATTTTTATGCTAACCGCTAGCTATGTACAAGGCATATGTGATGTAGAAGCACTGTCTAGACGTGTAAGTGGTGAGATGATTCTGACCGGCCGCACTGCTCTCACCCACAGGGTGTTTGTAGGCTATCTCGGGATCGATCACCGTGTGACCGCGATCAGTCGGCGGCGGAAGTACTAGAAACACTGTGTAATATTGAAGCCAGCTGCTACTAAGACGCAACGCAACATTGCCAAAATTGCCATTTTGAGTGTGAATGAATTCATCGCATTGTGCAAATTACAACTGGTTAAGGTGCTGGAAAAGCTTGAAAACTGACCTTGAAAGTCCTTGAAAAGTACTTGAATTTGACCATGAAAAAGGTGTGCGAACCCTGTTTCTATCTTCATACAGAGGTCATTACTCAAAAACAGGCTACTTTCATACATTAACTTGAACAACATGTTTTGTTGTTTGCTTCAAAAGACTAACTTCCTCTTCTCATCTGTCACACAGCTTTTCAAGAAACGGGTCAAAGTGGGACAGGGGATCCTATCTCCAGAGGACTGGGAGTATCTTTGTGGGGCTGATGCCAACTTTGTTAGCGACGAGGAGAGTGATGAGGACAAGACTGTGTACAAATTTTCCTCACCAGAGTGGCGAGCAGCACGGCTGTCGAAAATTATGGAAACCTGCCAGAAGGCACTGGACAAAAATCGAAAGAAGGGTGTCGAGCCAAGATCCACACACCTACGCAAAGGCAGTGGACACTTTTCAAAAAGGCCCTTCCCTACTTCAGATAGAAAATCAATCTATCTGCATTTGAGTGAGGTGAAAGATGATGAAGATGCTTAAGAGATTGTTGTGGTGTATGTTTTTCTTTACTACCTTGTTCCATACATTTTGAAACTTCAGTTTTAGACCAGTCCTAACTTGTTTTGGATATTAGTTTTTTTGTATACTGTCTGTGTTTCCACTTAGTTTTGGCACTGTGTGTATAAAATGTTTGCACTTTATTATTATACAAGAATAAATAGTGAGTTATTTGTATCAAGTGATTTTTGTTGGTAATATATATATTGATTTTGTATCTTTAAAGTAGATCACCCATTTTTGATAAGAATTGGTGTAGAGGGGAAAAAAGGAGTAAAGCTCATTGGGGACGCTTCAATGAACTGTACTGGGTATAGTAAGTCATGCAATGGGCCATGAATGGTAAAATGAAATATATGGACTGCTGAAATAATTTAAAGAACTTACAATGTGGTTTAAGGGTATATCAGTGCAGAATTCTGAATCAAAAATGCAAATGGTTAAAATATGTTTGCAGGGAGTATCATTGCATTTTTCCGAAATAAAACACAAATACTGTTATTACTCGAAATTTGGTTGCGGGGAGTATCAGTGCAATATACGGAATCAAAATGCAAATGGGTTTAAGGGCTTGAAATATGGTTGCAGGTAGTATATATGAAGTATTTGGATTAAAAACACAAGTGGTGTTAGGATGTGAAATGTGTTTGCAGGGAGTATCAATGCATTATTTGGAAAAAAAACATAGTGTTATGACTTGAAATTTGGTACGGGGAGTATCAATACAATATATGGAATCAAAATGCAAATGGTGTTAGGATTTAAAATATGTTGGCGGGGTGTATCAATGCAGTATTCGGAAATAAAACACAAATAGTGTTATGGCTCGGAATTTGGTACGGGGAGTATCAATACAATATATGGAATCAAAATGCAAATGGTGTTGGGATTTAAAATATGTTGGTGGGGAGTATCAATGCAGTATTTGGAAATAAAACACAAATAGTGTTATGGCTCGGAATTTGGTACGGGGAGTATCAATACAATATACGGAATCAAAATGCAAATGCTGTTGGGATTTAAAATATGTTGGCGGGGTGTATCAATGCAGTATTTGGAAATAAAACACAAATAGTGTTATGACTCAAAATTTGGTACGGAGAGTATCAATACAATATATGGAATCAAAATGCAAATGGTGTTGGGATTTAAAATATGTTGGTGGGGAGTATCAATGCAGTATTTGGAAATAAAACACAAATAGTGTTATGACTCAAAATTTGGTACGGAGAGTATCAATACAATATATGGAATCAAAATGCAAATGGTGTTGGGATTTAAAATATGTTGGTGGGGAGTATCAATGCAGTATTTGGAAATAAAACACAAATAGTGTTATGGCTCGGAATTTGGTACGGAGAGTATCAATACAATATATGCAAGCCCGGATTAACCATATGGGCAACTGGGCAATTGCCCAGGGGCCCGCGACCTCTGAAGGGCCCTGGGTAGCTCAGGCATAACGAAAATATCTGGTTATCTTTTGCTTATAAATGAAACTGTCCGCTGCCCGGAGCCATTGCACTGCACAGAAACCCTGCTCCTGCTGTCTGTGACCGTGAGCTGAGACCCTCTCCTCATTGGTCAGTCCAAAAAGCCAATCAGCGGTGACGCAAATCAACGTGCGTGCACTGAGCGGGATGTGAGACGTCAAGAACTACGCGACATACGCGAATCAAACATTGCAAACATGGAGAAGCAGCTAAGTGGGAAGTTTAGTATTGGTCAGGTAAGTATTTCTTTGAGAGAAATTGACGGTTTTCCAGATGTTTATAGCAGTGGCGATTTCTCATAGACTGCAAGGGAAGCCCGGCTTCCCCTAAAATGATGAAAATGAAATGGTTAAATATGTTCGGTTGTGTTGACATTTTATTGACTACAAATGTGTTAGAACACGTTCATCTCAAAGATGAGTTCGTTCAAATCAGCTTTATCACAAACCAACGGACGCGATGTTGTTCACTTCTCATACATTCCCGTTGCGCTGTTTTCTCATACATCTCTGCTCAGTGCATTTGTCCGTAGACTGCGGGCGTCTCTGGGCTTCAATGGGACTGAATGGAACAGTTTTTTTCATTGCGTCAAAACTGGACGGTAATTGGATAAATGCCACGATGTTGTCCCGCCCCCGGACACCGGGTGTCTCTGCGGGTGAATGGAGCTGTGGGCGGAGCTCGAACGGGCTATGTCAGAATCCCACGTGCTGATTGGAGGATCGGTCGAAAGGCTGAATCCCGTTTGATTGACAGCTGTTTTCAGATCTACTCCTTCACTGACACAGTTCAGTTTAGTAACATCGCGCATTCTGCTGTGAAATCAAGAGAGAAAGTACTACGAAATTACTCGTTCATTTTTTGCACTGTAAATAAAACACACTCATTGTACTTCCTTGTTTCAATTTAACATAGTTTCAGCGTTTTCTTGTTTCAGTTCCATAATTTAATCATTTCTTGTTCGAGTTTAATATCGTTTTGTAGATAGTTAAATCAGTCAAACTGTCGGCTAGGTTGGAGTGAAAGGAGCATCTGTAGTTTAAAAAGGCTGAAGTCTAACACCCACAACACAATGAGCCAAGGCAATCTAAGCAGCCTAGGTCTACTGGATATTGAGAGGACACTGGTCCAGTCCCTGAAAAAGACGCCTACTTGGTACGATAAGGTTACTGAGCATTTTCTTAATTTTTTTTTTAATTTTTTTTTAATTTTTTTTAAAATTTTTTATTTTTTTTTATGTAAGCCGACAGTGAGCTTCCCCTGTCTAAAAGACGAGCAGCCGGCACTGGTTTATAGTATTTAGTATATGTAGTATTTAGTATTAAAATGTTTAACCCTTGCCTTGACATGCCTTGAATTGTGATGTGTTTTCTGTTTAAAAGTTAAACTGGGACCAAAATGTTTATTTTATCAGATTATACTACATTATATTTATTTTTTCCTTGTGGTGGCTCCATGAAAATGTTGAGATATGTTTATTGTTGAGAGAAAGCAGATTTCAAGATGTTTACATTGCACTTACTTTAACTCTCTTGTTGAATTCTGAGGTGACAAGGGGATTTCTGTTTAAAATTCATATCTGAGTCTATCAGATTATGTTTGTGTTTTGTCTGTGGGCTTTTTCTGACGATTCAATACATTTGTGTTGGCAAAAAGTGTTCTTAAATAAATATTGGATACTTTGGAAATGGTTTATTTATTTTTTGTGAAAATGGAGGACACTTCCCTCTCTTTCTAATGTAGTGGATCAATTTTAGATTATACTGATGATGAGGATGTGTTTTGTTTTCATATCATCATATGCAAGTGAGTGGCCTTGACAAGAGGCTGTAGTGGTGCACTTATAGTTCTACGAGCATTTACACATTTGTACATCAAAATGCAATTGATAATAGTTAGATATTGGAGTATGGGGTATGTTTACATATATTCCTGGAACTTATTCTGTATTTTGCCAGATTATAGGGATCCTGGGGTTGTGATGATGGGGCCCTTGAATATTGTTGCCCAGGGTACAATGAAGTGTTAATCTGGCCCTGAATATATGGAATCAAAATGCAAATGGTGTTGGGATTTAAAATATGTTGGCGGGGAGTATCAATGCAGTATTTGGAAATAAAACACAAATAGTGTTGTGACTCAAAATTTGGTACGGGGAGTATCAATACAATATACGGAATCAAAATGCAAATGCTGTTGGGATTTAAAATATGTTGGCAGGGAGTATCAACGCAGTATTTGGAAATAAAACACAAATAGTGTTATGGCTCGAAATTTGGTACGGGGAGTATCAATACAATATACGGAATCAAAATGCAAATGCTGTTGGGATTTAAAATATGTTGGCGGGGAGTATCAACGCAGTATTTGGAAATAAAACACAAATAGTGTTATGGCTCGAAATTTGGTACGGGGAGTATCAATACAATATTCGGACTTAAAATATTACTCGTGTTACATATCAATACAATATCATGATAAAGACAATTTGTGTTTGAATGTGAAATATGGGTAGTGTTAATATCTTGACAGCAGATGTGAGTAATGGTTCATGTCAAAATATGACAGCAGTCCATATCTGAGGAGATATTTTAGACGTTTTTTAGAGATGCTGTCCGAATATGTCCAAATAATACAGAAGTGTCAAACTCATTTTAATTAACACAGCCTAAAATGATCTCACAAGGACTGGACCAGAAAAATAAAAACATTAAAACCTATAAATAATGATAATTCCAAACTGTTCTCTAGAGTGAATAAAAGTAAAATAACATGATGAAAATGCTTACATATGAAAACTATCCTTGAAACAATGTGGATAACATAAACAACCAAAAATTTCTGAAGAAAAATAATTGCAATTTTAACATTTTTGTCACCTTCCTAAAATAATTACCCAAGTAGTGTTTTGGTTTTTTTTTTGTTTTTTTTTACAAACACACAAGCACTTAACCAGATATTGAGTATCTGGTGATTTAGGCAAAACGGCAATTTTTGTCCAAAAGAAAATAAATAAATAAATAAATAAATAAGCCTGAATAAATAACTTGGGAAATTATTTTATGAAGGTCATGATATTATGTTTTATCTCATCATTTATACATGTGCATTGCAACTTCCAGATCACAGTGGAGCTACAAAGACACAAAACATTAAGTAACAGGAAGAATATTGTTAAAATTGCTCTTATTTCTCTAAAACATTTCAGATTATTCACATATTTTTAAAAAAATGATAGTTTGTAAAAGTAAATATTTTCATGTCGTGTTACTTTTTTACACTAAAACACAGGTGTCAAACATGCGGCCCGGGGGCCAAATCTGGCCCGCCAAAGGTTCCATTCCGGCCCACGGGATGAAAGTGCAAAAATGAACCTGAACAGTCAAGGTTGTCCAAATCCTCAATTTCACTGTACTTGTACAGTGACAGTAAAGAGATTCTGATCATTTTGGTTCAGGTTCCACATACAGACCAATGTGATCTCCAGTAAAAATAACAACACAATAACTCATAAATAATGACGACTACAAATTTTCTTTGTGAAACATTATGTGGAAAAATATATGTGAAAAAAATAACATTACACTGTGAAAATATTTACATTTTAAAATTTATTATTTCACAATAAAACGCAAATAAATACATGAATAAAAACAAATAAGAACAACTCAAAATGTGCAATTTTAACAATATTCTGCCTGTTACTAAATGTTTTGTGTATTTATGGGTCCACTGTGATCTGTAGTTGTGTTAATAATAAGAAATTTAATACTGTAGAAACTGTTCAAATTTTAGTTCCAGACTCCAAAATTTTAACAGTATTCTGCCTGTTACCAAATGTTTATGTAACACTGTGTGTAATGTACATGTATAAATAATAAGTTGAGGCATAATATTGTTAAAATGGCACGAATTTTCTGTGTCTGTTTTTCAGGTTATTCACATCTTTTTGTAAAATGTAAATATTTTCATAATTTAATTGGGGTTTTTTTGTACTGAAACAAAAAGAAAAACTTGGAGCTGTATTTATAGGTTATTAAGTCATTATTTTACTGGTCTGGCCCACTTGAGATCAAATTGGGCTAAATATGGCCCCTGAACCAAAATGAGTTTGACACCCTGCACTAAAATAAAGAGAAACATTTGCAGGTGTCATTATTTATAAGTTATTATGGCAGTATTTTACTGGTCTGACCAGCTTAAGATTGAATTTATCTATATGTGGCTCTTGAACTATAATAATTTAAGCATGTTTGATTGTTGGCATCTTCAGTGTAATTTTTTCATTTCACAAATTCTTTCCTGATTGAACCCTGGTTGGCCCGGAGATCACATGTTTGACATCTCTGAAATAATGTATCAGACTTGATGTTGACTGATACAAAAGTTAGTAGAAAGGAAATAAATCCAAAGCATCAGAGTTATATAAATCTGTTCTTTGGGGGTTAATTTGATGTGAATGACTGAACCATATCCAGTACATACCTGGGTGAACATGCCATGGAGGTTATTAGCCACCGGTCATTAATAAGAGCGCCGCTGCAGGAGTTGTAGCCATCAAGATAGACATGCCACGGTCTGGAATGAGGCTGGCATACCTTGTTGTCCTCGAGGGGAGCTGCTCCTGTAACACACCACCAAAAAAGCACCAAGAGCTGAAAGTCATTGTTCTGATTTATTTTAATTTACACATTATACGGTGAATACATACCTGCAAGCCCTAATGCAACAAGCAATAACAGAAGATTCATATTGTGGCTCTTGTTTTTTTGTCGTCGTTGGCTGTATCGTGTGTGATAACTGATCATTCCACCTTTCTTTATACCTGTGAGTTTGTATTGAACGGTGGGAGGAACAGACTGTTTTATTGCTTTCCAGCATCATTTCCCGTTCAGGTGTAATAACTTTTCTGAGAAAATTTCAACACCTCCACTTGCAACGCAATAGATGTACGGGACAAATCTCATTTCCTGTAACTTATTAAGGCTTCACAGAGAACAAGATTCTACTTTATAGTGTATAGAGGATATTTGTGAAACATAATCGATTTTATTTATTGCTTTTGTGTTGTTGGTGGAAGACCTGCAGTTAAAAAAAAAAGAAACATTTGGCTTAGTTGGTTATATTAAAACCATTTTTTATAGTTAGTCTTTAAGTGTCCTCTAAAATGGACAACAGATAAATGAACTAATGGTTTATGGTACTATAAGATGAAATCTTAAAGGGGATAAGAGAGGAGATATTATGCCCACTGCTGTTTATAAAGTTAATATTTCACTGTGATGCAATCTCAGAAGGCTTATCTTGAAAATAATGTCACACATTTCACAACTGTGAATGCCCTAAAACTTTAATTTGGCTAAGGAAAGGAAAACATTTGTGTCTCTAACAAGACTGTTACAATATTGTTCTGTTGTACAAGTACCAAAGTCAGTCTGTATTTAATGTCAGAAATAGCTGGTTATCAACACTAGAGAGGCACAAAATAGCTTAAAAGGCCACAATTAAGATTATCCACTACAGCTGGTACATACATTAGTTTATCTCCCATTCCCCGCTCACAACTATACCTATATACATTTATTTAAAACACACCCTAAAATTTAACACCCTAAGTATTGAGGTGAATTTATAGCAAAAAACAACAAAAACACATACTATCTGTCTGTGTTTAAACCCTCAAAGACCTGAGCGGGAGCAGATCGGGTCATCAGGTCTTTTCATGGTCATCAGTTTTAAGCTTTAAACCTCTTTCACTGGGCTTTTCCTAAAGTGTCTGCAAGTGTTTGGGGTTGTTTGGTCAACATCACGGATAACAGACACGAATAATGCCTCCTAAGGCTTTGAAACCATGTCCGACAGAGGAGGATTGCTATGCTAGCGTTAGCATGCTAAATGCTATGCTGGAGCAGCAGAAGGAATTTTGTAAAGACGTGATCAAACAACAAGATAACTTCAAGTTTTTTTTCCAAATGGTGGTTGACAATACAAATAAACAACCAGATGGCGTTGTGAAAGACTTGCAGGAAGTTAAGTCTGCAGTTAACTGACGGTGTCGTTAAGTGACCTTAATGAGGCCTTACTGACCTTATTTCACTGACCACAGCCAGTGAAGCTTCTATAATGGTCTTTGGCTAAAAGCTCTGGTATCTATTGTGGCCTACCTCAAAGCAGCTGTCTTGGCCCACTCCTTTTTTCAGTTTATACGAATGACTTACCCTATGCATTAAATAAATCATCAGTTGTCATGTATGCTGATGACTCTACAATGTATTATTCTAATCATAATGTGATTGAAATATCAAATGCACTGGAAGAGGAGCTAGCTGCTATTCTTAAATGAGTCAAAAATAACAATATGATTCTAAATGTCTCCAAAACAAAATCTATGCTCATTGGAAGTAAACAGCATCTATGTAATAATTCTCAAATGATGCTGAATAGAACACTCCAAATTACAGCAAGTTCAACAAACGAGACTTTTGGGTGTCACAGTGGATCCCCATCTGTCATGGTCACCCCATATAATCCATGTAATTAGTAAAATGGGCAAAGCTATTGCTGTGGTCAGAAGGTGCTCCTACTTTGTCACTCCAGTGATTATAAAACAGGTAGTTCAGTCCCTTGTGTTATCACATCTCAAATGTTGTTCCACTATATGGTCTGCTGCCAATAAAACTGATGTTGTAAAGCTTCAGGTAGTCCAAAACAAGGCTGCCGGCCTAGTGCTGAAATGTCTTTACAAGTGGTAAGGAAATGCATCATACGTTATCTTGGCCTATGCTCCAAAATAAATTACAGTGTAACCTGTTAGTATTTTTAAAGAGAATAATACTTGCTGGTAAACCAATTTCAATGTTTGAAAATACCAGATATTTAAACCAGACACACTCACATTCTACTCGGCGTGCTTGTAGTGCTGATTTGGTCATTAATCAGCCTAGAACTAATTCACTGCAAAAGTCTGTTTTATTCAGGTTGTTGCAACTCTGGAATAATTTCCCAAAAAGGCTGAAAGACTCACCTAATTTACATGTATTTAGAAGAACACTAACATCTATGGTGTACCATATGTGAAAGTTGTACTTATTGGATGTGTTAACTGTTATGTATTGCTACTGCATTGTCACTGCATTTATTGTGAATGATGTATCAGCTTTTGTTGTCTTTTTAACTGCTACCCCAGGAAGACTAGCAACCACTACGGTGGAAGCTAATGGGGATAACCAATCATACAAATACCTTGGGACTTTAATCAATGAAAAACTGAGTTTTAACGAAAACTGCAGATCTTTGTGTAAAAAGGGCCATCAGCGCCTTCACTGCCTTAGAACACTGGCACACTTCCACATTGACCAAGCCATTTTAACTTTGGTTTATTGTTCCTTTATTGAATCTGTTTTATCTTTTTGCCTGGTGGCGTGGTTCGGTCAGACCTCAGTTGCAGAGAGAAAGTCACTGAATCAAATAGTTAGATGGTCCAGTCACCTGATTGGTGAGTCCCAGTCTTGTCCCGCCTCCCTGAACACTAAACAGGTACAGAGGATGGCTTCATCAGTTCTTAATGACTCCCATCCTTTACGAGGTGAATTCCAGCTCCTTTCCTCTGGACAAAGGTTCTTAGTCCCAAGGTGCAGGACACAGCGTTATAAAAAACAGCTTTGTTCCTGTCGCCGTCACTGAGCTCAATAAGAAATGGTGACATTGCACTTTATTAACTTATTTTAGTTAGTTATTCTATTTCTTTGCTCTATTTATTATTACTTGTGACTTAAAATTTTTTAAGTTTTATGTTCTCATCCTGGTTTTTTATCCCAGACTGTTTTTATTTTCTGGGTTTTTATTGTGTTTGATTGCATCTTGTTTTTATTTATTTGATCTTATTTATTTTATTCTTTTACTTATCCATGCTGCTATACTAATGAATGGTGGAACACTGAGCACTTTTGTCCTGTCTGTAAGCTCGATTAAGTACCTGTCTAACATGTTCAATGTATGTCTTGTATGTCTTGCTGTAATGCCAAAGCAATCGCCTCAAGTGCAAAACAAATCTACCCACGGGTACAAATAAAGTAACCTTGAATAAACAAATAATAAATAAAACCTAATCAGCCTCCAGTGATCAAAAGCATCTACTAATCTAAAATGTTTACACACTTCTGAAGCACTAACTATATAAATAACTCAGATAAAATACAGTTTCCCAGCTTTTCAGTGGCATCAGTTAAGACCCATTTGGACGTTCAGAGGGTCCATAGTGAATGTGGAAACACCATCATTTCCTGCCACATCAAGTCACCAATAAAACCTGCCTAGTTTGACAAATGACAGTGGTGGTCATGGTTACTTAATGACATACTTGGTTGAAAAAGTTTTTCTTTAGTTTTTTTCTAAAGTTTTGATTTAATGACCTTTGAATTCACTTTTAGCTTTTAAGAACATTTTCATTATCAGTAAACTGAATGTAGAAAACCACCTGATTTTCATCAACAGGATAATGTCAAAGTAAAGGGTGATAAATCATGTAGGAAAGGTTAAACGTCAAGAAACCAATGTAATTAAATGATTTTTTTTCTTATCACTGCAAACTGGTCACAGTCCTGAACTGAGTCATATGTACAACAGCTGCTGGAAAGATCCAGATGATTCCCCTCATTAAATGCACAAATACAAGCTGTAAAATTGCTCAACAACAAGTAATAGTTGTGAGAAAGCTAAAACACGAAAGGATTAGTGTTTTGCTATAATATATGATAGTCTGTTTTTTTTAGTTTACTACTGTGTCCATGTTGGAATAGAACATTTTTACCTCTCCTCATGGAATGATTGTACCAATGTGATTTATTCTTGATAACTGGGACTCGGTATGTAATCATTGTACCAGATCAAAGGTGATTATTGATATGAATAAATAAGTATAATGACAGGAATATGCCTGAAAACCAAATTATTCCAACTTTATGTGCAACAGTGTATTTATTGCATGTGATCTACTTTAAATCATGTGAGGGACAACCTCTAGCGCAGAGTTGTGACAAAATTCCATTTACAGTGACATAAAAGATGGTTCAATGTGCCTGTTGAAGCTAAGGCTGCTTTCCAAAAGACCAGACGTGTGTCTCATTCAGGAGGCAACCCAGAAAAGATCAGATTCCATATGGTCACACTATCATGAAAAAACAGATTTGAGTTGCACAGGAAATTCATGTGCTCATCACTGAGCTCTAAAATATATGCACTATCAGGGGAAACCCTCGCTGCTGTGAAATTAGACTATTGCAAAATCATTCTTGATCCCAACTGCTGTAAAACTATTTCTGCTGGTGCTGCCATGAAGCATCCAAGGGTGACCTTTACAGCCACAGGCGACAAGACCATCTACTGATCTAAACTGTTTAACACCTGTTTATCCACTAATCTGATCAATGCATGTAAATAATTGGTGTAAAATGCAGTTTGTCATATTTTCATGGTCATCAGATATGACCTATTTGGACGCTCACAGGCTCCATAGCGAACGTGGAAACACCATCATCTTCTACATAATTGATTCACCAGTAAAACCCATGGAGTTGGATCAATGACAGTGGATGGAGAAACCTGGTTTATGTTCAGTCAATGATGTATTTTACTGAAAAAGTCACTAAATATTCGAGTTAGATGTTTATTAACACTTTGAATGGACTGAGAGCACTGTGGTTGTTTAATAAAATAATGAATCCTCAGAAATACAACTTATTATTATTATTATTATTATTATTATTATTATTATCATTATTATTATTATCATTATTATTATTATTATTATTATTATTTGTAGTAGTTGGGGGTAGGAGTTCATAAGTTTGTACTTCATCCTACTCCTTTTGAGCACACTGTAAAAAATGACTGTAGAATTAACACCAAAAAGTTGTAAAATTACAACATAAAAAAACTGACAATACAATGCAAAGTTGTTTATTTGAGAAGATTTTTGTGTTAACGATTAAATCAAATATAGCTGTAGTTCTTACAGGAAGAGTATGTTAACAAACCAGATTTGTATGTAGAAATGTAGAATTTTTAGAAAATAAAACTGTAAATTGAAATACAATGTGGTGCCGTTTAAATTGCAACACTATAGTGTTGAAATAACAGCATATTTGCTTTTTTTAATATATGTGTATATGTATGTATGTATGTATGTGTATATATGTATATATGTGTGTGTGTGTGTGTGTGTGTGTGTGTAAAGTAAACATTTAACAATGTAACATTTTAAATTTGTAAATTAATGGTTGGTAGAATTGGTAGAGCAATTGGTAGAGCAATAACCAAAGGGTTGGTGGTTCGAATCCTGGCTCCATCTGTCCATATGTTAAAGTGTCCATGAAAGACACTGAACCTTAAATTGCTCCCAGTTGGACCTGGTGGATTTGGAAAATGCTTTGGACACAATCTATTCTAAGGTGTAGAAAATATGCTAAATAAGTGCAGACCATTTACCATTTAAATCCAATGTTAAATCTACATGTTACTCTGTAAATATGTTGACAGTTGGATGTGTTTTTACAGTATTGTTCTGGAAACCACAGCTGCCAGTTTTTTTCCTGTAAAAACAGGATTTTTTTTTTTTTTACAGTGCAGCACAAAAGGCTTACTGCTGATGTGATGTTATGTAAACTACAATACCTGCTCAGATAAATACACTGAATCTCAATCTAGTAGTAGTAGTTTATTTTTATTATTATTATTATTATTATCATTATTATTATTATTATTATTACAGGACCTTCCTTTAATCACCACTACCATGACCATCAATTTGAGCATGTATCTGAGTGCAGACATCTGGTGTTTTAACTCACTGTCTTTCACCCCCCCACATGCAGCAACTATTTAGGGGACTGAAACTAAAATTGGGTTTTTATTTCAGGATAAAATCTTGCTTTTCTTTTGAGGCTAAGACGAGACTTGTTGCTGCCACTTTTATGTCTGTGTTTGATTACGGGGACATTACTTATATGAATGTGTCGTCTCAGTGTTAAAATACCCTTGATACTGTTTATCACGGTGCTCTGAGGTTTATCACAGGCCTCAGAACTCGGACTCATCATTGTCTTTTATACACTCGAGTTGGATGGACAAATGTTTTTACACGCAGACTGAAACATTGGTATTCTTTTATCTATAAAAGTCTGCTTCCATCATATTTGCTGGTCTACATCTGTTAGAATGACTTAAATAATTAGTCTCCGGTCCCAGGATCTGTTATCTCTACGAGTTCCAAAAAATCTGAACTGAACTAGGAAAGAAAGCCTTTAAATATTCTGCTCCCACTGCCTGGAACAACCTACAGAAGGAGATTAAACTGAAGGAACTGGTCTTTTTAAATCATTTTAATGAATGGGAAAAGGACACATCTGGGTGTAGATGTTTTTCTAATTAATTGAATCAGGTTCTGCTTTGAAAGGAACTTTGTTTTACTTTTAGTACCTTTTTAAAACAATGATAGTGTTTTATATCTATGTTCTTATTCTAGTGTTTTATGTATGGTTTTAGAACTGACTTTTACTGTGTTTTATGTGTATTTTTAGTGTGGGTATTGGACTGGGATCTCTATTTTGTGTAACTTCTGCTGCTACTGTCTTGGCCAGGACACTTTAAAAATAAAGGTTTTTAATCTCAGGGTTTTTTTTTCCTGGTTAAATAAAGGTTATAAATTATTAAGGAAAAAGATTTGTGCACACAGTGTTGATACTAGGTAGTGTGTTTGTTCTGGGGTGGATAAATGTAATAACGCAGGGGGTGAATTTCCCCTTTCCTATGGGGATTATAAAGCAAGTCAACCATAACCCTTTATTGGTTAAGTGACTATTTTTTGTAATTTCGACATACATTATAAGACAGTGACTGCAACATTTACAGTGAGGACAGCGAGTCAACAATCTCAGGTCCAATGTGGTCTACAGGGTCTGTAAGGTCAACCTCGGCATGAACAGTGAGTGTACCTGCTTTGTTAGGTACCATGAAGTAATGGTACTAATGTAAGGAATGATGTTCAAAGGGAGAATGTGGATGTGGGCAGGGGTCTGGATCAGCACTTATGTTGGTCTAATGTTCTAAAATACATGTTCCTGTCACCTTACATGTGTTCTTATTCTTACATTGTATTTTTTATATATACTTGTATTTATTTATTTACCACTTATGGGTAGGGAACCAAATATGGTACTTTATTAACCTTGATTTTCTACATAATAAAACACTTTGAAATATTTCACAAAAGTAATAAAGCCTTGTTAGGTCATCCAATAACACACTAAGATTGAAATTTAGAATTTTACAGTATTTCTATGGGTGCCCTATAAAGGGTTGACCTTTAACCTTTATTTTTGCTGAAATAATCTACATATCTGTCTCTCTTCACATATCTCTGGTGCTGAAAGAAGTGAAACAGCTACTTTTTACCTTATTTTTCTGTTCTTATTCTTATTGAAGTAGTTATGTCATACTTTATTGAAGTTGTATTTGCTGTTTCTGACTTTGAAGAAGAAAAAGTGAGCTTCCCAAACACATGTACACTTTCTGCAGGTTCATAATGCTTTATTACTGTTCTATGTACCTTTCACTCTCTGTCAGTTATATTTTTTTCTATTTCCATTGTTATTTAAGCTCTTTACTTGTCTCGCCTGAGCTCATTTGGTGGTATCTGTTTCCTGGTGGACAAATCTACATGTGGTTTTAATGCACCTGGATGAAAACCAGAATCCAACGCTTTAAAATGTTTTGGTAGAATAGAGTAAATCATCATCAGTGCATTTCTCATGGGGCTGTACAGTGTCAAAGCCAAATTGGAGATCGCATTTCCATGTATTTAATCAGAAGTACTGTACAACTCATAAAATATTCCCAAAGAGCTGTTTGTGCTTCAGCTCTCTGTTTCAGTAGTGTATATCATGTGTAACAACTAAACACGATGATGATAGTTGAAAGCAAATGTAGCTCTTTGTGTTGTTTGTAGCTTCAGAAGAGGCCATGTGTTGGAGATACGTGCATTAATTAGAACTCAGAGCTCTTGCATCACAGCCTGTCAGCATCCACAAAACAAACTTCATACTCTTTGTTGTTTTTCCATCTCTGTTGGTTTCTTTGCATTCACATTGTACATGTTGTTTCTTTTATCCATTATTAATTGCGACTGACACTACCATTCTGATGCTGCCTCAGCTGGTAGGAGTCTTTTGTCTCAATGCAGATTCATGCAAACATAAATATGCAAGCAGTTGTATCCTCGAGATGAAAGAAAACATGTTTTCCACAAAAAGATAGGTAAAATGTGTACAGTTTACCAAACATATTTTAACATAAAATGTAATGGAATAAAAACAGAAATACAAAACAGTAATGTATGAACTACAGACACTGTATGTTGTATAAATATTTTATTTTAAGATATGACACAAACATTGAAATGCATTTGGAGCTCAGATAACATTAAGGGTCAAATGAAGAAAATAAAAGCAACAGTATGTGGTGATAGACCATTAAATTATTTGTAATAATAAGATAACACCCTGAGGAACATGTACGGCTACACGATGACATGTTGCGCCTTTTGCTTTTTCTTGTCAAGTTGTTTCATCTCATTTTCTCTGTAGTTCTGTGTTGGTTGAATTTTTAAAATGTTTACAGTCCCATTGTGGGTTATCATCATTGGCCCAAAATAGTACAACAAAAATCATTTTTTGATGACGCTGTTGGAGGTTTTGAAGCTTGTGTGATATGACCAAGGTCATGAAATGACATTTTGACTCCTCATATGGTGTTGAAGCTTGGAAGGATCAGCCATAAAGTTCCTGTGTTTCCAGTGATGTCTCTGGAAATCAGTTTTTATTTACTGTTGGCCGTAAAGGATGTGGTACGCCTGGTCCTGCGCTATGCCACCATAAGTGCTCACCACTTCAGCGACGTCCTTATAAAAATTCCTGTGGGCAGCACACAGAAAACAACAAAATTGTTGGTAACCATTAATCTTTCCATCCTGCAATGGTAATTCTGCCTTTTAAAGATCCTTACGTTGCCTTCTCTTCTATCTTTAAGCCCTTGATGCTCTCCAGGTATCCACTGGCAGTGTTGACGGCTTCATTATAATAATACTTGACGCCATCTGTGAACCTGGTCAGCGTCCCACGCTCCTCCTCAGCTTGCCTCGGCATGCGAAAGCTTTCAGCATCTTCACAAAAACAGGACAGAAAAGATAAAGGGTGTAAAATTCAGGCAAGAAACAAACATCTTTTCCCAGTGAAAGGATACTTACTGAGAGCAAGAAGTGCAACCAGCACAGTGATGACCAGCAGCTTATTCATAGTGTCACTAGTGAGGCAACTGTCATACAAAAACATGACAAAAGTTTATTATATACAGTTTATTAAGCTTTTCACAAACACTTGTGAGAAACTGAACACAAAGGCTGTAACAGTAGATGTCAACACGTCTCCACTAGGGTGAGACATTGTCCTAGATTTTCCACATGCTGCAACTGATAGGTTTGATTTAACATACAAACTGTGTGAGGAGTACGCAGTTCTCACCCTAAAGCAGGACAACATTTGTTACTAGAGATCATGAAGCTTATTTTGAAGCTTATTTTGAACTCAACACCCATCAAAGAAAGGTCTACTGTGTACCATCAAATATATGAAACAAATGTGACTGTACTCACTGTATTTGTCTCCTGAAAGAGCTGTGATGAAGAAGAATAAGAGGCACTGTTAGCCCAACCTGTTTATATAGGAGTGCGAATGTGTTGACTTGTCGCTTCCAGAGCCAAAGTGCACTCGACAGGAGATAAACCCACACTGTTGTCCAGTGTGTGTGTGTGTGTGTGTGTGTGTGTGTGTTTGTAGGGGTTAAATAGTATCTTGATAAAGCAGGCATTGTGCGTATCTATGTGAACACAAGAATTGCATGAGAAGCATCAAAAAGAAACACTAACACCATCAGCCAACAATAAAGAATAATCCCTAACTTGACTTGATAGGCACAGGGGCATCACACCAATGTCCCACCACTTCTGAGAAGCTAATTCTAAAATGAGTTATTCTTAACTGATTAGTATGGTAGTTCATTCAGGACACTCTTTGCCCCGTTCACTAACCTCCATAAGGAGGAATTTGTTACTTGTGCAACGTTGGTGATTCATGTCACATTACAATAGTCCTAAGTCCTATTAAGACGAACCGAGGTCGAGAGTGTGTTGAACACGTCATCTGGCTAACTCAGGTTATGAAATATTTAGGTCAGAAAGATTAGATTTACAAATTTAGACCACTTCATTTTGTAAGCTTATCATTAAGCAAGCACATTGATCAGCTGTGTTTTAATCACAAATGGAAAGGAATTGGTTTTGTCAGAAGAATTCCTGACAAGACTTTAATGAAATTGGAACACATGATGCAGACCATTCAGTTTTGTTTGCTTTTAGCTGTTTAGGGTACACACATATGAACTTTGCTTGATTTTCAGTTTTAAAACTTTATTTTTATGCTTTATTTTTTTGTTCACATGCAGTAAATATTGATTACTTTTGTTATGAGCCAAGAAGGTTTGTTTAAGTAGAATATTGTCTAAGTAATGAAATTATTTTTCTAGTGATGGTTGAACATTTAGTTTTGCAAGCAATAATAACAGCTTTGTTTGATTTAATTTAACCCATAAAGACCCAATGCTACTTTGATGATAGTTCCCAAATGATGATTTCTCTATATTTAACATTTCTTCAGTGATTTATCACCATTTATTGTAATATTATCTTCTTCACTTTCTGTTTCTTCAGTGAAAATCATGTATTTTCCTATATTTAATTCAGTGATCATGTAGATGTTCATAAAAACTCGGATTAAAGTTGAGGATTATTGTATCAAAACAGAAAAAACTGAAGAAAAGGTGACTTTTTCAGCAAAGACACAAATAACTGAATATAAAACAAATATGTCCATCCACTGTCATTTATTAAACTCCATGGGTTTTACTGGTGAATCAATGTTGTAGAAGATGAGTGTTTCCATGTTCACTATGGAGCCTCTGAACGTCTACATGGGTCATATCTGACCATGAAAAAATGACAAACTGCATTTTACACCAATTATTTACATGTATTGATAGGATTAGTTAATCAGAAAATATTAAAGTTTTACATCAGTAGGTGGTTTTGGAACCAGTAGATGTTTGGGTCTTTATGGGTTAAGTTTAACTTTATGTACAAATATTATTTTACACCAGTTGATACACATTACAATCAGATAAAGATCATTTCTGCCTCTGGAAGCACATTTTATACAAAATTGAAAAATCTGGATATGGTTTTTACTAGTTTTTGATAATCACACTTTTTTGCAAGTAAACATTGCCAACCTGTTATGTGATCATGTGTCATGTCTCTTATTACTCAAGAACATGGGTCACTGTTAGGACAGCTGTGGGCGACAGTGTTTACATTTGATTAAATTCTTCTGATTTAGTGTCATGGCAGGTCTGCTCTGTTTGATTGGATGACATTTAGCTGCATATTGGCATAACACTGATGTTTCTGGTGTTTCTGATCTGTCCTCTTCAAGTCTTTATAAAACATCTTCAACTCTGACTCAGTTTTTATGCTTCATCAAAAATAATGTCATGCGTGAAATTTAGCACAATTTAATAAATGAGCACAGCCCACAGTTTTTGGACAACATCATCTAGATCATCATCTAAAATTTCCCCAAACCAGCATACTGAAGACATCTATTACACTTAATAGGCAGTGCTCTGTGTTGGGAAATCATACATTTAATAATATAATGAATATTAAACAATATGTTTTATGTGTTCCAGTAGAAGTCGATTATCCCATCATTATTGTAACAATACTTATTACCATTACATTAACTGTTTAAATAATTACAACAATTATATTAAATTAATTTTCACTGGTCCCAAATTGTTAATGAGATGGCTAAGTTATTTGTTGGCATAAGATCCACCCTTATTTGAATCCCAGCAAAAATGTGGTACATGTTTTCTCTAATAATATAATAAAATGCTATGAGCATCTGCTTTATCTGTGTAACCCTTTAATGTTTTGATGAAAACAAACACGAAATACTTTTCACTTCACTTTATTGAACACATACATACATATACAACACAAACACATGCAGATTTTGGTTATTGTATCCAATACAAAACACTGCAAATGCACAAATTGCATAGCTGATTTTGACATTCCCCATACTTTTGATTTGACTCTCTTTGGTGAAGTTACAGATCTGAGGAGAGCCAATAGATGCATTTGTGTCGGGCATTGCTTATCTCAACCAAAAGTGACAAAGTTTCTATTATCTATTTTCTGTTACAGGCTGGTGACAGGTGGTTTGCTCCGTTACATCATTTTTTTATTAGTTTGCTGGCATGTATACATTCAGGTAAGTCCTGATATTCTCAATGGCATCATTGAGAAATTGGCCAACTTGTGGGCGCAGATAATGCTCATAAGCCCCCAGGACTTTAGTACGAGCTTCATCTATGGCGGGCTGGAGTTCCTCATGAGCACCCCTGCACAAATAAAAAGAAGTTATGTAAAATAATCGTATAGGATTTCAATTTGGAACACTTTCAAAATTACATTCCACCGACGTTAACTATGGAGAAAACTTCCCCTGAGGTTTTCTCAATACTTTCTGTGAATACTCACTTTATCAGCTCGATCGCAGCGCCGACTCTAGGGTTTGCCTTTGCACTATCTACATAGCTCATGACTGCTTGTCCGTGCTCATTCTGTTTTGCTTGTTCAACTCTTTCCATCAGATTGTTGTAAGCATTTTGAAGCCTTTGGTAGAAAACTCTCTTATAGTTGTCATACTTCTCAACAAGTTCAGGAGAGGGTGCTGGGATGTCACACAGGCTCAGGGAGACTAGGAAAAACAAAACAGAATAGAACAACATGCACTCAACAAGACAGAACTTATGATATTAAAATGTCATTAAATATCGACATGCAAAGCAATCATTTTTAGGTTGTGATTTTTTCAGAACTATACTGATTCTGCTGTGAAAATTGTGGAGACTATTTCACCTTACTTGCATTCAATCAGTTTTCATGAGTCAGTGTTAAAAATATAAAACCTTAGTCTGCCAGAGTCACTCAATAAAAATATTTATTTCTGTCTGTAATCTCACATAGAGAAATAGGGATCAGTTATACAAATATTATTCCTGCAACACATGACTCAAACTATAACATAATGTCATTTTTCAACACAGGAAGACTTGATATAGTCATTTCATTTTTTCATATTTCAACTAAAGATGTACTTCAGCTTTTATTTAAGATTCAATCCCTTAACGACTGCTGTTCTGACAATTGTTGCCTTACCCTGCAGGGTGAGAATCAGCGCAATGGCATATTTTGCATTCATCTCTGAAACAGAAAAAACAATAAACCTTAGTTTCACTAGTCAACATTTCATCTCCATATCTAACATTTTAAATTAGTAAGACGGGGTAATAGGCAAGTTAGATGAACAAGTTAATAAAGCTAAAAACAATAAATGCAACACAATAATTTCAGTTCTTCCAAATTAGTTTCAGAAGAGACGCCATTGATGCATTCAGAGAAATAATTACCTGCTTCTGTGTTTGGTGTACAGGTCCCAGAAATGACAGTCTTCTCTGAGTGCGAGTTGTCTGTAACTCGGAGCTCACATCTGGACAGGATGATATAGGGGGGACTGCAAACAAACGTCATCTGACGAGCATACACACACACCTACACACATACACGTGGGTGCACATGTAGACACCCACACACATGTTCACCTAAACAAAGTCCACTGTACATGATATTCACTCTAAATACTGTGGAAATATGACTTTGACTGGTTATGCAAGGATCTTCAAGTATGCACTTATCATGTTGGATTGCATATGCATTTGGAGCACAGACATCAATGCACTTCATAACCAACATACTCTACACATTGCAGAAAATCTTCTAAAACACCTCGTCTTTTGTAACCTGTTGCAATAACAGACTTTTGATCAGATCAACACCAGTCAATTTTCTTTCATGGCAAGTCAGATTCTCCTCATAACGTATGCTGTGGAGAAATACCAGAGCTACATGGTCAGCAGGTCACTCAACCAACACCTGTCTAGACACACTGCGCTTGGATTCTGCCCTGACCTTTCACCCTTCACGCACAAGATAAAGTGCAAGCAAATGAATAAATGAACAGTATTATGTTTAAAACATTTGCTTTTTGCTCACTGCTTGTGCTTCCTATTGTGTGTGTGCTATGTGCTAATGCTAATGCTAGATACTGTGTGTATTAGGATGTTAAAATAAAGCAAGTTAAACTCAACCTTTGACCTTTTGTGCCTTTGTGTAATTTACTACTAATCATTAATTTCAGTTGCCCTTATTTTGGATTTTTGCAGACAAGAAATTTTTAAGATAAAGAGTAGTAACATACCAGTGGTTACATAGTTTGTATGTAATGTATGTCAGTGTAACTTATTCATTGTCTTTATGGGGAAATATTAGCCAGTAGTAGCACTGTATGTGATGTGGAAACTGCAAATGACACTTAAATCATAAAATTGCATTGTACTTATTTGTGATGAGTGTCATTTGCTGATTTTTTTTTTTTTTTTTTTGAGCTGATTTAAAAAAAAAAAAAAAAAAAAAATTCCTGAGAATCACTGAAGTTCATCTGTTTGTGTATGTGTTCATTAAAGTTCCATGTCATAAAAACATCTACCACAAAGGCCACAAGGATTATTTGATGCAACCTTGTTTGAGTCTTTGTGAAATGTTCAAACATTTGTTCAACATTGGAAGCTTTGACATAACAACATCTGGTGGAAATATTTCATTTATTGAGTTTTTTTTTTTTTTTTTTTTTTGCTACGTTTTGAAAATCAGTGATGATCAGTAGGACTAACTCAATTAAAAGGCGAGTAATCATCAATTGTTGTCTTAATCTTCTCCCACAAGGTGCTTTTTAAACCTGAGGCCCAGTCCGTGTAGCTTGCAGTGACTGGTTGGATGTGGTCTTCATAGTAAGCACCAGCAAAGCCCAGCGCTGCTTCTCCAAAATCCTGGACTTTGACTTTTGCTTCCCTATAAGACACAGTACAAGAACAAGGTACATGTAAACATCCGCCCCAACACTGTGTAAACTGATCTTTGCAAAATACTTTAAGGATTCTGGCAATCATTGACAGAGATGTCTGATTTGGTTGCATCAAAAAGCTGAATATTGAGGATGAGCAGAGTGGGTTTGATAAATACCAAGCTTTCTCCGCCAGCCTCTGCAAAATTCCAGGAGAGACAGGTTGGTCCAGTGTCTCAGCAAAAAGTGGTCCACATGCTGCAGAAACAGATGCATGTAAGTGAAGGAAGCCATACCATAAATCCAATAAACAAGCTAAGATAACCTGAATACCTTGAATTAGTAAGATGAGACTAAAAACAAGCGCTTTTGCCTCCATCTGTCCAACGAATAAAGACAAAAACACAATTATTTTTAAACTGTCTGCTCAACCACTTCGATGAAAATGACCCGAAAGAAAGAATTGTTTTAATAATAAAGTTTCAATTACAGTATTTTGCTGTAACTAATAAAGTAATAAATTCAGAGTTGTTGACCACTGGAGAGTTGTTGACTTCAACATTACAACAAAATATTTAAAAAAGAATGTTTTTACCTTTTCTTCTGATCATTCAAACAGAAGTTGAATGAAACTAGTGTCATCATGTGGTTTTATTTGTATTAGGGTGACAATGTGTCCTGATCAGATGAACCCCACGCCCCCTCACTCCCTACCTCCTTTTTCATGTTTTCTAGACAAAGTTCACAATTATACGATGTTACAGAACTAAGAACAAGATTTATCGGCTGTATTTTCTTGAAATTCTCAGACACTGATACACAGACATGTACATATGCAAAAGGCCGATGAGGTCTAGTTTAACCCATAAAGACCCAGAGCTCATTTTGTTGCAGTTCCCAAATTAATTGTTTTCTATATTTAACTTTTCTTAAGTGATTTATCACCACTGATTGCAACATTATCCTTCTTATTTTGTGTTTTGTTTTTGTTTTTTTCAGTTTAAAACATGTATTTTCCTGTATTTAATTCACTGATTACATAGATGCTGATAAAATCTCAGATTAAAGGTAAGGGTTATTATATCAAACACAGAGAAAACTGAAGAAAAAGGGACTTTTTCAGTAAAATATATCATTAACTGACCATAAATAAAGTGTGTCCATTCACTGTCATTTATCAAACGTCATGGGTTTTACTGGTGAATCAATGTTGTAGAAGATGATAGTGTTTCCATGTTCACTACAGAGCCTCTGAACTTCCAAATGGATCATATCTGATGACCATGAAAAGATGACAAACTGCATTTTACACCAAATATTTACATGCATTGGTAGAATTAGTGAACAGGTATTAAACAGTTTAGATCAGTAGATGGTTTTGATTACCAGTGGATGTTTGGGTCTTTTTGGTTAACAACATGGAGACATGTTTATTCAATCATAGGCGAAATCCCTTCACTTGAAGTGTATTTTATAGCTGTTCCATTGGTATTTGCACATTTGATCCCAAACTCTTTATATCTTTTCAAGATAAACATTGGTTCAGGTCACTCATTGCCCATACACCCTTTGGATTTCAACGTGTTTGGCGGTTGCTGACATGCACACAAGTCAATCAAAGTCTCTTACAGCAACAGAGATATGAGTTTGACTTGAGGTTAGTCTGAAATAACATGCTCGAGCAAGTAAAGCATTAGACTGGACAGAGGCCACCGTAAAATAAAGTTCATCTTGTCAGTTTGTTAAACTGGGCGCTTGCTACGTGTTCTAAATGGGGTAAAAAAAAAATCCCATCACTCAGGTGGGGGTGATGTATTCTCATAAAACAAATGGTTGCATTATGCATCAGAAAAGTAAGGCTTATTCCAACCTAAAGGCATTAATTAATAAAAGTGTATTGCCATGCATACAGTGTGACTAATTTCTTTAACCCTTTCATGCATAAATTATGAGAACCTTAATCAAATTTTTTTCCTGAGTGTTTTTATTCCTCTTTAGGCATGAAACAAACAATGCGATTGAAAATTTTCTTCTGAAAAATAAATAAATAAGAATAAAATAATTTTTAAAATTAAAAGAAAAACACATTAAAAAAAATAATAATGAAAAAAAAAAAATTCTTATGAACCAATTTTTCACGAAGTTGCAAAAATGTCCACTCAACTGGACACCACATGTTTAATTTTTGGTGCACAGAAACATGTATTTACTGATAAATTGTGTGAAAACTATGGGGAGGGCTTGTGATTCTGGGGTTTTATGCTCAGGAGAGATCTGCATAATTTTACCAATTCATGTCAGAAAAGATATGTAGTGCCTTAAAACTTTAATAAAGATATGTGTTTAAAAAAAAAAAAAAAAGGAAAAGAACAACAAAATTCATGAATATACAAGAGAACAGCTCTAGAATAGCTGTCCACTGTAGTGACCAGTATGCATGAAAGGGTTAAAAAAAAACATTTTTTTAAAAAGCTGAAATTTATTTTAATGTTTTTAGGTCAAAATGTGAAATAATCTCTTTTCTCTCTGTCTTTGCTTGAACTTAACTTGATTTTATCAGGAGTGGTTGCATATCACACACACAAATGTCCTCAGAGCATCATTTTAATAATAAGAAAGCTGAGACTGGATCAACAACTGCTTGTAGCATGATAGTAGATGCGACTGTGAAGTAAAACGTACTTAACTTTAAATATAAAGCCGACTACAGTGACGGAAGGTGGATTTCAACCCAGTGGTGGGTAAAATATGACAAGTGTGCAGTGTATGCCCTCTGTGCACCCAAGACTGCACTCTGTCACTCAGTTCTCTTTACAGAACAGAACAGATTTCAATGAACTGGGACTGCTGGTGGATTATTAACTCATCATAAACAGTGACTTTAGCCTAAGGGTTGTGAAATGCCTGAAAAGCAGTCATGTTGGCACTTGCCCTTTGTACCTCCGATTGGCACAAATAAACTATAATGTTTGTTACTGCTGACACAAATAAAGTATTATCTGTTTGTTACCACTGGCTATTAGCTGACTTGATTTCATTAAGCTTTTGACTTTTTTTTTTTTTTTCAGTTGATGAAAAAGACTTGCCAACACATTTAGATCACACTGTAATTATTAAGGGCATGTGTGTTGTTAAGCACATAGTAGTTTTCATCATAGATGCCATAAATAAGCTCCAATACCTTTACAGTGTGTTAATAATACAGTTAATTTACAGGACAGTAAATTTACTTTCTTTGCATTTCTGTCGCCTGGTTGTACTCCAATGTAACCGATTTTTTTTTTTTTTTTTTTTTTTTTTTTGTGCAACACCATCAGATGTACATGTTATGTGATACTGAGCCCACTAAAAAACAAATTAATTTTAAGGATGAAACTTTTTATGACTAAGATGAGCCACACCAAACATTATATCAAATCAATTCACACCTACATGTTGAATTCAAACTCAAACAGTATTTCGGCTTTTACTGGTTTAAGACTCATTTTTGTCATTTATTTATTTATTTGATGGAGAGTATGGTTCATTTATTTTATGAGAGAATAATGTGTTAAACTTCCTGAGAGCCAGGACAGTAACACCTTTGGCTTTTTTATTTATTTATTTTTGTATTAAATAATTGTGTTTATTAGAAACAGCATGATGCAACATTTTTTTTTTTTTTTTTTCAAATAGATTTATTTATTTATCTACTTATTTAATGGAATGTCATTTTCAGTGGACAGTATTTTGTTCAGTAAAGTTGCGAAACTTTTGTCCCCTACAGAGTACAAAAATGCATTGTTGTGTCTTAGGAGGTTAATATCCTCCTGAGACCCAGTAAGTAAAAGGTTTTTGTTTTGTTTTGGTTTTTTTTACAGTAAATAATTGCCTTGATTGGAAACCGTATAATGCCACATATTACAGATACATTATTTTAGATTTTTTTTTAATGAAATGTCCTTTGCAGTGGACTTTTTTTCTTTTTCTTTTTTTTTTTAAGTAAAGCTGTGAAACTCTTGTCTACTACAGAGGACAACAATGCATTGCTGTGTCTTAGGAGGTTAATATAAGGCCATGGAAAGATACTTTTACATGTGCATCTTCCTTGCAAAACTAATAGTATTTTCATTGGTTTTAATTAAGAGATTTTCATTGTTTTTGTAATTTTTTTTTTTTTTTTAAATAGTATATGATTCAGTTAGAGCTGTTCATGTATTTATACCTCAAAAAAGTCTCTGTTTAATCAGAATATGTCATGAATGAGAAACACAGATCACCAAATTTATATCAAAACATTTTAATGAATTCCACTTTACATGTTGTTTCTTTAAGAATATTACACTCAAATTACAAAATCATTTCTTTAAAAGCAGGTAATGACAGCTGATCATTTCAACACTGTTTTTTTTTTTTTTTTTTTTTTTTTTTTTTGGTGGGGGGAAGGGGGTGGGTGGGGTGCAATTAATTGCTAGGTCTCACGGCGTTCTTGATCATCTCTATGTATTCATCTGCCCAGGACCTGCAGAGGAAAGCAAAAGCACTGCGTGTCACAGATCTGCTAGTAGTGTTTGTTCAGTGGTCAAAGTTGCACACTTACTTGATTTTCTGTGTAGTTTCGCTGTTTTTAAAGGATTCAAGTGCAGCTTTAGTCTGTTCGGCCACTTGCTGACCAAACTCAGTAATCTGACTGCCGACGTTGGCTATCTTCTGCTCCATGGTCTCCTCCTGAGCTTCTGCAGAGGGAACACAAACAGTGGAAGACAGTTATACAACACTGGGGGGGACAAACATACAGTGTTTTAGGATCCAAAATAACATTAGACCTACCTGTGTAGGCGACAAAGGCCAGCACCAACACGGCAACTGCGAGGTACAGTCTCATCTTTACTGGGATTTTCTAAGACAGAAAAGCAGAGACGTGTTGCTGTTATTGCTCTCACGAAACACTTCGCCTTTTTCTTTGGTTTAAAAACAACGTAAATCAGCACCACCGGAGGGACAGTTCCACTTACGCACCAGTCCGTAAATGTAAAACAGCTGCAGGTTTATGTACAACTTATAATAAACATCAGGATGTCAGCAGGTTTACAATAAATCAAATGTCGGCCTACGGCTACATCTTTACGGGAAATCTATGCTTTCTGCGCCTCAAACTGAGTTCCACCCTCATCTCACAGGTAATAATGTTTCCATAGACTCCGTGTTTTGCAAATCAAATGTCAAACATACCTGTTTTCAGCCTCAGTGGAGAAAAATGCTGTGTGTTTCAGAGTCTCTGTGCCTGTCCCTCTTTATAAGCCTGCTGGATTATTTGAGTGACGCAGAGATCAGACTTCAGTCAACATGTACACGTGGTGACCTTGATTTTTCAATGCACCTTCCACTGACCAGCACCGATGAACGGCATTAAAAGATGTTACTAGTGATAACAATAACGAAATAATCATCACCTACGATAAGGTAAATGTGTAATTGAATTATAGTGTATATGTAGATAGTGTTTTATGTAACAGACAGGCCACTGATGAGATGGATAGGTTTAAGTCAACAACAGTAGCCTCAGGGGTGATGACTGGAAATGTGGCCGTTTGAGTTAATGTGTCCTCATGTCACTTCTGTCTGTTTCATGACAAATAAGGATTCTCTGTTGAACATATGCGATACCTCAAAAGCAACATTAGTTATATGGGGTCTAGAAATGCCAGCATTCTTAGATAAATGAATAAATTCTGATTCTAATATGACATATAATTTCCAACAAATGGGGTAATTCAAGAAAATGACCATATATATATGTATATATTCTTTATGTATGTGTGTGTGTGTGTGTGTGTGTGTGTGTGTGTGTATTGATGCACTGAGGTTGTGAAGATGAGGTTGAGGAATTTGCTCAGGGATCAGAGTTTATCTCCCAGCAGCAGTGATGTGTCAAGAGATACAGTGAGACTCGGTGTATAGATGGAACATAGTTCACCCCTGATTTCACTGACCTGAGGTATTTGGAGCCTCCTTTGGACTTGATTGTGTTGTACTGTCGTGTCACACAGCTGTTTTGTTTTTTGTTTTTTTCAAAGGGGGTCATCAAACTTTACATGTCAACTTATTGGATTCAAGGAATTTGGTTGCGATGGGTTAAAATCTTTACAGAGCTTTGGCCTGTTGGATAGTTGTGTTTTTCAGACAGGAGTCGTGCATTAATACATACTTTGCTGCAATCCGCTGGTCTATTTCAGTGTGTTGTCTATTTTATCCAGACCTTCCCTTTCTTAAAAAGGAAAGAAATCAGACAAAGCCATTTGGCATCTGTCTGTAAGTTAGTACAGACAAGTGAACTACAATAACCCCCCATTACAACTTGGGTGAGAGCCAGGAAGTCTGTCTGAAGGTTTGAAAGTTTCATCAGCGCTTACATATCTGTTTTCACACCAAGTAGTCTGTTGCAAAGGGCCAAATCCCCATTTGTTGCTGGTGACTTGGCCTATGAGGTGCTGCTACCATGATGAATAGCCTCCAATTGAGTTAAATGAGCTTTCACATGCCTCAGTGCTCACACAATACCTTTAAAAGACTTCTCTTTTTCATGACTGATGTGTGAAGTGGCCAGTGGGTTTATGCATGAGCTTTTACTTGCGTGCATATAAGGTCTTCTTGAATAATTGTATGAGGCATAGGGTGTGAAAGTGCACATCTTGTGTGCTCCTAATTTGCAATAACAAGCTTAGAAAAGGTTGTTTTTGTGTTTGGCCAAAGGCCCCTGTAGTGACCGATGTTGTGTGCCAGCAATGAAGGGGAGGCAAAGAATGGAAAAAAAGAAAAGGGCTTGCAGTAGGAGGTAAACTCTCTGCAGGGGTGCGTTAGCAGAGGTTACTGGCAGTCACAGACGAGCTAGCACCTGCAAGATGTGACTTTTTCTATTTTTTTTCCTTTTTAACTGACCATGCTCAGAAGGCAGACACTCTGTAGGACCAGACAGAAAAGAAGTGCTGAACTTGCAGAATAACTGTGGTTTTTCTGTTTACCATCCATGACTGCATGCAATGATGATTCATTGGCATTTCACTTGTCAGTTAGAGTCAGTTTCTAAATTACCACTGTTTCCTAAAAGGGAGTGATATCATAGGGGATAAACACCATTACTCAATGGGTGAATTAACATGCAATGCCCTTTAACACAGATAGAAAACATAAACATGTTTTCCTATTGCACAATGTCATTGTTTTGGAGCAAGAAGACTGATCAAAATACAGTGAAAAAGAATACAAGCACACATTGGTACAGTGTGTACATGTTAAATGACTATTACTGTTTTAGTTACAGCTATGCATTTGTTGGCACAGTTTTGTCAAAACGGTCATGTCGAGTTACTCAAGGATTTTTTGTTAAAAATGCAGAAGTTATTGTGACATGTTAATGTAACAGGTAATAAACATTCTCTGTACACCTCTGACATGTTACATATTTTCCTATTATTATATATTCCTATTGTTTATGAAGATGAGAAAACATGGAACTTTTTCATAAAGTGCACTTAAACTTTAGTGAAATATTTTGACTGATATTATTATGTTTTATTATTTCTTTGATTTTCTGGATAAGACTGTACCACATCCTAGGAAACCTTTTTAGTGAAACAGTTCTTATACACACCTATAGACTTTCCCTCCTATTGTAATAACTTGCTTTCCTCAAAAGAAAACACAGCTGCGTCTTGTTGTAGCATGGATTCAAGTGGAGGGGTCAGAGGAGAAGAGACAAGATGGACGAGGGACAAGTTGTGTCCTCTGCTGGCCTCTGTTCTGCACTTCAAAGACAAAATCCTGCTGTGTTTAATAGGCCATAATCTTAAACTGATCTGAGTTTAGAACAGTTGGGACTGTCTTTTCCCCCAGGATGGAGCCAGATGTGAAGACAGCTAGTTTTTATATGTTTAATATTAGAAGCACCAATGTTTATACAGTGTCTGTTTGGTGGTAGTTTGACTTATAACATGTAGTTAAGCCTAGAATGCAAATGTATGCACAATCAAAAACTAATTGTACTGTCTATGTGTATGGCCTAATAAAGCTGAATGTCACCTATTCTTGCATATATGAATGAAAAAATAGAAAAACAACAAACAAAACAACCCACAACTTAAAATGGCTTTTTAACCCTTTCATGCATTGTGGTCACTACAGTGGACAGTTATTCTCCAGCTGTTCTCTTGTATATTCATAGGTTTTGTTGTTATAGTTCCATATAAGCCAACACAGTTGACACTTATGCAACATCCCATAATACACTGCAATTCATACCATTACTATAACTTTGCTGTTCTTGATAAACCTGATCTGCGCTAACATGTTTAAGTGTAAATCACTTGTTATTTGTTAAACAAAAAGAGTTGTTTTTGCATATCATATGAGGTAATAACTAGCATTAGAGTATGTTCAAATGTGAGAAAACATCTAATTAGCAGCCTTAAAAATGTTTTTATTTCATTGTTTTCATTTTACTTTCTGATATTAGGTTTTAAATACATATTTCTTTACGTAAAAAATTAAATGCATGGACATTTTTGTAACTCCATGAAAAAAAAAAAACTCGATCGCAATTTTTTTTATGCCTAAGGAGGTATAAAAACACTCCAGAAAAAAAAAAAAAAAAATCTTGACTAAGGTTCTCTTAAGTCATGCATGAAAGGGTTACGTTGTGGGTTGTTTTATTTTTTGTTTTTCTTTTCTTTAGTCACTTTGTTTTTTTTTTTTTTCCTTTTTGTAAATGACTGAAAATATGATAAAATCAATATAAACTTAAATGACAAAAAAATAAATAAATAAAAAATGTTGCCAAACAGAATAGATGAAATGTCACCTTGAGGAAATTTCAATCTGGGGCACAAAGTGTCTCCAAATGCCTACTGGGAATGACAGAAAGGAATCTGGGAACAGATCTGAACAAGTCTGAACTGGAAAAAAACTGGCTGCTAGACGTTGAGGGGGTGGCTACTCAACGAGATCAAATGGAGACAGTAGAAGGTGGAGGGCACGTACAAGACGGGAGTCAAGAACTGATGTTTTTACTTCAACATTAAATACGTTATCTTATGTCTTGTCTGTGTGCTCACAGGGGCCATTACGTAATTGTTATTGTGGCCTTATGCAACAAGGATATGGGGAGGGGGGGTATGAAAATGTATAAAGCCTACACTGGTTATGTCTCTAGGGAAGATATTTGCTTTTCATTTTGATTTGTCATTATATTTCTGCTTTATCTTTAAATAGACAAAACATACAACAGCAAAATGCTTTGTGGAGCGTGCACTTACTAGTGTAACTGAGCCTCATCTTAAATAATAGATTACTCTTAAATGTTTGATCAGAGAAACAAAGAATGGAAACGCTGTGTCTTTTCTAAGTTCTTTATTCACTCAGCACTGTTTTGCACACTGAGAGCAGCATGGTGGGCATGTGACAAAGGAAACACAAGGGACACCATTCAGACTGAAGAACAAGTAGGCAGCATTGCTTTTTTCTTAATGATTGTCATAAATGCATCAAGTCATTTTACATTCCACTTCTGTGAGGCACAACAACAAGAAATGTAGACAATACAGAGGGCACTTAGTGGTTCAGGATTTCCTCTACATACTGCTGTATATGAATGTCCCCTTCTTTCAGTGCATTTATTGAAATGTAAGACTATTAGATTTGGTGCAGATGTTGTATTTACAATCCGTTTCCTTCTACTCCACCCCCGTATGAAACAAACAATGATGACAAAAACTTGGAGAAATGGATAGAACAGTTAACTCAAAGTAGACAGTAGATAAGCATATAATGGATTCTTTTGTGCATTGAAATGTGTTATTGAATGAGGTACTTGTGTTCAGTGATGGTGGGAGAAATGAGAGGGAAAAAATAGGCAAAAGATAGAAACCAAACTCATCTGTAAAATAAAGCGCTTTCTCCTCTTGCTTCTCTCTTTTCAACACACTCTCCCTGAACACAAGTGTACCCAAATGAAGATATCATCAGTAACTCTTAACCCCTCATTTCCCTTCTTTGAAAGAGTATAAAGAAATCAGTGGTTTACTACCCACAGTGGACCACCAATGATCTAAAACCCTTTAAAAATGTGCAGTCTTTAGGCTGGGATGGTTTCCTTGACTTTCTCCACAAAGCCCTCAAACTGCTCACGGATCTGGGTGGCGTAGGGTGAGAACAGATCGGTCAGCTCATCGATCTTGCCTTCCAGGGAGGTGCGCAGATTCTGTGCGGTGTCCTCCAGCTGAGCCTTCAGGGCATCGGCCTGAGTCTCCAGCTGCTGGCCCAGACCCTCAGCCTGAGTCTTCAGAAGCTCAGAGATGGTACCCAGCTTCTCAGAGGCGGTGTCACTGGCCTGCTGGACGTAGGGCTCAACGTGACCTCTCATGGTTTCCAGATTCTGGGAGGTGCGGGACTGGAGTTCACCCATGTAGGTACCCACAGTGCTTTATGGGAAGAAGAAGGAGATGTTTAAGTTTCCAAGATCAGACTAGAAAGCACTCACATGTGAAAATGATCAACTCCACTTACCTGCGGATCTCCTCTGTGTCCTTGTCCAGGCGTTTCTTCAGCTTGTTCGTGTAGATGTTGACGCGATTACGGACATCATCGGCGTTCAGCTCCACCATGGTCTTGAGCTCACCCAGATACTCAGTGCTGCGTTCCTTGGCATCTAACATGTCATTCTGCAGTTTGTTGAACAGAAGCTGCAGGTCCTGAGACATCTGAGTGGTGGAGACGTCGGTGTAAGGGCCCAGTTTCTCCTGGACGCTGTCTTTGTATACTGTTAGCTCTGCCATAGTGTCAGTGATCAGTGTGCTAACAAAACAAAAAAGAGAGAACAAATTAGAAAGGCAAAACATACTGAAGATTTTACTGAAGACTGGAGGTGAAGATGTTATTTAGAAAAACACTAGCAACGTTCACATAGACAGACTGTGACGATGACAAATCATGGGACGCATTACTCAGGTCCACTTACTCGAGCTCTCTGCTAAGCTGAGAGGTCTTGATGGTGTCCACAACTCCACCTGCTTTTTGGTTCAGGCTGTCGATGTACTCGTAGAAACGGTCCACGGTTTTCTCCCAGGGCTCAGCCCCAGGCAGAGCACGGGCATTGCAGCCTATATGAACAATATCATGAAAAGCACTGATAAATCCTATTAACTTTGCAGATAAACTGTAGATCATCATTACACTTACCAGTGATGACCGCAAGAGCCAGGATCAGAGACACAGCCTTCATGGTTGTTAATCAGACAGACAGAACTACACCTGGGAAGGACACCATGTATGTCAACACTTCATTATTTTTCTAACAGCTGCAATGGAAGATAAAGAATTTGAACGATTTTTTTTTTTTTTTTTTTACAAACAACAGACAATTAACCCTCTAAGAGACATTAGTAAAAATAATAATAAGCCTTTTAGACAGTGAAACTAAGAGTAATATTTGTTAAGAGTCCGTTTTTATATCAGCTCAGTGTGTACTGTCACTCACCTGAGAGGTTGAGCTTCCTCCGTGCTGCCTTCACGGTGACTGCAGGCTTTTATACGCTCCCAGGAGGCTGCGCGTGGCGGTGCCGGGGATGGGTGGGTGGGGTGAGCGAGGTGAGCTGAAGTGCGCGCGAGTCACCCTTAGCGCACGCGCGCATCCACGTGGTGGTGATGATTTGTCTGCACAGAATCCTGCTTCCTCTGCACGCGATGTCACCCCGACACGACGACCGAGGAGAAGCTGATGGAGCAAACACAAACAACAGAGGACCAACATGGAGAGGACAGGTCACAATCCATTAAAAATAAATAAATAATAGAACTATTTCAAGAAATATGAGGCAATACGTAATTAAAAAAAAAAAAAAAAAGGCAAAACTTTTATCGTGAAAATTCAATAACATTTACTAATTTAAGAAGATTTTTAAAATGTAGTTTACCCTTTAAGACAGGGGTGTCAAACTCATTTTAGTTCACATTCAGCTAAATTTGATCTGAAGTGGGCCGAACCAGTAAAATAATAACATAATAATATATAAATAATATCAACTCCGAACTTTTCTCTATGTTTTAGTCGAAAAAGTAAATTTACATTATGAGAAGGTTTACATCTACAAACTATCCCGTTGAGCCGCATTATGTAATAAATTCCCATTATGTAATAAAAGTTCAAAATGTAATAAGAATGTCACGTCATCTTGTAATAAAGCCGCATTTTGTAATAAACTACCTCAATGCATTATGTAGTAAATTTTTTTCAAATTATGTAGTAAGTTATTACAATTTGAGAAATTTATTACAGAATGCACTTGACACATTTTTATTTTCATCTTTAAACTGTGTGGTTAAAGTTCTGATTACATTACCTGTAGCTCCTGTGACTAATTTCTTTTGAATTGCTCTGAAATTATATTAATTTGGATTGTTATTACATAATGAACCATGTTATTACTTTTTTTTTTTTTAAATAAAAGTGTGTCAAAATGCATTGACGTAGATTATTACAAAATGCGTCAGTTTCTTATATAATGCGGCTTTATTACAAGATGACGTGACATTCTTATTACATTTTGAACTTTTATTACATTATGGGAATTTATTACATAATGCAGCTCAACATATCCTTTCAAAAGATGTGAATAATATGAACAAACTGAAAAACTAAGTGTAATTTTAACTATATTCTGCCTCAGTTTATCATTTACACATGTACTTTATAACTAATAAATCACAGTGGATCTACAAATACACAAAACATTTAATAACAGGCAGAATATTGGTAAAATTGTACTTACTTCTCTTAAGACATTTCAGGTGGTTCATATTTGTTCAGGTTATTCACATTTTTAATGAAATTTTACTTTGTTCATGATTTTACACTACAACATAGTTACATTTACAAAGAGAAAATTTGGAGTTGTCATTAGTTATAGGTTATTATGATCGTATTTTACTGAATCCTGCCCACTTGCGATTGAATTAGTCTGAAAGTGGAGCCTGAACTGAAAGGATTGTTAATATCTTAGTGTAAATTTTGCTTTTCACAAATTCATCCCAAGGGCCGGACTGGACCCTTTGGCGGGCCGGATTTGGCCCCCGGGCCGCATGTTTGACACCTGTGCTTTAAGACCTTTCAAAACTAACAAATCTAAATTTCAGGTCCTCTGATATCAGTAAATTCTTTAGTCTGAGCTAAAATATTTAGTACCAGGTTGTAAAATACATCCCCCATGTCTGACTATTCAATTATCTGAGAATATTGGAATATTCTGACTACAGTAGGACTCAGGAAAGGAAATGAATTGAAACATTGTTAAATAGATAGGTAAATATTTGAAAATATGTTTGTAGTTATTTAGGATATCTTAATTTATTAAAGATTATAATATAAATTGTCTTTCTCATCACATGTCTAAGGGCAGATGGGTAAATATTTGAAAATATGTTTGTAGTTATTGAGGACATTTTAATTTATCAAAGATTATAATGCAAGTTGTGTCTCTTATCACATGTTTAAGGGCTGTATGCTGAGGACTGCTTCTGGGGTGTCCCATTACAAAATGTATCTTGTAAATGAATTGTCGATTTTGACTGTAAAAAATTTTGTAATTGATTGATTGTCTATTCCCACCTTTAGTCCAAATCTCCCACCTTTACTGTCATGATATCATAAAAATCCCACTGCAGACACACAACCCACTGCACCTGGGGTATCTTCATATGAAAGCCCCATTCACATATAAATGGTACAATCAAACAGTTTTTCTGTACTGGAACTGCACTTATCTGAAGTACAAATAAAGTGTGGGCAGAACAAATGGGACATGTTATGGCTTGACACACAAATACCATGAGCCCACCGTACAAAAGAGGAATTATATGTAATAAAATGCTGTGTGCGGACATGCTGTAGGTTGTATTACCTGTAAAGAAATACCGTGTAGTGACACTGAACAAAACAGGCATCAAAACAAAACCAGATTCGACATTGGTTTTCACACAGTACACTGTATAATCATTTCCAGGATTCTGAAAATGACAAAGGGGGAAGTTTGATGCTGTTGACTCCAGCCTATTGGGCAACTTTTGTTCAACGCCAGAAAATAACTTGAATAATAGGTTTTTCTTGGAACCCTACCTCCATAGTACACACATATGCATTGACCTCTTTCATTGTAATTTTACGGCCCTTGTTAAGGTCTTAAGAGTGTGATGTTGCTGGAAATCAAAGACAGGTCTCTGCGGTCAAATAAAAACATCACTGCTCAACCAGGACGGTAAACATTAAATCTGTAAAATCAATCGCAAAACACTGAGGTGAAGCTATTCTTAGTGCCGCAAATATAACTGATATTTTATTTAGTTTTTGCTGTTTTAAAGCCAATTTTCAGTGCTTTCATGCTAATATAATGGTAGATTGAAAAGGAAGCAGTGAAGGTGTTTTATTGTTCTTTGATGGCTCTACATGCTGTTTAGTCACCTCATTGTGAATGTAGGTTTTAACTTCTTAGGCAAACTGGAAATGGAGGTAGTGTCTTGAGGATGCAGGGAGTCTTTTTCAATAATATCCCACAGTGTTTTCAAGATAATGACTTTTGTCCTTTAGAACTCCTTGTTGTCAACCATACTGATCTCTGTCCTGTCATTTTCACAGAATTCTGACGTTACTCAGGAGCAAAGTGTACCATAAATGGGCTGGCTTTGGTCAGGTAATTACTGCGACAGTACGATAACATTACACTACTTATGATAACCTAAAGGGGTCATTGGTGTGTGTTGGGATTATGACACTGTTCCTGATGAATGCTTGAGCTGGCTTTTATTGAATGAATTGTAATATTAAGTTAACACCGTGATTAAACATCAAGAAGA
Organism: Sphaeramia orbicularis; assembly: GCF_902148855.1. Classification (NCBI taxonomy): domain Eukaryota; kingdom Metazoa; phylum Chordata; class Actinopteri; order Kurtiformes; family Apogonidae; genus Sphaeramia; species Sphaeramia orbicularis. Next base: position 38,210,134 of record NC_043972.1, on the reverse strand, counting down.
TAAACTGATAGAATTTTCTGTTTAAACTCAATAAATTTCAACTAAACTTTCTAAAATACCACACTTTATCTTTGACCTTAGACTTCTTTAAGTGAAGTGTGTGTCACTGTGTAGGTGGTGTGTTGTACAGAAATAGATACAGTACATTCAGGTAGATAACAAGTCCAGTTCAAACACACAAGCAAATCAAGATAAGTTATTTAGTCCCATTATTCTGAGAAGCAGTTACAATAATCCTTTGTCTATTATTTAACAGGCCGTCATCTGATCTTGTCTCTGATTTTGAATCATATTTGATTTTGAGTTTGAAAATGTGTAAGAAACATGTAAACTACAGGGTGTATCAAAAAAAAAAAAAAAAAGACACATTTTGAAAAATCACCCCAGTTCCGCATTTGATAATTTTTTGGAATTTTCTTTTATGGATGTTGATAGGTAGGGGATTGGATGATATTTGTCCAAATTTAAAGACCCAGATTTTCATGAATGAGTGAGCAGGGGAAAATTGCGCAATCCAAGTTAAAACTGGTTTGCGTGAAGTAGTGGTGGGATTTAAATCCAATCAGAGGTCATGGGAGGGGACAATGGGCATCCATCTTGTTTTCTACAAAATTGCCAGGTTACAGCATTAACACTTTGGCCACCATGTCAGTTTCATTTCTTGACCTATGGCAGCTGTTCCTGCCTTTCAAAGTTAATTCAACTTGTTTAGGCCTGAAAATGTCACTGAGGACAGGCCAAGTTAGGGTTAGGGTTAGGGTTAACCTTAATCCTAACCCTAACCCTGACCCTAACTGGGGGTAATTTTTCAAAATGTATAGTTTTTTTTTTTTTTTTTTTTTGATACAACCTTTATAGTCACTAAAATAAATTAATTGAATTGAGATGAGTTTTGTTTTTGTTTTGTTTTTTTTTTTCATTTTATTTTTATCGGAAAAAGTGACAAGATATCTTCAACATTACCATTCATACATATGTTGTCTATTAGAGTCCTTTTCGTATTTCTTCTTTTATACGTACAAAAGTGTAAAAAAGAAAAAAAAAATGAACATATGAACTGGGTGCTTACAATTTCAGTGTTTCTCACGTAAAAAAAACAAACATAGCATTACAATACCTCTAGGTTCTTTAGACATTACTCATGTTTATGCAGAAAAACATAAAACAAAGAAAAAATACAAGGAGATTCTAGAAAAAGAGGACATTTTTAGAGGAGTGATACAAATTCTGGGTGGCTAGAGGATTCAAACTGGACCCACTTGTCCCAAATATGATAAAATATATCCCTCTTGATTCTGATAGAGCAAGTCAATTTTTCCATTTTGAATATTTGACAGATGATTTCATACCAGTCTTCTATTGTTGGTGGAGTTGGGGTAAACCACCTTCTTGTAATAGATTTCTTGCCGGCTGCTAAAAACGCCTGTAATAATTTTGTATCCTCTCTCCATTCTAGTACAGCGACATCACTAAGATATAGATTTACAAAGTTATAGGTAGACTTTTGGTTTTTATTATCAGGAAACAAAAGAAAGTACAAAACCACCATGACCCACCAGCCTTTTGTGGAGCCACAGAAGGCAGACAGAGAAGTGAAAAAGAAAATGGGGAAGAACTCTGAGGTAATACAGTAAAATATCTGACACAGTGGTTTTCTTTTTGTTTAGCCTGTCTTGTTTTTAGAAGGAAAGGGTGAGTGAGAGGGCTTTGGACAGAGTGAACGGCAGTAACCCCAGCCTTGTGGTTGTTGTTCACGGCTTCCAGCTTTAAATAATTGGGTTTTTAATTCGGTCTGGATGATCTCACTCATCTGAACAGGAGTCAGCAAGGTTACTTCAGTTTATATATGTGGGTTAGAAGTCACTGAATAAAAGTTCAAGTGCAAATTTCCATGTTTTCCTGCTTCGTATTGTACCACCTATAATCTGGTTCTGACTCACAGTGGTATCAGCTGATGGCAGTTTGTGTGCGGAGACAAAGCCAAATGACTAAGTAGGGTCATCATAACAGCTGAGTTTATAGCATAAACTTATTTAATCAAGGAGTCAGTAGCAAGGTTATTATCGTTAACGAAAACTAACAAAATGACGAAAACAAGAATTGAAAAAACGTTTTCATTAATTGAAATAAATAAAAACTATATTTAAAAGAAAAAACGACAACTAACTGAAACTATATTGTGTGCTTACAAAACTAAAACATATAATAATTATGTATAAAATTCCCTTCGTTTTCGTCTTTGGCAATGTCGGATTGATACGAAATCGATTTATTTCGCTCTGGCAATTTTAGCTGCGGCACCATACAACACTTCACGGTCCGTCACTTCTTGTCACTTGTCATTTAAAGTTGTCTTCTCATCCCCAGTAGCTGGAAACATGGAAACTAAAGTTGGGAGAAAGCAAAGTCCTGTCTGGGATTTATTTAAGTACGACAGCAATGAAGATAAAAGATGCGACAAAACTAAAATTAATACTAAAACTAAACTAAAACTAAGCATTTAGAAAAAAATGAAAACTAATAAAAACTAGCAAACCTGCTCTAAAAACGAATTAAAACTAACTGAATTAGCGGAAAAAATGTCAAAACTTAATAAATCTAAACTATAATGTCAAATCCAGAACTATTATAACCTTGGTCAGTAGTCGCTTTTCCATTGACCCTCAAATTGCGCAAATATATTTGCGCATAAAAATTTACCTAATAGAAAAATGACAATTTCGCCAAGTCTCATTTTTCGATTAAAAGTTTTTATGATGGCAAGAGGTGGTTTCTCAGGCGTAGCGCAAATGGTATGTCACGCAAAACTGCAATGGAAAGACCTTTTTTCACAACTAGAGTCAGGTGAATTTTAAAAAGTGGACGCTGACAGACGTTACAACAAGCAAGAAGAAGAAGAAGAAACATGTTGTGGTATGTGTGGACAGACCAGGAAACCCAATCATTTTTTAATTTAGTATGAGATAGAGGGGTAATATATAATAATAATGAATATATCTGTAAATCAACACCATATTTACGTTCGTCGCCATGTTTATGGAATGACTTCTCATGTCATCTTGCGATAATAAATAAACAAATCATCGCATTTGTGATTTAATGGAAAAACCGACATTAAGTACTTCTGTTTTTTCGACATTTAGTAAATATCAGTAAAGTTTTGCGCAGACGTCCAATGGAAAAGCGACTAGTGATGCACGGTGCATGTAGTACAAACTAAAGATGTGTTCACACTCCAGCTCAATTCAGATTTTTGGCTGAAATCTGATTTTTTTGCATGATTGTTTGCTTTATAATTTAACGTGACTGCCATCAGACTCATGCATTAACAGTCTGCAGCCATGAAGTGACCCGCATTAACAGAAGGAGACATGACATAACACGCTGCACATTGTGTTTTTGGAAGTCAATATGGATCTTGCCAGGTCCTGCCTCCTCCAGTGCAGAATTGTGGTCTGTAATCTGTGAGAGTCGAATGAAATGCACCACGACCATTTAGACTGAAGTTGCATTGCAAAACATCAGATATGTATCCGATTTAGGACTAGATATGAACGTGACCCTGGGTTTGATTAGAGAAAATCGGATTTGTGCTGTTCAGATTGTAGGGGGAAAAAAACACAGATTTGGGCCACTTTTGCCTGCAGTGTAAACATCAGAGTCTGTCTGATCTTATGATCTCAGTGGGAAGCTAATGATGCAGCCTTTCAGGGCAAAGGAATGAAGATGTGTGTCCATTAAGTGGTTCAAGCTGTGCAGTCAGTTGGCTGCATATTTCATCTTTTTTAATCTTCCATAACTGTACAATCCTCTGACTGATATAATAAACAAAATTGGGTCAGTACAAGACAGGCAAACTTTCAAAAAATGTGTAGATTTTAGTCTTTTTCGCAATTCTCCTTTCTATTAAAAATAAAATCTTATTTATGCTTTTTATGATTTTGTTCAGTCCACCAGTGTGTCCAAACTTTTGCAAATGCTTTCTGTTTTAGTAAGGAACTGCTCTCTTTAAATAAATAACTTAATGTTACTGAAAAAGAGCACAACTTTTGGAGCCTAAACTGGTAAAGAGTAATTATCGACATAAAAATGTTCTATTGATGTGTATGATCTGATGTATTCTGAAGGGGAACTAGACTAATTTTCACCGGTTAACATTTCAAATTATGTTGTTACTGGGTCCTTAACTCCCTAAACCGATAACCTTTAATGCCAATAAATAATAATTGTATTGGAGAAGAAAGTAAAATTGTCCTTTGTAGTATTGATATGTTATTGTAGAAAAGCGATATAAAAGTTTCTAATAATCACTGGGAGTTTATAATGATGTGCAGTTTGAGAATTGCACTCCTAGGCAGCTCAGAAATGAATTAAATACAGCAAAGCCCTGTAAACATTTGAATGCATCGGGGAAGTTATCGTAACATTTTAGAAACAGATTCAGATTCTTGGTCAACAACTTTTTTGAACGACTCAGCACATATAATGAGAAAACAGGAGTGTGTGAGCTCAGAGGGTTAACAATGTGCAGAGTCTGTGACAGCTGGGTGCACAACTGAGGAATGTTGTTTGCCACTGGGTAAGGCAGCGTGGGAGCAGTCTGGCAGCAGGGATGGGGACACAAAAGGAAAAGGAAAAAAAAAAAAAAAAGGTGGAAACAGGATGTGTTTATGAACCTCCACACTTGCAGAGGCAAACCTGAACATGCCATGTCCAATACCCTCATGTGAAGTTTACATGGGTGTGGCAGAAGAAGAAAGGGGGGCCCAAGATTTTGCAATAAGGTACTGAACAAACTGTGACAGACTGTGTTCCCCGCTGATGTTTTGCAGACTTGATGTACATTTTCTTACTTGATTGTGAAATTTATAAATGCCAAATCCATTTCACTCTCCAGCTCTGGAAAAAATTAAGAGACCACTGGAATTTCTTGTTAAATCAGCATGTGTGCATGTATAACAGCTATTCCATTCCTGTGTCTGTTGAATTCCAACACAAGCACACCTTATTCTACTGAATAAACACCTGATCCATGTCTTATTTAAGAAGGAGAAGTATAAAAACCACTACTGTAGCCATCACTATCTTCTTACAATAGGCAAAAACAGTGCTATTAGTACCACAAAAGTAAGTGGAATCCAAAAATAACTATTAAAAACTACTGGACTTCTGCTCTGACAGTGTTCCCAAACTCTGAGGACTGGTTTTTCTGTCAGGACAATGCTCCTGGACTCAGCTAGGGTAATAAAGGTGTGAATGACGGACCACCAGATGAAGACCCTGTCATGACCAGTCCAATCTCCAGACCTGAACCCACTTTGGAAACTTCTGGAGGAACATGGATGGTCACAAGCCATGGAACATGTCTGAGCTTCTTGAGTTTCTCTGCCGGGAGCTGCATAAAGTCATCCAACAGCAATGGTGGAGAGAGAAGACACGAGAAAGCTGACACTGAAAATCAGGGTTATTCCATCAAATATTGACGTCTGAAATTTTCCCAAGTTACAACATTAGTATTGTGTTGTTTAGAAATGAATATGAACTGGTTTTCTTTGCATTATTTGAGGTCTGAAAATACTGCATCTTTTTGTTATTTCTGCAAATACATGCTCTAAATAACAATATTTTTATGTGGAATGTGGGAGAAATGTTGTTGGTAGTTTAGAGAATAAAACAAAAATGTTCATTTTACTCAAACCTATAAATGGTCAAATTAGAGAAAGTGATAATTTTGCAGTGGTCTCTCATTTTTTCCCAGAGTTGTATGTGTTCGCTAAATTACACTTAATATAGTCATATAAAAAGGGAGTTTTCCACAACAGACATTTCAACTTAAACGAGACCACTGTAATGAATGGAATTCAGAAACAAAATACCAACTGACATATTTTAATGCTGATCACCTGTTACAGGGGTTTTCAGACTTTTTTAGTTGGAAACTCATAAGACAAATTTGGTTTCTTCCCTGGATCCAAATTTGTCACAATATATCACTCTTTGACCATCAAAAGACAGCACACAGTACAAGATGAACAAACTAGTGATGCAAAAACACACAGGAAGGTGGGAACATTCTTCAAATCCTTTGGAAATGCCACCATTTAGAAATGTTCTGTCACATGTGAACTTCCTGAATTCAAGGTGTTACTTAAGCAGAGAAGGCTTTTTACGAAACAATACATTTGAGTGCATTTTAACTCAGTAAAGCCTGAACCATTAAATCAATGACATAAAATTCCAGTTCTTTGAAAGTGCAGCCTTTATTGGTCCTTTTGAACAACCAAAAAATTTTCTTTCAAATATCAATTTCCATGTATGAGTTTCAATTTTGCATCATATTTAATACATCGGGTCTCAGTGCTCAAATATTATTATTTCTGAACAAACAAAAACATAATATCACACAAACATGTCTAACAAATTCATAATTCCTTTTCAAAATTGGCAAAGTTCTGCCTCCTTCCTCATTAATGACAATCTTGTTGTGTCACTGGAAAGGCCTCTGGTGAACGAATTCCTCCCCCCTGGTGGATTATCTGTGTATTGCACATATCTAATTGTATACATCAGGTTTTTCAAGAAAAAAAAAATCACACTGATCATGTAGAGGGCTTCAAAACTCATGTATCAAATATGATACATTTGGCATTATAGCGTTAATGTTGTTATTCATCAGTGTTGAGTCTATTTTACATCATTGCAGAACTGCCATTGTATAAAACGGCATCAAATCATGTATGCATGTGATGCTTTTTGTAAAATGTTACTGGTAGCAAATAAATGTAGTTGAGTAAAACTATTCCCCTCTCATATGTAGAGGAGTAGAAGCACTAAGGGACCAAACATGAAATAAAAAATCATGAGTTATAGTCCACCACTGGAAATGTCACAGCATTGTTGTGTATTGTGCAGCTCTGAAAGACATTGGGAATCAAGCCTAAGTATGACAAAGGCTTATTTAAATAAATTACATATAACATTATTGGAGACGAAGTTTGGCTGATTTTCATTACCCATGTCATCCTGTGGATGTTCATTTGTTTTTCCAATTGGGTTTGAGCTACAAACCATCATCACTTCCCTATTGAGCATCATAAACTTATCAGAAAACAGATACCAATACTTTTATGAACATTATAGTACCATCAGGGACTAAAGAAGATAATAAAGCCATATGTGTATGTTTTGCTTTTACTTTATTTCCATAATATTAAAAGAGATTACAGTACATAGTCACAAACCAACACTCAATATTTATTCTTTTTCTGTTTATTGAAGTCTTTTGAAACTGCATATGTGTTCAGTAGGACATGTAGATGTGTGATGGATAAGGATGTTTTTGAGTTTCATCTTGTTAAACTTGCAGTGGAGGGTGACTTATTTGGGTTTGGTAAAGGTGTCATAGAGCTCAGTAAGACGGGCCTGGAGGTCTGCGGCATAGGGGTCCAGTTTTTCCCTCAGGTCCTCAACGTAGGGGGCTGCCATCTCCTGCACCTGCATAGCTCTCAGGGTCAGTTCATCCTGGACACGCTCAGTCACGGGGGTCACCCTCTCCTTGAAGTCCTGGAGGTGCTGGTCCATCTTCACCCTCAGGTCATCAGTGTAAGGCCCAAGCTGAGTCTCCAGATCCCTCATGTTCTGTTCCAGGGTGGTCTTCAGCTCTTCTGTCTTCTGCATCAGAGTGGTCCTCAGGGTCTCGGTGTCCAGGGAGTCTGTGTAGGGAGCCAGCTCCTGTTTGAGCTTCTCTACATTGTCGTTGATTGCGGTCCTCATTTCGTCAATGTAGGGCGTCATCCTCTCTCTGACGGTGCTCATTTCTTGGGTCAGACGCTCTCTCAGCACATCAGCCTCTGCAGAGACTTTGGTGATCATATCCTGAGCCTGTGGGGGAAGGTTCTCCTGCAGGGACGCTGCGTACCTGTTGGCCAGGTCCATGCTCTCTGTAAGACGGGCACTAGTCGATAAAAGACCAGAAGAAGGAAAGTAAAGAAATGAGATTGGTTCTGGGGCAAATGTGCGTTAGTTGATTGAACATCGTAAATGGATCATCAGTGGTCATCTGACTTACTTGACATCCTGTCCGAACTGAGACTTTCTGACCATCTGGAGGGTGTCATCAGCGGTCTGGGTGGCCTTGCCAACATAGTCCCAGAAGGCATCAGTCAGCTGTTCCAGCTGTGGCTTGGGTGCATCAGCATAGAAGAGGTTGGCATTACAGCCTGTTTAATGGAAACAAGAAGAAGTTTATACACAAAGTTTATATATACATTTGTTTTTGACTAGAATGATTGATCATGAAAATAAATACATAACTAAATAATGATAGTTTGCTGACGTACTCACCGGTGAAAACGGCTAGGACGAGCACAACAAGGACCTTCATGGTTGTTGTTAGACCTTATGAAAAGAAGATTGACACCCAAAATGTTATATCTGTACCACATTTTTCATAAACATTCAAAGTGACAGACAAACTGCTTCTATAATATACATAATAAAAATGTATTCAGACTACTAGCAAGCAGGATCTCTCTAATGCCTTCCAATGGTTAATCCTCTGCCTCTTACCTGAGTTTGTGAGGGCTTCTGCAAGTCCACTTGGCAGTGCTTGTGCTCATCTGGTGATGTTCTGCTGCTTATATACCGAGCCAGGCAGTAATGATCCCAAAGTCCAGGTGCTAGTGCCTTGCTGTCACCCTGCCTCACCCTGAAGCCCTCAGTGACATCATCACAGTACCGGACAATATTAGATATGTACGAAGCAGAAACTCAAAAGGCTGCATGTCATTTTGTTACTGACCATCCACCACTACTTTTATTTTTGGGTTTTAAATTACTGTAGGCAAGTCTCATAATGTACAGCATGTGTGATTCATCAGTGTTCAAGTGACAGAATCAGCCCATTCAGCCTTAAATGACCCCCTGTCCTCAAATATCTGTCTAGAATCACTTAGCTGTTGGCTTTTCATAAGATAACCTTCTGCCGAGACTGAAGCAACTTCTCACTTTTATCTAATCTTGAACATTGTAGTCAATTGATATCTTTGATTAGAAATACAATAGGTGTTTTACTGTCTGTATTTTACCAGTTAAAACACTGTAAGACACACTTTTGGTTTCATGCCAGTGTCTAAAAATTTGTATGTGTCTGTCTGACCAAAGGTTAGCGAACTTGAGCGTCGTCAGCTTCTGAAGGACAAAGTAGAAGCTATTTCACATCAGACATGCCATAGTTCACAGAAACCACTTTAGACCTTAATTTACCCTCTTGACTCACTGACTGGGTTCATGACATGTTTTACTCACTGTTTGAAATGTTACAGTAGATTACAGTTTATTCAAAAGATGCTTGTTTTGTCTTGTGTCTTAAAGAAAACTATATTGAACTACATTTATGTCCTCAACTTGATACTGACACAGATAGGCTGTGGACATTTTATGGTGCCTTGCTTCTTTTTTTTTTTTTACTTTAACCTGTTTAACCCTGACCATATTTTCAGGGGAAAAACACCTAAAAAGACATACCCAAAGTAAATGAAGAATTACTTATAATACTTATAATAATAAGGTTCATATGGATGTTCTTGGTGTCTATGGACATTTAGAGACCTCACAGAATCTATTCCCATTGTCTAAAATATTGTATCTATTACTGTGCCTGAGTAAACTGTAACAAACTAAAAGAGAAATTAGAATTTTTTATCCTCACCTGTCTTTTTTCGGCTGGATTGATGATGATATGCATAAATTAATTGTTTGTGTCGGAGATTTTTAATAGCGTATATTTCACCCCACAAAGATTAAAAATCATGTTTGAACATTAAAGTTTGCACTAAAATACACTTTTGATGTACTTTTATTAACATTAGGGTCTAAACTTTGAGCAAAAGTTGAAAAAAAAAACACCCTTTGTCCTGATTTAATATATTTTTATAGTAGATGAATATTAATAGAATTTTTTCAGCCCACGGGCGGGCTGATAGGGCTTAAGTGGTTTAATCAAACACTTTTTAGTTCTTAACCACCGAATACCCTCCACAGTGTTGGATGACAAAACAATTGGTTAATCTTTACCTTTAATTGTTGTTATAATTTTTACTCCCAGTCTCCAAATCATCATTTTATTACCAACAACATGATAGAATAGATAAGTTTCTGGATGCCAAAGTAAAAGGGGTTATTGGTTTTAAGACCTTCCATCACGACATCTACAACAGAATAGCAATAACGATAATAATTAGCACCTCGTGATATTTTATTCACATTGCTTGACCCTAATACAAAGTCCACTGATGGACGCATAGGTTATCTGGAGTTATCTGCAGACTGTTGGCACTGGAATATGCGAATATGTCGTTATTGTCTCCTGCATCCAAAGACTGATTACAAGTTGGAAATATAGATAACTGTTTCTAAGATTGAACATACCCAAAAGAAGCAAAACACCATGCTAGTTTGTGTGTTTATAGTTCGGTCTCAGCTGTCATGTGATAGAAGCCGGCAGAGGAAGCAGCAGAGACATGAAAGGAACAATTGTGACAACATGGCAGGGACTTCTGGACTTTGGGCTTGTAACTACAACTCTCATCTGGTTTTACTATATATATACACACAAAAGCACCAGCCTGACTCATTCACAGTCACGTTAAACACTGCAACATATACAAGGCAAAATCAGGTGAGAAAAATCGAATATAACAGAGCAAATACTAACATGTTTGATGTATTGGATGCAGGTTGAATGTCAATTATTGTCTAATTGTTTGTTTTGTGTTTTTTTATAGTCAGAGGCAGTCATGAAGGCAATCGTGGTGCTGGCTGTTGCAATATTGTCTGGTGAGTTGAAAACTTTTCGTTCCTTGTCTCTTTGTGTCTCTGTGTCAAACAAGGTGAGGGAGATAGCATACAGTATGGCTTCATCAACCATGGTCAGAGGTGACCTATATAATGGTACATGTGAGATATGTTTGAAGTGATAGTTCAACTTAGGTTTTAGCCACACACTAAACTCAGTAACTACAGCAGGGGTGTCAAACTCATTTTCTTCCGTGGGCCACATTCAGCCCAATTTAATCTAAAGTGGGCCACACCAGTAAAATAATAGCATGACAGCCAATAAATAATGACAACTCCAAATTGTTTTAGTGCAAAAAATGACATTAAATTATGCCAATATTTACGTTTACAAACTACCCAAACAAAAAGGATGTGAATAACCTGAAAAACATGAAATTTGTTAAGAAATATAAGAAGAATTTTATCGATATTATGCCTCGACTTATCATATATATCATACGTATGCATTACAGATCAGATCTACAAAGGCACAAAACATTTAGTAACAGGCAGAATATTGTTAAAATTGCCCTTAATTTTCTTTAGACATTTCAGGTTGTTCATATTTGTACAGGTTATTCACATTTTATTGTTAAAGGATAGTTTGTTATCGTAAAGATTTTTATAATTTAATGTTTTTTGTACTAAATCAAAGAGAAAAATTGGTATTACCATTATTTATAGGTTATTGTGATGTTATTTTTGAGTTCGATGCCCTAACTTGTGCTTTGCAAATTCATCGGATTGGAACCTTTGGCGGGCCGGTTTCGGCCCCCGGGCCACATGTTTGACACCTGTGAACTAGAGAATGTAATGCCTTATTTTTATTCTATTATGTGCCTCGTCTATTTTTAAACCACAAATACTATCAATACATGTAAATAATTCCTATACAATGCTGTTTTACTGCTATTATCTGTAAAATTCTTTCACCAGTGAAATCAGTGTTGTCTGGTAAATGACAGTGGTTGTAGATTATGTTCAGAGAATAATATATTTTCAGTTAATAACAAATTTATTTCTGATATAAAAACCTCTAAACCTTTAGTGAACATCTACATAATTAGTAAATTAACCCCTTTAGCCCTATCAGCCCACCCGCGGGCTGAAAAAATTATATTAATATTCATCTACTATAAAAATATAATAAATGAAGACAATGGATGTTTTTTTTTTTCAACTTTTGCTCAAAGTTTAGACCCTAATATTAATAAAAGTACATCAAAAGTGTATTTTAGTGCAAACTTTAATGTTCAAACATGATTTTTAATCTTTGTGGGGTGAAATATACGCTATTAAAAATCTCCGACACAAACAATTAATTTATGCATATCATCATCAATCCAGCCGAAAAAAGACAGGTGAGGATAAAAAATTCTAATTTCTCTTTTAGTTTGTTACAGTTTACTCAGGCACAGTAATAGATACAATATTTTAGACAATGGGAATAGATTCTGTGAGGTCTCTAAATGTCCATAGACACCAAGAACATCCATATGAACCTTATTATTATAAGTATTATAAGTTATCCTTCATTTACTGTGGGTATGTCGTTTTAGGCGTTTTTCCCCTGAAAATATGGTCAGGGTTAAACAGGTTAAATAACCATCAGATTTAAACCAAAAAATGTAAAATGCAGATAACATTATAATAAATTGCTTAGAAAATGTTATATGTAGAAAAAAATCTTCATTTGGAAGTCGTCACAAAATAGGTCTTTAAGGGTCAAAGCTGAAACCACGCAACACGGCTTTATAGGAACTATGATTAATCCTTATAAAATGTAATAAGTGCTCTGTGCTCATGCTGCTTTTTTACTCAACAGGCTGTAATGCCAACCTCTTCTCTGCTGATGCACCCAAACCACAGCTGGAAGTGCTGACAGATGCTTTTTGGGACTACATTGCCAAGGCTACTGAAACCGCTGATGACACCCTCCAGATGGTCAGGAAATCACAGTTTGGACAGGAAATCAAGTACGTTGAATGACACCCAGGAGCAGTGGTGATTGAGTTACATGATGATTTGAAGTGGTGCTTGGTTTGGGCCTTTTCTGACTTAACTGTCTCCCCCGTAGTGATCGTCTTTCACAGAGCGCAGAAATAGCCAGCATGTACGCCATCACCCTGCAGGAGCAGCTTCCCCCAGCGGCCCAGGACATGATGACCAAGATCGGAACAGAGGCTGATGTGCTTAGAAAAGTGGTGACACAGGAACTGAGCTCAGTCAGAGACAAGCTGGAGCCCTACACCGAAGACATGAAGGCCCAGATCCAGCAGAGAGTGGAGCAGCTCAAACAGGAGCTGGCTCCTTACGCAGACTCCGAGACCCTGAAAACCATCCTGGTGCAAAAAAGTGAAGAGCTGAAGACCAATCTGGAGCAGAGCGTGAAGGATCTGCAGGCTCAGCTGGGGCCTTACACTGATGACCTAAAGCAGAAGGTGGACCGGCATCTGCAGGATTTCCAAGACAGTGTGGCGCCCATGACGGAGAAGGTCCAGATTGAGCTGAGTCAGAGAGCCAAGCTGGTGAAGCAGGTAGTAGCCCCCTACGCTGAGGATCTGAGGGAAAAGCTGGACCCCTACACCCAGGACTTCCAGGCACAGCTTTTATCCCTGTACCAGTCTTTTGTCGACAACCACTAAGTCAACCTCCTCTACCGCTCTATTGTTTACCAAGATTCTGGCCTTGTCTGGTCTACCTCTGTCTGAAGCATGAAATGTAATAATTTGGTATTTCCTCATGACATAATATTTATTTTGAGTCAAAGTGCAGCAACTGAAAAGCAAATGTCTGCACCTACCAAACATGTATATACATACTTTTTACTGTGTTTGTGATGTATAAAACTATGTCTTTTTTGTAATTTCTTTAACTTATCAAAAAATAAATGGGTGAATCTGGAAAATGGAATTTAGCTTTTTTTTTCTTCAGTGATTTATAGACTTTGGAACCTCTGAATGAAATCTAACAACTATATCATGCCTCACCATTGTTTTCTAGGCCGTCATATACAATAAAAACTTCCTTTCAGTATATTTTCTGAAAATGCACAATACACATTTGTTGTAAGCAGGACTGATATTGTAAAAAAAAAAAAAAAAAGCCACCATTATTTAAGGGACATGTGCTTTTTCCCCCTGGAGGCACATAGAGCTTTAACTTCATCTCTCATGTCATAACATGTCTCGACTCCTGTGACAGTTTCGTCTCCTAGTTTCTCCAAAGGCAAACAATTATTCTTATTTCTCTACTTGTCAGTGCTTGCAATAAAACTGAGCGTTACTTGGGTCTGAAAGCTGACTCAGGAAACATGGATGACCAACATGATAGATGAGTGGCCTAGACAAGCCACATTTATCCGAGAACATTAAATAGAAAATAAAACCCCATTAAAGAAACACTTTTTTTTCATTTATTTCATTCATGGATGTGCATTTCATCAGCAGACATTCAATAATCATCAGGTGAACAAACATTTACACACCAATTCTCGAAAAGGAGCAGGATGAAGAAAATCTTCCATTTCCTGCTCCCTTCTGAATAATAATAGCCTTAATGGTTAGCGATACACAACTAGCTATAAAGTCATACCATATAAAGTCAGACAAATCAAACAAAATACATCCAGAGATAATACAAAATGCATCCAAACTTTCATTTGCTACTATTTAAAGTGACTCTTTTGACTTGACTATGATTGAAAACTACAATTGGATTCAGCTACAACTGCATAAAATCATGTTGTCAATTTAAAACACAAAACCTTTCCCCTATAAACAATGCCACCACATCCAACGTGGAGGTTCAGAGTCCACTGATAGCAATACACACAAGCGCGCAGACACACACACATATTTTTACTCTGGTTGCTTCAAAACAATAACCAGAAAGAAAAAAAAAAAGTTTGGGGAAAAAAGGGTTGGGGTTAGGGCAGGGCATATTCTGATATGTCACAAGTGAATCCAGTAAATACACACTTAAGTCCAAAATGTTTTATGTATTGGTGGCTGAACTGTGTCTGACAGCTTGATTTTAGACTTATTGATTTTATTCAGAGCACAGGAGGTTACTTCCAGTGGCACACCTTAAGCCGACCAAACTGAAAAACATTTTGCGGAAATCAATAATTCATTCAAACATAAGAATTCATTTTATTTATGATTCTTGTTGTTTTTTTTCAGTGTGGCTCAAACAAGTCAAACCACTGTAGAGCAATGCAAGATTTTACAAAGACAACTTAGATCACACATACTCAAGTCTCAGCCTGTTTTTTTTTTTTTTAACGAGACTAGCACTTGTTTCATCACCCGGGAGGACAATTCACACTGCGTTATCAGTTAAAAAAGCCAAAAGGCATTGTCAAGCCTTGATCCCAACGGCTCTGTTTTTTTACCGGAGACTACACTGACATCTGGCCCATTCAAAGTCTACAGCACAGATCACTGAGGGGTGTGTGTGTGTGTGTGGTGGTGGTGTTGGGGGGTTTGACGCAGGAGTTTCTTTGTGCAAGACATGTCTTTTCTTGTGTACTGTGGGGAGATCCAGAGCCGCTGCCTTGTTTTGATGCAGATTAGAGGTTGTTACTGGACCATCGCTGGTTTGATAAGCAGATCAGTGCCTGGGGCGATCAGGTGATAGATGGCTCATGTTGATGGGACGTTGTAAATCCCCTCAGGCTAGGTTGTTTGTTCCACCCTGTTGTCCACAGTGGGGAGGTCTGACTTCCTACAGGCATGATTTGAAGAAAAAAAGCAACATGGAGAAAACAAAATACACTACTATACCTCATAATATCACAGAACAGTGTCTTTTATTATGACAAGTCTGTTTATACTGCGGAGAAAAAGTGTTTCTTTTTCAGCAATTGCTTCAAAAACTCACCTTTAATCTCATTTAAAGAGCCCCGAGTCAGTGCACATAATAATGTCTATAATACAACACACTTCACAAAGCTATTATGTATATTATGAGCTTTTGTATGAGACTTCAGAACACTCTACAGCAAATTACACCTTGAAAAAATAGTTTTATGCAGATATGAATACTACGGATTTAATTTAACCCATAAAGACCCAGTACTACTTTTGTGGTAGTTCTCAAGTTAATTTTTCTCTATATTTAACCTTTCTTAAATGATTTAACACCATTTATTATAATTTTACCCTCTGTGTTTTGGATTTCTTTTTTACTGAGAATCAAGAATTTTCCTGTATTTAATTTATTGATCATGTAGATGTTCAGAAAAAGCTCAGATTAAAGTTGTGGGTCATTATATCAAAAACAGAAAGAACTGGAAAAAAAGCGCGACTTTTTCAGCAAAGATTTCGATAACTGAATGTAAAAACAAGTGTCTCCATCCACTGTCATTGATCCAACTCCATGTATTTTATTTATGTATGTATGTATTTATTTAATCTTTTAAGACTTTTATTTTATTGAAGGAGATTTTACAAAGTATTACAAGACATACAAATATACCCATCAATACATAATAACCATATACATATTTCCCATATACCCACTCAGAAAAATAGGCAATTGCTCATGTTCATGACAAAAATAAAATATCTGTATATACACTCACACATATGAATATACACCAACACATATGTTTACCTTTTTTTTTTTTTTTTTTATGAGCAACATATTTAGAAGTCTATAATATTCCATGGGAGTGTCTGTAATCCGTCCAATGTTCATCTACATAGTTCAGTCAGAATGTGTTTACTCAAACTAACAGGCATATGGTGTTCTGCCATTTGATGCCATTTGGCTTATACCCTGGAGGGTTCGGTGACCAAAAGATGGGTTTTACTGGTGAATCAGTGTTGTAGAAGATGACAGTGTTTCCACGTTCACTACGGAGCCTCTGAACGTCCAAATGGGTCATATCTGATGACCATAAAAAGACGACAAACTGCATTTTACACCAGTTATTTACATGTATTGATAGGATTACTGCATCAGAAGTTATTGAACATTTTACATTAATAGATACTTTTGGTCGCTGGTGGTTGTTTGGGTCTTTATGGGTTAATACCTTTATCTTTAAAATCCTGGTTTAAGAGCTGTGAGTCCTTTGAGACAAATTTGTCAACCAGATCCGTGAACTTTAATATTAAATGCAGCTCTGTTTCTGTGCAGACCAAATGGGATGTGTATTGGTCTATGTGCCAATAAAAGAAGCCACACTGACACCTAGTGGTGAAACAGCAGCATAGTATTAAATAAAAGATGTTTTCACTTTTGGGAATGTTACCGCTTATCTTACAACAGATTCCAAAATACACACCCTTAAATGTATTTGTGAGTGTGAGTTACTCCTTCGACATATAAATTCTAGAGTAGAACATTTTATTTTCATTTAGTTTCTGGAAATAATTGTTTCTCAAACCAAGAAATAAATGAAAACATGTCGTAGTAATAACAATAATGTAAATGTACTCTTTAATCCAAATATTATGTGTGGTAGGACGGATTGAAAATACTGCATGGATCACCCAAGCATGTGCAGATTCACTTTTAAAATTTTGTTCAGTAACCGAAATTTCGTTTAGTAAGGTACTGATGGTGCATTATTGAATGACAATAAAGTAAGTCTGAAGTCTTATTTCAGGAACTTTAGAAAAATGAGATCTTTTGAATTTTAGAGTGAATAATGCAAACTTTAAAAAAGCTAATCTCTTCATGTAATCGTCTGATTTTAAGAAAATAAGTGTCATGTGAGTTCCATATATTTGTGTTGTTACTGCAACTAAATGCATTTATTCATATTTTGTGTCAATACATGTAACCCACTATTCCCCAGCACTTTACAAAAAATGGAAGATGAGTAGTGGTCGCCTTTTCCCATAAAACTCAGGCGCGCATGTAATCACAAATAAGATAATATTAGAAAAAAAAGGTAGACGCATGATATCAGCCTGTGTTTTTTTATTTTTATTTTTCTCGATTTAGCACCATACTACATAATTAATAGATTTAAATAACACTATTCAACCTATTTGTCATTAGGAATAAACAGGCAATGTATTCGATCATTTAACAAGAACTTACATCTGTCGTCACTCAAAGAAAATATGACAAGGGTGGGAGAAGACGATCAGATAGCATGAAGGGAGAAAACATGTAAGACAATACTGCATACCTCCCTCTGGTTCCGCCTTCTTTCATTCCTGTCACATAAGTCACATTTGAAACAAGACAAAACAAGATGTGAAAGGTCAGTAGAGTTTGCTAATAACAAGTCGAATAGGGATTTAAATGTTGTTTACTTAAAGAAAGACTCAGTGATTCTTTTGTGGCACTTCCCAAATAATTTTTTTCTCTCTGTTTAACCTTTCTTAAATGATTTATCATCATTTATTATAGTATTATCATTTGCATTTTGCATTTTTCACTTTAAATCATATATTTTCCTATATTTAATTTCCTATATTTAATTGAGATGCTCATGAAAACTCATAGTAAATTCATAGGTTATTATACCACAACAGAGAAAATGTGACTTTTTCAGCAAATCTATCATTAACTGAACATAAAACAAGTGTCTCCATCCACTATCACTGATCAAACCGGTGATCAAAAGAATCTACTGATAAAAATATTTAATTTAATAATTTAATGATTTAATGATTTAATGATTAATGATTTAATGATTTAACCTTTCTCAAGTGATTTATCACAATTTCTTATAATATTACCCTCTGTATTTAACATTTTTCATTTAAAATCATGTACTATTCTATATTTAATCCACTGATCATGTAGATGTTCATTAAAGCTCTGAGTTAATTCAAAGGTTATTATATCAGAACATAGAAAAATTAAGAAAAAGTGACTTTTCCGGCAAAATATATTATTAATTGAACATAAATCAAGTGTCTCCATCCACTGGCATTGATCCAACTCCATGGGTTTTACTGGTGGATCAATTTTGTAGAAGATGACAGTGTTTCCATGGTAACTACGGAGCCTCTGAACGTCCAAATGGGTCATATCTGATGACCATGAAAAGATGATAAACTGTATTTTACACCAATTATTTACATGTATTGATAGGATTAATTGATCAACAGGTATCAAATATTTCACATTAGTAGATGCTTTTAGCCACCAGTGAATGTTTGGGTCTATATTGTATAATAACAAAATCCTTCTGCTAACATCTGTAGCATCAGAATCAGAATATTTAATTTTTCATGACAAACAAATCATCTTCAACGTGGCACATTCACAATCAGACAAAAAGAAAAAAAAAAAAAACACACAGCAGACGTACACAGATGAATTACAGTAAAAAAAACAATAGATGATTGATTCATGAATAAAACATAAATTAGCATAAAATCTACATTATACTAACTAATGCATGAAGTACTAAATACAGAAAATACAGGTATAAAAATATTTTGTCTCATCTTATCATTTATGTTATTATGTATATTATTACAACATACAGATCATGGTTAATCTGCTAATGCACAAAACATTTAGTAACAAGCATGATATTGTTAAATCGCACTTATTTTTCTTCAGGCATTTCATTGTTTATTAATTTGTTCATTTTTGTTCAGGTTATTCACTTTTAACTGTGAAAGGACAGTGTGTAAAGGTAACATTTTCATGCACTTGCACTAAGACAAAAATTTGGAGTTTATTCATTTATGATAGTATTTTACTGGTCTAACCAGTTTGAGATTGAACTGGTCTGAATGTGGCTCCGGGACTAAAATGATTTTGATACCAATGACTGTTAATGTCTTGGAGTCATTTTTGCTGATTCATCCCACGGTTTGGATTGGACTCAGTTTTGGCTCAGGGGCTGTATATTTGACACCCCTGCCCTACACCCACTTGGGTTTTGGAGGCATTAAGCTTCAAAGGGCTTTCCCATATCGGTTATATGAGTCTATCCACCTCCTCAGTTTACTGCCAGAGTTTGTGTCCTTGATTTTTTTAGTAGGATGAAGTTAGTGGTTCATTTTATCTCATTTTTAAACTGAAAATAAAATGGGTGATCACACACGTCCCTGCCCTGTGTTTAAAACCCTGTTGGAGTCATTTACCATCACATGCCGGGGCCGGTTCTGCAGGAAGTTCTTAATACACTGGATTATTGTTGGATGAACGTGAATGTCCTGAAGGCGACTGCACAGTATGAGTAAGATGACTGTGTTGAAGGCAGAGGAAACAACCATGAATAAAAGGGGGATGTGGGGAGTCCAGGTGCCTGTTACAGTGTCCAGCAGGGTCTTGTTTGGTCTCGTAAGTAAATTGGAGCAGGTCCAGTCTGTCTCCTACCATGGTACAGAGATGGTCACTACAAAGTATGGATGTAAGTACCACTGGGCTTAAGTCCTTCACCTCTACGGCCATGGGCTTTTTTTAATGGATTCCGTTCAGGCTTGTGGAATCCAGGTGTAATCCACAAGCAGAAGGAAGAGCCCAGGGATGACCCCCCCCATCTGAGCTGAGCATTCCCGCACATATAACCTCTGAGACTCTGAGGTTCACATGTCTCAGTATTGATGTTACCTTATCTTTATCCACTGTAATTGGTGGCAGATATGTGGAAGTGCTGAGTGTCCAGTCAGTCTAGGGGCGAAGGGTGTTGAACCTGCAGAAATAGGTGTTCAGCTCCTCGGTAAAGGTGATAGAATCGAAGCAAGAGGTTTGGGCAGATTTCTGAGCTCTACCTGTCACAGTGTTCAGTCCCTGCCGCATTTTCCTTGCATTCCTACTTGTAAATTTCTGCTTTATTTTATTTTGTTTTTACATTGGGTTTTTGCTAACCTGATTTTCTTTCTCAACTCTGTCTTTAGCTCTTCTACATTCTGTGTGTTTCTGAAGATATGCTAAATGTTTGAAGTCCTTGGTGATGGACGGTTTATTGTTCACTGCAAAAAAGGGTGTCTGAAAACAAGATAAAAACACTAACTCTGAGGAAAAGGGTACTCAAAACAAGTGAAATTATCTGTCCATACAGCAAGATAATTTTACTTGACAAGATTTCTTGAATTAAGATTGTTAAACCTAGAAATAAGCATGTCTACAGATGTCCTTAGAAGGCTTAAAATAGGCATAAATGCTGGTTTTAATAATAACTAGAAAAACAATCGGAGAGCGCAGACCTCCACCAAGGCAGATCAGCCCCCCACCCCCGATCACCCCACAAACAGACCGACAGACAGACAGACAAACCCCGATGAAAACATAACCTTACATTTGGTGGAGGTAATAATAATGGATTAGAATTCTATAGTGCTTTTCAAGGCACCCAAAGCTTTGTTATTGATCCATTATTCATTTGCTCTCACATTCACATTCTGGTGGTGGTGAACTACGTTTGTATCCACATCTGACCTGGGGCAGACTGACGGAAGCGTGGCTGCCAATTTGTGCAAAACAGCCCCTCCGATCGCTGCTGAACATTCAAACGCATTCATACACCAGTGTGAGTGACACTGGAGGCAATGTGGGTGAAGTGTCCACCCCATAGGATCTTAAGAATAAGAACTATTAAGATGAGATTACTTAAAATAAATTTTTTTACAGTGTCAAAATACGTAAATGAAATATACTAAATATAAGTATATAAGTAATATATTGTGTATATATCTGTTTTCTATTTCTGTCACTGGGAGAAAAAACAAGACGTTGTGGTCTGAGTGGCTGAGTGGTGGGCGGGGCTTAGACACATAATCAGTAGTCATACCTTATGGTCATTGGACACTGTGTATCACGGAGCCCTGAGATTCATCACCAGGTTTAAATCTCTCACCCATCATTGTTTGCTTTATGCTCGTGTAGGATGGTCTTCTTTGTCGGCTCGCAGACTGAGTCACTGGCGTATTTTAATTTATAAGGCTATTCTAGGTCTGCTTCCATCTTACCTTCTGACCTACATCAGTTGGAGAACCACTGACGCTTATAATCTTCATTCTCAGGATCTTATCTTTTAGTCTGTTCCTGAAGTTAGAACTGAACTGGGGAAATAGGCCTTCAGGTTTGCGGCCCCATTCACCTGGAACGAACTACAAAAAGACCTGAAACTTAAGGATCTGGTTTCGTTGGACACTTTTAAGAGGATGTTGTATGACTTAGAGAGGGAGACATCTGGCTGCAGATGTTTTGCCTGATGCACTGTGTTTTCATCTCATGGGCACTTTTTGCAAAGTTGACTTTGGAAGGTTTGACTTGACAATGTGTTTTTTATGTATTTGTTTTATGTATGAAAGTCTGTGTCTGTAACTATTTAATGTACTGCTGCCCGTCTTGGCCAGGACACCCTTGAAAAAGAGATTTTTAATCTCAATTAGGTTTTTCTGGTTAAATAAAGGTAAAATAAAATAAAATAAATAAAAATATTACCAAACCACAAATCCACTGTCTTGCTCAGTCTAGTGGGAGAGGTGATGTACTGTTCCAGGTTAGGTAGTAGCATGCTGAGATTACAGCGACTGAAGTCCCCCAGCAGGAGCACAGGCTGTTCACTGCTGTGATTGACAGCTCTGTTGTGATATTACGCTCCATTGCACATGCAAAGAGAATGATTCTGATCTGTGTGATCTTACAAGGTAGTTAAGTAAAATGGTCTGAATGACACAGCCATGACTTTGTGATGTCGGCTTCATTCTGTTTCTTTAATAGTGAAGTAGGTGGTCCACTAGTGGGTCACAGCCCACCTCCAGCTCACTTCTGTGTTTGCATAGTGTCCATGTCAAAGTGTGTAATGTTGAATCCCTCTGCATCAGGGGTGTCACACTCATTCTAGTTCAGGTGCCACATACTGTACAGCCCAATTTAATCTCAAGTGAGCCAAACCAGTAGAATAATAAAGTAATAGCCTATGAGTAATGAGAACTTCAAATTTTTCTCTTTGTTTTAGGTGCAAAAAAGTAAAATTAAATTATGAAAAGATTTGCATCTGGGTGCCTCTATAAAACTGGTCCCTAAAAACAGGACAGAGGAGCAAAAAATCAAACCAGATGTAGACTAATGTTATGAAACAAGTTTGGAAGCACTTTGGGTCTATTTTAAAAATAAATATTTAGATATAAAAGAGAAACTATTTTTCAGATAAAACATATTTTTATATTATTTTTATACAAAAATCTGCATGGAACACGGTAAAAAGGAAAAATTACGCACTACTATTTTTTTTAATATCTTTTTATTCTCTCACAGGTACATTCTGGGAATCGAGCTAATTATGCAAGGAAGAGTGTTTCACAAAAATGGCCGCTGTTGCAAAATCACTTGCAATTTATTTGTTTTTAAATGGGCAAGTTCTGCATGTAACGCAAGTGGACACGATGGATAACGCGCAAAACTAGGAATGAGACTGAGATTCATGAAAAACTTGTATGTCTGGATGAGAAAAACCAGTAGGTTTGACAAATTTAACACAATGTCTTTATTTACAGTACAGTGGTATATAAGACTATTTCAAGAGATGATTTCCAGATAAAATGCACTGACACCTAGGCAGCTTTTCCTGTCCCAATTTTGGTCCTATTTTTGATCCCAATATTTGATTAAAGATTCATTAATTCTGGAATGGCTCAGAGCAAGAGGATAACTTTTTTGCATTTATCTGAGGTCATCATTAGGTACATCCTGGGGGGGAATATGTCTACATTTCTCTTTTATTATTGGGTCTAAAAAGCTTGTGACAACCTGGCTCTGAGGTTGGACAAAAAGTGCAATAAGTGCAATTTTTACAACATTGTACCTCAACTTATCATTTACACAGGTGCATTACAGATTGCAGTGGACCTACACAGGCACAGTACATTTAGCAATAGATATAATATTGTTAAAATTGTTTAGTTTAGACTTTGGAATTTGGACTTTTCATTATTTCTAGGTTATTATGCTATTATTTTAAATGGTCTGATCTACGTGAGCTCAAATTTGGCTAAAATGAGTTTGATACCCTTGACTGATAATACCTTCAGGGTAATTTTTCCACTTTGTAAATTCATCCCATGGTCCAGA
Organism: Sphaeramia orbicularis; assembly: GCF_902148855.1. Classification (NCBI taxonomy): domain Eukaryota; kingdom Metazoa; phylum Chordata; class Actinopteri; order Kurtiformes; family Apogonidae; genus Sphaeramia; species Sphaeramia orbicularis. Next base: position 38,186,293 of record NC_043972.1, on the reverse strand, counting down.
TTGGAACCTTTGGTGGGCCGCTTTTGGTCCACGGGTCATATGTTTGCAACTCCTGCTCTGAGTCAACATCAGTGATCTCATGAGACAATCATGATTTCTTAGTTAGGTGTTTATTCTATTGTATGTTGGTTTTGCTTTGGAACCCATGGTGATACTGACTGAACAAGTTTTCTTTCATTCTTTTCATGTCATACTCAGGTTGTTGATATGAAGTGAATAAATCTTTCCATCTTTTAAAACTGCATATGCAGATATGGATGATGGCTGGTATCTGCAAAGTATGAATAGATTTTAGAAAGCGCTACAAAATGTTATACAGGCAATAGGGACAAGTTGGTATGGTAAGGGTTAAATTATAACATTTTCCATTCTGTCAGTCAGCAATCATCAGCAAGATAATGATTAAGTAGAGGGTCCACTGTCCAGGGACCAGTGCTGGTTTTATATTATGTGCATATCAGCAGCATTTACCAGTTATTTGCTGTTTCCCTCAGGAGCAAAGGCACTGTGAGTTTCAACAGGTCTCAATGCATGTTTCAGATCTTTGACGTGGTTTTGTTTGTACAGTCAGATTGTGTGCTGTTCAGTCTTGTTTTTTGTTTTGTTGTCATTTTGGCACCGTAAAGCATTGTACCTTCCAGATCTTAAGTTCTTTGTGTGGGTGTATATCTGTTAAGATCTGCATGCCGGTACATAGTGTACACATACTTGATCTCATTTCTTTCTCGTATTAATCTTAGTATATAAAAAATACAAGTAAAAATAACACAATAAGGTTTGTTTTTAATAACTGATAAATGTAGCTTCATAGATATGTTTATCAGTTCTAAACGTACAAAAATGTGAATATGTTCTTGAACAGGAAATGTACTTTTGTACAATTCTACTGGTGACTTTTACTTTACAGCAGGCATCTGCCTCGGTAAGCATATTCTATTTATTTACTTCATATTCACGTTGTCAGTTTTGCTCATTAACATGACTACAGTGAACAGATTCTGTGTAAAATAACTCAGATTTATCCACTTGTGCCCACAGCCGACTTCCTCAGTACAAGGTGACATAAAGTAGACTAAGATACCCTTATTGTAATAAATTGCCCGATACTTAATACAAGAAATCCACCAGCAGTCTCTCTGATTTGATTTGATAATGAGGTGATAAATTATTCATTTTACCAGTTCGCTGTGATTAACTGTAGAATAAGTGGAATCAAAGCACAGAAAGAACTTTTCACTCCTATTTAGCAAAGTCAGTGTGGAGTCTTTTCTTGATTCTTTCCAGTGTTTTAACAGAAGGCGATGGAGTTGAAGACAGAGATCGAAATATAGCAGCGATAAACAAAGGTATGTTTAAAGAACCTCATGATTTTAACTTCTTTTCACAGTTTGGATCCTTAGAAGAAAATAACTGTACTCCCCCCCCTTTTTTAGATCTGAACTTACACGAGGGAGACATAGCGACTGTGAATCCTTGCTGCCACTTATTAAAAAACTTAAACGATACTTCACCTGCAGTGGGTATAAGTTAATATTCTTGTATGGTTTCAAAGGGCCGTGATAGGAACATCCAATTGGCAGATGAGTTCAAATGGGACATTCCTGTTCCGTATGTGTTGGACGACAGCCTTGGTAATGTTTCTCTTTTTGCAGCTGTAGATTAAGTTATGTGGTTGAGTGTAAATGTTTTCTTTTTTCTTTTAATTTGGCCTTTTTGACTGTCCTTTAAATGCAGACCTCAATGCTAAAGGGGTTGTTCTTCGGCCTTTTGACCATATACGACTGAAGACTTGCGTAGACTTCAAACCCTGGGAAGATGAACCAAACTACATCAAGGTCATCAAAGCAGAAGGGTGAATATCAGTCCGTTCTGTTCTTTACTGTGTGTTATGTTTTAGCCTGATGTGAGCTTACATTTGCCTCTTTTACAATTTCTTCTAGAGCAACACACTCACCATACTTACTGTGTCATCAGCGCTGTGAACCTCCTCTCTAGTGGCTTTTCCATTGGACATCTGTGAAAACTTTACCAAGATTTACTAAATGTCAAAAAAACAAAAGTGTGTAATGTCGGTTTTTCCATTAAATCACAACTGTGATGATTTGTTTATACATTATCAGGAAAAGTCATTTCAAAAACATGGCGACAAACATAAATATTGTGTTGATTTACAGATATATTCATTATTATTATTATTATTATTATTATTATTATTATTATTATTATTATTATTATTATTATTATCATTATTATTATTATTATTATTATTATTACCCCTCTATCCTGTACTAAATTCAAAAATGATTCCGTTTCCTGGTGTGTCCACACATACCGCACCATGTTTCTTTTAAAACTCTTCTTCACTTATTGTAATGTCAACATCTGTTTTTTTTTTTTGTTTTTTTTTTTTTTTATTCATGTGACTCTATTGCAGTTTTGTGTGATATACCAATTGCGCTCTGCCCAAAAAACACCTCTTGCCAGCATTAAAACATTTCATTGGAAAAACAAGAGTTTGGGCAAAATTGTTGTTTTTCCATTAGGTACATTTTTGAGGGTCAATGGAAAACTGATTACACTCACTCTCATTTTTTTCTCTACAATAGATGTTGGTCATAAGTTGGAAATCAAAACACAGGAAACCAAAGTCTCTCCATTGGACAGTGGTGTGATCACCATGGCATTGTGGTGCATGAGATTCTTCATGCTCTGGGCTTTTGGCATGAACACTCTAGATATGACAGAGATGACTACCTGACCATTATCTGGGAAAACATTAAAGAAGGTTTTTATTAAATTACAGATGAAAAGATTTGTCTTGCCTCAATCTGTCATATTTCTGAACATTGCTATTCACCTTTTTTAGGAAAGGAGCACAATTTCTTAAAGCACAGTTCAGACACGACTACCACACTTGGGACAAAGTATGATTATACGTCTGTGATGCACTATGGTAAAGATGCCTTCTCTAATGGCAATGGATCCACAATTATCACAAATCTGCCCGAGTACCAGGACAAAATTGGTCAAACACTGGAAATGAGTTTTAATGACGTTGTGAAGCTACGAAAGCTGTACAACTGCAGTAAGTACATGCATCAAAGAACAGCCACAGTGAGATCAGTGTCGTATAGTAATAAAGTAATAATACTTCACTACTGTACACTAGTGAGTTTTGGGAGAATTTGTACTTTACTGAGTATTTTTTATTACCCCGCCACCCAAAGGGGACGCAAGGGGTATTGTTTTTGGTTTGGTTTGGTTTGGTTTGGTTTGGTTTGGTTTGTTTGTTTGTTTGTTTGTTTGTTTGTTTGTTTGTTTGTTTGTTTGATTTTTAACACTCCAGCAGCAAAACTATTGATTGAATTAATACCAAATTTGGTTTATAGATTTCCAGTGACCCAGAATAGATCTGATTACATTTTGAGAAAAGTAGGTCAAAGTAAAACAAATTTCTGAATTTTTAAAATCTTTTTTTTTCCCCATTTACTTTTAATGGGCAAAATTTCAAATGTCTGTAGCAGCAAAACTCGTGTGTGAATTCCTACCAAATTTGGTTTATAGATTGCCAGTGACACAGAATAGATGTCATTACATTTTGGGAAAATTAGGTTAAAATTTTTAATTTTTAAGAATTTTTGTAACCGTTTTTTTTCTCCCATTTACTTACAATGGGGGAAATTTCACATGTCTGTAGCAGCAAAACTATTGGTTGAATTCATACCAAATAGATTGCCAGTTACCCCAAATGGATCTCATTACATTTTGGGAACAGTAGGTCAAAGTTCCAATTTTTTATGAATTTTTAACATCTTCCCAATTACTTATAATGGGCAAAATACCTGCGAGGGGGCGGGGTTTGTTATACATTGCGCCACTTGTTTTGTTTACTGTCACTTTTACTTCACTACATTTCCTAAATCAGTTGCATACTTCTACTCTGATACATTTTTAATGCACAGTATGGTTACTTGTTATAAAAAATAAATTAAAGGAATTTGATTTTTTCACCGCTGAGATTATCAATGACTGCAGCAAAGTCAGGAAACTGATTTGTCATTGGGCCTAATCACATAATGAACAAATGCAAATGACGGTCCACACTCAACCTGTCAGCAATATTGTTGATGTTAGCAGCAGCGTAATATTTCAAACTCTGACCGCCTTTGGTGGTTCTTAACATTTACTTATAATGTTACTTTCATTACTTGAGTACATTTAATTATAGATTACCTGATATCTTTAAGTACAGTAAATACTAGATACTTAAAAACTTTAACTTGAGTAGAATTTCAGTAGGTGACTTGAACTTCTGCCAGACTAGTTTTTTGGTAGGGTACCTGTACTTCTAATAAAGCGTGACTTTCCAGTACTTCATACCACACTGGTTGAGATATAATAAATCCTGTCCTTGCATGTGTCTTTCTAAGCGTCTGCAGCAGCCTTTGTGGAGTCCTGTAGCTTTGAGGATGACACGGTGTGTGGTATGACTCTATGTGCCTTTGGAAACATACGCTGGGAGAGAGTTAACAGCACGAAAACTGGTCCTGTGTCTGACCACACGAATTTGAGTTCACAGAGAGGTAGGACTGGTCCAGGCCTCATGTTTAAAACCTAGACCTGGGACATGTGGTCTCTTTTGCAGCAGCAGTCATCTAATTGCAGTTTTCACCTGATTACAGTCAAATATTAACAATAAGATGGTACTAAAGGATTAACTGTCTGGAAAATGTGCAAGTCTGTACAAAATTTCTAAGCTACTTGTTGTTGATTTACTTCAGTCTGGCTGATACACACACTAATACCCTCACTAATGCTAGCTACCAGTGTTGGACTTTTAGTAACTCATTACTTAAAGGTCAGGGGTTTGTAATATTTACAGGCATGAAGGAAGATATTATCACATGTAAATGTTTTACAACCGGTGGCATCCAGTTTACCATCACCTAATATTTTTGGTTGTGCACCAGAGTTAATATCCTGAACTGACAAAACCATACGAAGGACCAATCGCAAGGGACTTATATTCATTTGCCAGAATCAGGATTAGGACAGAACACTGAAATCTGCAACACCACTACGAGATGTCACTAAAATCACAGATATCTACGACTTATGCAGTTTATAAAGGATCTGAAAATGAACTGTCTGGATCACAGAGGAACTCATAATAATCATATAATATAATCAATAATCATAGTAATACTGTTGACTTTTTATTGTGCGTTCACAGAAAACCAGACAGAATCTACTTTCAGAAATGGCACTAGAGAAGACCAAGGTGTTGTTTCTTCTATCAAAAGATATGATGTATTATAGAGTTTTCTGTGGAGTAGTTTCTCATCAGTATTTGTTTTATATCACGTAGATGCCGGCTTCTTTATGCACTGCAGCACCCGTTCTGGAAAAGAGGGGGATGGTGCAAAAATGCAGAGTGGACAGATGAAGCCAAAGAAACAGTTTCAGTGTCTTCAGTTTTTCTATTTCCACAGTGGAGGAGATAAAGACCAACTAAATATCTGGATCAGAGAGAATGATGAGAAAGTAAAGGCATATCTACTGGGCCAAATCACAGGTGAGGTTTACATCTATAGACCAAAACTAAATAACTGCAGAACCTCTAATTGTATCTATGTGTTTTACAAAGTCAGCTAAAGTGGAATTCCATCTCCTTTTTGTCTCATTTAGTTGTTCAGAGACTGAATATATGCAGTTTTAGAACACAGGTTTGTTAGACTGTTTGCATTTGTCCGGTTGATAACATAATTGTCTTTGGACACGTGTACACAGTCAGTCAGTGAATGCAAATAAATACTCTGGAAAACACCCAAAATAACATTAGAATAAAGGGCCTTAATTTAGTAGGATTAGATACAGATATTCCAAAACTGGATCAGATCAAATTTCTGGTTGACCTCACCTGACTGATACAACAGGAGAGGCAGAAGTCTAAAACGCTGCTCTGGGCCTTTGAGGGTTCATAGATGTATTTAAAGTAGAAACAATCGCGCAGTCCAATCCAATGACAGAGCTTCAGTTTCGGCAAGGCAATGCCAATAAAATAAATAAATTAATAAAACTCTACAAATATGTGCGGTTGCTGGGTATTAACTGATAAAGACCCAAACATCCATCGGTAATCAACAAATCTGACAAAACAAATCTGATGCCACTGAGAAGCCAAGAAACTACATTTTATTTCAATCATTTAACCCAATATGTGTTTCCAGGAGCAGAAATTATCTTTATCTGATCCTAATGTATAGTAACTAGTGTAATATAATATTTGTACATAAAATTTAACTTAAATATATTGAGAGATTTGGTAGTTCAAAGGTTATTAAACATTTTGATCAGTAGATTCTTCTGGTCACCGGTGAATGTTTAAGTTTTCGAGCGTTACATGTAAATAATTGGTGTAAAATACAGTTTGTCATCTTTTCATGACTTCTCAAGACTCTGTAGTGAACGTGGAAACACTGTCATCTTCTACAACATTGATTCCCCAGTAAAACCCATGGAGTTGGATCAATGACAGTGGATGGAGACACTTAGATTATATTCAGTTAATGATAGATTTAACTGAAAAAATCACTTTTTCTTCAGTTTTCACTGTTTCTGATATAATAACCCTCAACTTTATGAATGACCTTTTATGAACATCTACATGATCAGTAAATGAAATATAGAAAAATACATGATTTTCACTGAAAAAAAATTTAAATACAGAGGATACTATTATAGTAAATGGTGATAAATCACTTAAGAAAGGTTAAATGAAGAGGAAAATTCGGTAACACTTTACTTGAAGGTCTAGTTTATAATGCATTACGCGCACATTCATAAGACATTATAAGGCATTTACAGTGCATTATAAAAGTCATTACAACAGTTTATGATCATGTAAAACAACTTATACCAAGATTAATAAAGTATTATAAGTGTAGGCATAATGTATTATAAATTCAGCTTTCATAATGTTTTATATATCCATACCAAAGTGACAACAGTGTTTGTAGGAAGAATCTCAAGTCCTGGGTTACAGAACACATTATCAATTGTATGATATTATAACACAAATATGATGACGTATGAGCAGTATCTGCTGGCTCTAAGTAAAGTGTAACTCAAAAATTATACATCAAAATGTTCTGAATAACTCTTTATTTTGCAAAAACAAAATATTAAAAGAACAGAGACAGTAAATAGAAGTGTTACATGTTGCTTTATACATAAATAAAAAATAATGTGGCAGCTCTAAATCTTTAATTCAAACACATACTTTTTTTTTCTATAAATATGAAATCCCTAAAATAGATGGGTATAGGAACCAGTGACAATACCTAACAAAAGTTCCCCACCTAAAAAAATAAATTCCTTCACACTGCTTTGGTATGGATGTATAAAACATTATAAAAGCAGAATTTATAATACATTATGCCTACACTTATAATACTTTATTAACCTTGGTATAAGTTGTTTTACATGATCATAAACTGTTGTAATGACTTTTATAATGCATTATAAATGCATTATAATGTCTTATAAATGTGCGCTTAATGCATTATAAACTAGACCTTCAAGTAAAGTGTTACCGAAAATTCATTTGGTAACTGCAACAAAAGTAGCACTGGGTCTTTATGGGTTAATTCTTTCTTTGTTTTTTTTGTTTTTTTTGTGTTTTTGTTTGGGTTTTTTTTGCTAGGTCCACCAACATTTCATTGGCAGCTCCATCATGTTCCTCTGAATGCTACCAAACCATTCCAGGTGGAGTTTGAAGTTCATAAAGGAGCAGGAAACTCCTCTGGGGGCTTTTCTCTCGATGATATCAACCTGTTTGAAACCAATTGTCCACATCATGTCTGGCGTGTCCCCGGCTTTGACCACTTCCTGACAAACAGCAGCGTTGGCTCTAGTTTGCTGAGCCCACGGTTCATAACCAGAGAGAGTTATGGATTCCAGCTTTTGGTGTACCTCTACTCCAACCACTTTGGAGTGTTTTTTCGACTGGTGTCCACAGACAACGATGAGCAGCTCCAGTGGCCATGTGCATGGAAACAGGTGACTATCTCACTGCTGGACCAGAGTCACCAGATCCAGGAGCGGATGTCGAGCCAGATCAGCATCACAACCGATTTAGAGAAAATATTCACTGGGGGTGAGTAAAAAAGACAAAGACACAGGAGTTTTGCAGTCTGAGGAAAAGTCCCTGATAATTCCAGCCTTTTACTGCACATAATAAATGGAAGTCATAACCAAAAATGGAGCTGAACTGTTGGTCATGTTATCCTCACAAAACCTCTTGCTTGAATTCCACAACATTGGTCAAAACATGAATATAAACAGGAACATCTGGAAGTCGTTAATCAGTGCTGGACTACAGTAGTGGTTCTTAACATCCAAGGACATTGGGCAACCCATAATGTTATTTCCAACAGTATTAGAGCATCCAAAGATATTAGGCAACATAGAACATTAACACTAGTATTAAACATTTTAAACATGCTCTACATCTACTCACTTCTGTCTGGTGTCTCTGGTCATACATCTATTTGCACATAACCCATAAAGACCCAAACAGCCACCAGCAACCAAAAGCATCTACTGATCTAAACTGTTTAATGCCTGTTGATCCACTAATCCTATCAATACATGTAAATAAAATGCAGTTTGTCATCTTTTTATGGTCATCAGATATGACCCATTTGGATGTTCAGAGGCTCTGTAGTGAACGTGGAAACACCATCATCTTCTACAACATTGATTCACTAGTAAAACCCATGGAGTTGGATCAATGACAGTGGATGGACACACTGGGTTTATGTTCAGTTACTGAAATATTTTATTGATAAAGTCCCTTTTTCTTTTGTTTTTTATGTTTCTGATATAATAACTCTCAACTTTAATCTAAGCTTTTATGAACATCTACATGATCAGTGAATTAAATGTACAAAAATACCTGATTTTCACTAGTAAAATGCAAAATACAGAGGATAATATAATAAATGGTAATAAATCACCTAGGAAAGGTTAAAAAGAATTCATCTGGGAACTGACAGAAAAGTAGCACTGGGTCTTTATGGGTTAAATGTCATTTGCACCTTCTTATCCTGAATATTACAGCTGGTTTTGAACCTTACAGTTCTATTTTAGCACATTACAGTTATTATCCAGGTTCTACCCAGATCTTTTTATACTTTGAATTTATTATGTATAGTGCTTACTCTTGTGTTGTATTTCTTTGTTACTCATGTTTGCTGTGGTACATCTATCTATCTATCCATCTATCTATGATGTAGGCTGGCCGTTTAGAGGTTGGAGGTCATTGAAACCAGGAAGGAGATGAGACAGAGGCAGGAGATGGCATGGTCCACAATGTTTAAAATATTTTCAATAATACCTATTTCCAACAAAATGCAAGTGCTGAAAAAGTGCAAAGGCCAAAAAAAGTATGAGTGCATACAGATGTTGGAGTAGCAGTGTCTTCTCCAGCAGTAGAACCACTACTGACGAAAAATGGGCGCCTTTTATACTGTTTTGCTAACTGGATAAAACCACTACAACTCCATAGGGAAGTTACAAATCTACATAAATTGTTAAAATTAATCTAAAACCTCCATAACTAAAACCCACAACCATAACCTATCTAAAACCCAAGCTATACACCTGAAAACTCTAACCCTAAACACCAAAGATAAATAAAAACCCATAAACCAATAAAATACACCTCCTGGTTCCCCCACACATTTCCCTGCCTTGGTCCAGGCTGGAACCTTCTTATGGCTGTTGTTCCTGCAGGGACTCTTTTTGTTGACGGACCTGGACACAAAGACAGGGTAAGTACAAACACACTAACACCATACACTAAACACTTTAAAATCCACTCACACAGACACTAAACAAAGCTAAACTTAAATATTGCACATTTACATTGCACTCCATCTTTTTGTGATCTAATTTGTGTCTCCCTTTTCTCCAGGGCCAAGCAATCATCAATTAAAATACAAGTACCACTGGATGTAAAAACTGAAAAGGAAAGACAATAAAATCAATAAACTACTTTAAAAACCAATCATGTGCAATTATTCTGTTTGTGCAAATATGTTTGTTTAAAGTACTGTGCTGTAAAACTACATGTGCAAGTTAAAATGCTTAAGTGAAAAAGGTGCCTGTATTCATACTCAACAGTGACAAACAGCTGTTTGTCACTCTATCTCTACCTCTAACTCACTCACTCACTCCATCTTGAAGAGAACGTAAACCATGTGCTTCTTTGTCATTCTTACATTCAGATAATGGAGAAACCTTTCAGTACTGGGATAATCCCAGGAAAGTGGGGCGTCTCATCAATGACACAGATGGAGGGCAGTACTACGCCGGCCCAGGTTGGGGCAATAAGAAATTCCTGTCCTTTGATGAAGTATGGTCGGGGAACTTCATAAAAGAAGGGACTGTCTTCTTCCTCCTGCACTTTGATGGTATGAGTTATAGCAGGAAAGAAAACTCTACTTTGGATTTTCTCTTAAATTTCAATTTGAGCAGCTTCATTGTTACCACATTGTTTGTTTTTATCCTTTTATCTCAAATTAACTAAGTGTCTCGAAATGGATCCTTTTGATCATTCATTGACGCTAGGCCATGCTAATGATACACCATTAGAATTAAGTGAAATATTTTGTTTTTAAAGTGATACAAGCCTTTAACACCAAGGAATATTTTTGCAGCCACTTCCAAATGAACTGTTCTCTACATTTAACCTTTCCTGAGATTTATCACCATTTACTATCATATTATCCTCTGCATTTTGTTGTGAAAGGTTTTCTTATGTTTAATTTGCTAATTTACATGTAGATGTTCACATAAATCTCAGTTTAAATTCTAAAACCTCATAAACTGAACAGAAAAACAAGTGTCTACAACTAGCGATGTTTGAGACCACAGATTTCCTTTCCCATCCGATTCCGAGTAAAATTCAGGCTGGTATCAGCGATACTGATCCAAATACCGATACGTTGAACAAATACACGTAATGATTGGAAAATCTAAAAAAAAAAGTGTATTTCAAATCATAACTTCATAAAGAATACAAGACATGAGAGTAATTATTGTTTCATTATTAAGAACTCCTATAAAAATGAAAACTTGCATATTAATCATCTTCTTGGCTTTTTGTGGAGCTAAAATAGCTCCACTCATGACTCCTTTTCTGTTCTGCCATTTTTTTCTACAGACTGGGTCAGAGTTGACTGATAAGCATGACGCAGCACACACTAACCCAGACGGAGGAAGAAGTAGTTCCCACCAAACACGTATCATTTGGACCAGATCCCAATAGTTTAGCTTCTTTCCACTGTGTTCCTGATATACATTACCACAAATGACCAAAGTATAAAAAGTATCAATACTTTGATTTGTGAATCAGTTCTAGAGTGTAAAGGTCTGGAGTCTGAGACATTGATATTTCAGTATCGATCTGCACATCACTATCTACAACCCCTGTCATTTGTCAAATACGTGGGTTTTATTGGTTAATCAGTGTTTGCAGAATGTGTTGCCTCATTCACTATGGAGTATCTGAATGTCCAAAAAAACCAAATCTGATGCCACTGAGAAGCTGAGAAACTGCATTTTATCTGAATCATTTAACCCATAAACACCCAAACATCCACCAGTGATCAAAACCATCTACTGATCTAAACTGTTTAATACCTGTTGATCTATTAATTCTATCAATACATGGAAATAATTGGTGTAAAAGGCAGATTGTCATATTTTCATGGTCATCAGATATGACCCATTTGGACGTTCAGGGGCTCCGTAGTGAACATAGAAACACAGTCATCTTCTACAACATTGATTCACCAGTAAAACCCATGGAGTTGGATCAATGACAGTGGATGGACACACTTGATTTATGTTCAGTTAATGATATATTTTGCTGGAAGTCACTTTTTCTTCATTTTTCTAAGTAAGCAAGTAAGTATGTAAGAAAATTTTATTTATAGAGCACTTTTTATAGACAGTCACAAAGTGCTTTACAGTGTGAAGTACAAATAAACAGTACAAATAAAATACAATTAAAATACCATTAAAACACATTAAAATAAAATACAATACAATACAATTCTATGTTCTGATATAATAACCTTTGAATTAACTCTGAGCTTTAATGAACCCCTACATGATCAGTGGATTAAATATAGGATAATACATGATTTTTAATGAAAAATGTTAAATACAGAGGATAATATTATAAGAAATGGTGATAAATCACTTGAGAAAGATTAAATCATTTGGAAACTGCAACAAAACTAGCACCGGGTCTTTATGGGTTACATACATATTGATAGATTTGGTAGTTCAAAGGCTACTAAACATTTTGATCAGTAGATTCTGTTGGTCACTGGTGACTGATTAAGTTTTTGAGCATCAACAGTTTAAGTCACAAATCCCAAAAAACTGAGATTTAATATTTTTTTGACAGTCTTTTTGGGTAGATTTCTTGAATGATATATGATAGGATATGAATTTTACATCATCAGATATGTTCAAATCATCATTGTTCAGATCCATTTGTTAATAAATTAAGTTATCTGATATGATAAAATGGTCGACTGACAGCTGTAAGGACCAGACATAGCCTTGTGTCTGATGGATTGTAAAGCAGTCAGTAAAGCTGCAGACAGGTGCATGTGGTGGTCCTGTGGCTCTGCTGTGTAATTGCCAGACCTTTGTTTAATTTTTACTAGTGCTGTCAAACGATTAACATTTTTAATCCGATTAATCACAGGGTTGCTGTGGATTAATTTTGATTAATCAAGATTAAATAACATTAATTTTTAATCTAGATTGATCACGTTTCATTTTGCATGAGCAAACAGACTCAAGAAAGAGGGGAATATACAGTATATGCACTTAACATGTTTGTCACAAGGTGGGTGACGCGCTAGCTGAAAACGTGCTAGCAGAATCCCCGACTAACGCATGTTTTGTGTTAATGTGGTATTTTAAACTGGAAGTGCTTTGGTGAAAAGAAAACTCCTTCCTGCAGAGTGTGTATAATACTTTGTCGGTCGACTGTTCCATCTTGTGTTTTTTTGTCCTCATATTTCCATCCAAAGGGCCAACGTGCTGTTTAGTGTCTTCCATCTTTATGGGTTGGTTCTGCTGCCTGTCACTACTGGATCAGCTGTCCATTTGCAAATGCGTGACGCTAACTCTACTCAGACAAACTGCCCCAAATGCGTTGTCAGAGACATTCAGAGTCATTGTGTGCTGCAGATGGGTTAATTGTTTTAAAGTTTTTAATCAGATTAATCGTGGTGATGGATTAATCTGCGTTAATTTTGACAGAGCAAATTTTTGTACAAAAGGAGGGACGATGTAGCAAATCCATATCTGGTAAGAGACTATGGTTCACACCACCAGTGTGTAACTGCTGCAGAACTGCTACTTACAGACATATTTGGACACTGAGCTACCCCGCTAATAATGCTAACAATGTATTTTCCTTTCATCATGGATTTAGTTTCTAAGAGAGGCGATGAGTTAAACGGTCACATGACTTTCATTTAACCAACAGACAATGAGAAAAAGAGAGACAAAGATCACACTGGAAGATTTTTCTTTGCTGTGACATATTTTGGTATGATCTACTCTAGACACTGAAACTAAAGAAACAGTTACCAGTTATGTGAAGATGTTCATTTGACCATCAATACAGATTAACTTTATGTCTATTTTGACCTAAGCCACTTCCTTCACATGTGAAAAAAAGGCTTTCTCCTATTTTCTAGATGTTGCGGGCAGCCTGAATTGATCTACATCTATAAAAGAACAAAGACAAGGATGTTACATACAGCACGTTATCATACAGAAGCGATCAAATTGATATGCATGTGATAATAAGGACGGAAATGAAAGAGAGAGACATGTTTTACTCGTTGAAATTGCTGAATTTATTAGTCCAAAAGTTTAATGTAAACCTATTAAAACTAACTAAAATAGTTTTAGATTTAAAAAAAAAAAATTGCATTCCACATGATTTGTGCCATTCACACTGTTCTAAGAAGAAGAAAAAAAACCCCTAAAATTTACCACATGATCAATTTAGAATAAAGCCAAACTACCATTATTGACAGTTATTTTAGTTTGCTTATATTATTCAGTAATAGATTGTTCTTGTAATGACTGACTTTAATTGGAGGTTTAACCACAACAGCATTTTATGGCTAATTTTCATGACGCAAACTGTCTGAAATGAGTCAATGCAAATATGTGACTAAAGCTTAAAAAGACATAGCTTTTGTATTTTGATCTACAGATTTGTCCCATCTGCGTCTGAACCACATAGACCTTCCAAAGCCTCAGATGTGGTCTGACCTGGGCCACGTGAATCTGACGCAGATAGAGGATAGAGGACCCTGCGTAGACCAATGGTAAGAGACGCAGCTTAAGATACTTTAGACATGAATAGAGGGGTGAAAGATTGCATAAAAGGTATTATGGAAAAGTGTGAGAAAGCTTGAACAGAAGTTACAAAACCAGTGACATTTGCGTCAACTCTGACAGGATTAAAGACAGCACAACTCACACAACACCATTCCAAGCATCACTGGCACTCAGGTACCTTTGGTTTTCTTTGTTACTCTGTCATCATTGTGAGGATCTGATGTGATGTAACAGCATGTGATCACCTGGTAATTCATCATACTGTAAACGCATCCTGTTGTCAGAAGAAATCAGCACTTTGACAGAACAGTTATTCTCTCTCTTTTGTGTACAAATATTTCTCCTTGCCCTTTAAGAATGTTTTTTCTAAATATGGACATGACATACTGTATCACAGATGTAACAGTAGTGGTGTAGTTCAAACGTTTTCATCAGTTTGCATATTCAATTCACTATCATATCACTATTAAATATTGTCCTTCTCTTCTCTTCCCTTCTTTTCTCCAGTGTTTCCTCAGGATCCACGTTTTCCATTCCAGCATTTTCAGTGACTGTAGTGGCTGGAAAGTTCCTCCTGATGTTCTGAAATAATCATTGACCTACATCTATGATAGTGACATGTTTGAAACAGATGTTTGTCAGAGATATTATTCCATTATGACTGTTCAAAGCTTGGCACTACAAATATGCACATCCTCTTTAGATTTACCAAGAGGATAAGGAATTTATTAACATTTAATTGTAATTTAATCTGTGTTGATATTCATTTAAGAAACAAATTTTACAAAAATAAAAAAACAAAAAACTATTTTTAAGCCTCTTTTGTCATTAACAACAAACACCCAGATCAAATGGAGCCTGAAGGTATAAAGCTAGTCATTGCGTGAGACTACTTACATAAAAGCCAGATTTACCTGTTTGAGGACCTCTGTGCAGACATCTACATTCTGAAAAGAAAACAAATTAAAGCCGAAAGTGGCATTGAAAGGCCCTCACCCTGAACGTGCCCATTACAAATATGTCCGTCATTCTGCAGGTGGCTCAATCAATCAGATTTTATTTATATAGCGCCAAATCATAACAAAAGTTATCTCATGACTCTTTAGATATTGAGTTAGTTGAAACCAGACTCTAAGCCAATTTACAGAGACCCAACAGAATCCTCCAGGAGCAAACACTTGTGACTGAACACTTGTGAAGAAAAACGTCCTTTTAACAGCAGAGACCTGGAGCAGACCCAGACTCCTGGAGGATGGATGTCTGCCACCTGGCATTGAACAGTTGGGGTTAAAGACAGAGGGTAAAGGAGGAGAAAAAGAGATAGAGATATAGAGAGACTGGGGGAGACACATGGATGCAGTTGATGCACAGATAACTGAACTAGAACTATCAGCTGGTGTTAGTATAATTACTAGAAACCAGAACAAAGGTCCATGACTGTTAATACTACTACTACAAATACAAGTATTAACAATGGATATACTACTATTACAACAGTTAGTACAAATAGAAACCTCTACCATCTATGGAACTATATTATAAACACTATTACAACTATATGGATAAGTGAGTGATGACGATGAAGGCAGGAGAGAGGCAGGACCACAGCAGCAGGTCCAGAGATGATCCTGGGAGAACCTGTGAGGCGATAAAGCACAGAGACTCCGGGGAAGTCTATGAGAGCAAATGTCAGTCTCTCCCATTGAATGGATGTAGGCCTGGGAGATTGACAACTGATGCAAATTAGAGGCAAATCGGCAATTAAATGTCAGAACTGAGACTATTTTGTTAAAGGTAAAAATGTAGGGGGTGCTATAGAGCCAAATTTCTATTTCTTCTGATGAATGGGTGTAGGCCTGAGAGATTGACAACTGATTCAGATTTGAACCAAATCAGTGTTCGTATGTCCGAACTGAAGCAATTTTGTAAAGTTGTAGGGGGCGTTGTAGTGTCAAATTTAAAATTTTTCTGATGAATGGGTGTAGGCCTGGGAGATAGACGTCTGACTCAAAGTTGAACCAAATCGGTGTTCGTATGTCTGAGCTGAAGCAATTTTTGTAATGGTAAATTTGTAGGGGGCGTTATAGTGAAAAATTTCAATTTCTTCTGATAAATGGGTGTAGGCCTGGGAGATAGACGTCTGAGTCAAATTTGAGCCAAATATGTGTTCGTATGTCTGAGCTGAAGCAATTTTTGTAAAGGTAAATTTTCATAAAAACTTCATAAACTTTGCAACCTTGTCGCACAAAAACGGTGACACTTTTCCCAAAAATTTGGCTAACCTTTGATGCCCCACTTCTCTAGATAGTGTACACCGATTTTGAGCTCATTTGGCCAAACACCCAAGGAGGAGATAGTTAAAATACGATGTCAGCGAAAACGCTGACTCAGCATTTTGTTTGGAAAGGTCTCACTGCAGTGAATGTGAATATGTGTGAGAGTGGCGACAGTGGCGAAAGGCGATCGCGTCACTGGCGATTTCGTCCCCGTGTGCCCACTGCAGACTCAATAGGCCCTGCACCAGCATTACTCGGCTCAGGCCTAATTATTCTCACTAAAATAGGCTTTTCTACCATGATGCCACAAGGCAACAATCAGCAAGAAGGACCAAAGTGTGAATTCAGGTTGGACCAGGGTCTTTCAGTGTAGAATTTGCATGTTCCATCCATGTTTCCTCCAGGTCTTCCAGTTTTCTATCATTATCAAAAAACGTATGCTATGTTATTTCTCCTGTCAGTGTCCTTGTCCAAGATACTGTCCTAGATCTGGAGTTAGTCCTGGGGCAGCTTCAGTGGAAACTTTGGCTGAGTCTGAACAGGAATGGGTTAAATGCAGGTGTTGAATTTCAACATGGGGACAATGAAAGTGCACTGAACTCCAGTAAAAATAATATCAAGAAATTATATAAAATCACAAAAGGGAAATATTCCAAGAAGCAGCGTTTCAGATCATTGGTGTGTGTGTGTTTGTATTGTTTTGTTACTGTAAAAGCACGTCAAATTTCTGTTGTTGACAGAAATGATGGAGCTTTGAATTGTGTACAACACAAAGTTATAAAGTTGTGTAAAAAGTGCAAAATATTGTTTTGGATTTTTATTTTCCTTAGTTATATCACAAAATTTTACCAAAAATATGATAAAAGTTAATTACATTACAAGGTGTAACAAGCAAAAAGTTACATTAACCAGGAATTAAGAAAAAAGAGATGATGATGGTGAGGATGATGACGATGACGACTAATTCTACATCAACAGTTCAATACCTGAGGACACACAGTAAGTCATTTCAAGTACACATGCAGACCAAGTGTAATTTTGAGTTACAGTAAGTAA
Organism: Sphaeramia orbicularis; assembly: GCF_902148855.1. Taxonomy (NCBI): domain Eukaryota; kingdom Metazoa; phylum Chordata; class Actinopteri; order Kurtiformes; family Apogonidae; genus Sphaeramia; species Sphaeramia orbicularis. Next base: position 38,168,510 of record NC_043972.1, on the reverse strand, counting down.
TACTTAACCAGTTTTGTGACAGAAAGGAATTTCTATAGACACCTTACATTGTGTGCATGCTGTAGGAATTCATAGTAAAGTGTTAGCCAACATACAAAGGATGTGATGACAACTAAGACATTGTGAGCATCATCATCAGCGCATGACTTTAAAAGACAATCCATAAACAATGGATTTGCATGCATGACTTAAATCTCTCAAACCTGTTTAGTGTGTTCCAGGTAGCATAAAACTTTCTTGTGACTCTGTTGTACAGTAGTTTGCGATTATGCTCAGATGAGGACCCAACAGACTGATGAAAGGTAAAGCAAAAAATAAAGAAAGAGCTGCATTTTAAATCCTACTTATAGACAAACAACTTAAATGACATGATGAAATAATGGATATGCATATGTTTTATTGATTTTTGTTTCTCAATGCTATATAGATGAAGACCTACATTTTTCTTGTGGTGAACTTGGCACTTACATCGGTATTTTCCGTAAATAATGTGAGTATTAATGTATTGTAGTGAGGCTTCAAGAAAATGAGAAGAAAACCATGTGTCAATTGTTTGACTTATTATTATTATTATTATTATTATTATTATTATTATTATTATTATTATTATTATTATTATTATTATTATATCTGATGGATGCTGAGTCTGACTAAACTATCATTAATTGGACATTAATATATCAAAAACATTTACTCTAAACTAAGTCAGATTTTAGACACTGTGGAATTCTGCGATTATGTGATTTTAAATTAAAATTTGAGCTTTTTTTGGGGGGGGTAAATTACACCATAAATTAGATGTACTAATAAAGTCCTCCCCCTGATTATGAGAATGAAACATATTTTCCACATATTTTATGTCGAAATCTGTTATTATTATATACTGATGTTGAATTCAAATGTTGTCTTTTACAGAATGGTCCACGGTTCGAGGGTAAGTCTTCTGGCATTGGTCATTATTCCTGTTGACACTGTTAAAATATGTCATTTGGGGGCATCATAATTACTACAGTATACTTTACAAACCAGCCTCTTATCTAATTTTCTAGAAATTGGTGAAGACAAGGACATCACGGTCATAAATAATGGTAAAAACATAACTTCATATAGTTTCACAACACTATGATGGATCTTAAGAAAACTTCATATTTGAGAGTGATTTTTCTTTTTATTTATGTTTTACCTCAGGGTCATTACAGGATGATATTCTGAAGGTCAGTTCAACGTAGCATAGGTACATTCATTTTGTAGGTAGTGTATTTAAATGCCAAATCCTGAGACATAATACCTTTGGATTTCTCTCAATTGTAGCTGGAGGTCCAAAGGAGTGCTATTTTTTACAAGGAACGACACTGGACCTCTCCAGTCCCATATGTTTTGGAAGAAAACCTTGGTAAATAATAATTTTGCCTATGTCAGAGTGCATACTTCTACTTAAAAGTACCTGTTCTGTTGAGTATCATATTCAGACTACTTCATTGAAGCAGATATACTTTATAAACATTTCCACTTGCCTGATATTTCGTTGTCTATCAAAACTTATCTATAACTCACATCTGTATTGAACCCATGAACAATGGCAGAGATGAATGCGAAGGGTGTCATCCTGAGAGCATTCGATCAGTTCAGGCTGAAGTCATGCATCGACTTTACACCGAGGACATCTGAGAACTATTACCTTTCTATCCAAAAGTCGAACGGGTAGGTATTGTTTCTATTTGGTTATTTAATCTGTGAACACTTTACCTATGCACACAGTTGCACAAAAAAGGACAAGATGAGATTCTTTCTGGATTGAAAATAATAATTCTAAATTTGAAAGGTACTATTCATAAATACAGCCGATGACTAAAAGTTAGAGGACTGATATAATTTTCTCTGATTGTCTGGTTTAATGATTAATACACTTTCCAGATGTGTTCACTAGATATATTTGTTTTTTGTTTTTTGTAATTCAATGCTTTTTTGTGACAGATGTTATTCATACATTGGCCGAGTAATACAGAACGGACAGATTCTCTCCATTGGGCAGTACTGTGATGAAATTTCCACAGTTGAACACGAGATTCTGCACGCTCTCGGTTTCTTCCATGAACAGTCCAGATACGACAGAGATAATTATGTGATCATCAGATTTGAGAACATCCTGGAAGGTTACTTGGAGAGTTTCATTACTGTCATTCTGATCTTTGCATTAAGTTTTTTTTTTTATGACATTAAGATGTAATTAATGGTTGGCTTTTATATGTGTCACATAGGTCGTGAGGGAAACTTTGACAAAGCTAGTGAAGAATATACTACCACCAATGGAGTCATGTACGACTACTGGTCAGTGATGCACTACGGTGCATATGCATTCAGCAATGGCAATGGGACAACAATTGAAACCACCAAAAACAACTCAAGATTTCAGTCTATTATTGGCCAAAGACTGGAAATGAGTCCCAGTGACGTTCTGGAGCTGAACCTTCTCTACGAATGCAGTAAGTACATGTACATGGTGTTTACTAACACACAGTTTTACAAACGTAATCAATCAAGTTAGCATGAATTATGTGCTGCCAGTGAGATAGCTCTAAGTATTTAAGGACCGAGTATTTAAATGGAAAAAAAAATAATCCAGGTCTTAATATAAATGCTTTCAAAAATAGCAAATAGGGTGTGGTCAGAAGTATCCTTTATTGTACAACAATGGTAATGTAAGCATGTAACAGCTGCATGGTTATGTGCTGCAGTCACTCCAGCAAGAAGGGATTTTGCAAGTTGCGTTACTTTTTACAATTTAATTGCATGCAGCTACAAAGTGGATGAAATAGGAAGTAAACTGATCAATTCAAGGATACATCTGTTGGGAAACTGATCTAGAAAAATCCATTTGTATTTGAAAGAAATGCCACCTGATGACATTGATCCTAAACAAGCAGGACTTCCATTCCTCTGAGATACTCTTAAGCATAGTTTCCTCCTCTTAAAAAAGACGGTTTTGCATTGCAACTAGTTTCATTTCCTTTGTAAGTTAACGTAATTATACATCAAAAGAAAACGAAAAGTTAAAGAATGTGTGACACATGTATGCTTAAAGTAAAGTTACAACACCCCTACACTTGCTGTAGACGTTTATACACTAAAAATAACCTCAATTCCTTGTTTTGTCATTAACGCTACAGACTCGACCATTGCATTTAAGATGCACTGCAGTTTCTCTGATGCAGCCATGTGTCAAATGACCCCCTGTTCAAGGACAAACAATCACTGGAGACGTGTAAAAGCTGCTACTGGGGGTCCTAACTCTGACCACACCAGCCTTCCCACAGGCAATCACGTAACTGGTAAGATTTTGGACATTTGTTGCATGCCATTCCACCATCTCTCATTTCCCAGAATCAGTTATAACACACTCATGCTGACAAAATCACATTCCAGGAGAACACCCAGGATACTTCATGCATGTCAGCACAGCGTCTGGTCAGGAGGGAGACTCAGCCAGGCTCGAGACCAAAAGGATGAAAGTCAATAGGCAGTGCCATATCCAGTGTCTGCAGTTTTACTATTTCCACAGTGGAAACCCATCAGATGTGCTCAACGTCTGGCTCAGGGAGTTTCATGATGAGACGGATGTGACAGGACACCGCCGTCTTGTGGGACAGATCACTGGTAATGTCAGATTCCATGTTAAGTCTACTATATTAAGGAGAGTGAGCTATGTATCGAAGAAAATCAGATAGTGGAGGCTGTCTTGTCTTTTTAAAAAGGCACAATATTGATCAATATTGATGGCATTTTGGATTTTTAATGTGACAGACTTGACACCTTAGGTATATTAAAAAAAAAAAAAAACTTAAACATGAGGGAAAAAATATTCTTTTGATGGAAAAGCATCAATAATGAACCTTTAATTAGTGATCACCCTGATGAGCTGTTCAGATTCATGTCATTATGCTTTGACATGCATCCTGGGTGATCTAACCACAAATGAACTTCAATGCAAGGTGTGAACCAAGGACGTCAGTTCCAAAATGAAGCCAATGCCAACATATCTTGAAGTTATGACACTGCTGATGGCCTCTAGGATAAGCTCCAGAAATCCCTGACTACCATAGACTTAGTGTGACTTTCTCTCTAAAAACAGATTTTTTTTTTTTTATTTATTTATTTTTTTTCAGGAGTCATAGTCTCACCTTTTTTATTTGCAACATCTAATAAGTAATCTGATAGTCCATCTTTAAATTGTTTAATAAGATCTCAAGGTGAGTAAAGGGGGCGGGTGTCAGACTTTGATTGACAGGTCTGTGTGACTGTGTTTTTACTTGAGACATTTCAATTTATTTAATAAAACATACCTTTCCTAATACACAGCTCCGCTGTAGTTGTGGCTAACCAAGACTGTAAAGCAATTTTGTTTTGTCAAGCTTGATAAACTTTTTGCTTGATGAAACCATTTCCCTGGGTCATTAAGCTAGCGTTTAGCATTAGCCCTCCTCTGACCCTTTGGGTGCCTGTAGTTCTGCCCCTTCTTTCCAACATGGTTGTGTCAGACTCCAAGAAACCAACATAACGATGGCCAAATCAAAAACTTCTGTCAAACAGTAGTTCAGAAACCAATGGGTGATGGGTCCTTTGGTCACTTTTACAAATCATTCGTAGATAGGACATACACATGTCCACCTTTTCGTAGCAACAACATGAACACTCCCAGAAATATGAGGGCTTCATACACGTAGTGCACTTCTTTCTTCATAGGGAAATTGAACAAAAGAAAGTAGAAAATGAGAAATGAATTCAGAAACATCTTTAGATTCCTTAGATTCAGTCATCACTAATATCATGCAAGACAACCAGTAAAAGTGGAGTGGTCAAAGGAGCCATACTGATATGAAAGGTATTGAGTGATTCACAGCGTCACAGCAGAAAGGAACTGGTAAGGAAATGTGCCACCTGAAGAGTTATTTGTAGCCTTCGTGTGGGACCGTGAATGTCATAGTCAGCCTGTTTCAAGCCACAGGTGAGCTGAGTGATCGTCATAGGACAGGGAAGTGAGGTCTGATCACCAGTGATTACTCAAGATGCATGTAGAGATTGTTTATGGACAAGACCCTGAATTTTATGCAATGCAGTCGTCACCCGTCACAATAAACCTCTTTGAAAGTAATAGCAGTAAGCAGTAGTCAGGGTTCCCCTGGGGTCTTAAAAAGTCTTAAAAGTCTTCGATTTACAAATCTGCATTTAATACCTTAAAAAAGTCTTTAAAAGGTATTAAAGACTAAAATATATTTGATATGGTAGGTCTTAAGTTATTGTGTTGCCATAAACTTGTTGACTGTGTTGTCTTTAAATGTGTCTGTTAAATGTCCAAGCTGTAAAGAAACTAATTTTAGTCGACTCAGTTCCACCCGTATATTCAAATTAGGAACCAATCATCACTAACTTTGCAGGCCCCAGTGAGAAATGACTCAGAACAGTGGGAATCAAGGAGTAAATAAATACATTTTCTAAATTCTAGGAGTCACAATTTTTTTGCCAGTATGGCTGTAAAATAGACATTAATTTCTGTTCTAAGTATTCTTAAAAAGGTCTTAAAAAGTCTTAAATTTAACTTGTAGAAACCCGTAGGAACCCTGCGTAGTATTTGAACTCTGATTTGACATATGAATAATGCACTGCAAAATGCTCTTTCCAGGTCCTCCGACATCCCATTGGCAGATCCATCATGTTTCCCTGAATGCCTCTACATTTTTCCAGGTGGAGTTTGAGGTTCGTAAAGGAACAGGAAGCTCAAGCGGCGGCATTTCTATTGATGACATAAATCTGTCAGAAATCGAGTGTCCACACGTAACCATGCAGATTGATGATTTTAAAAATGTTCTGAACTCCAGTAGCTATGGATCCGTAATATATAGCCCACGGCAGTACTCCACTACAGGTTATGCTTACAGAGTGGGGGTAATCTTGTACCAAACTTATGCCGGAGTGTTCGTGCAAATGATGTCTGGTAAAAATGATGACCACCTGGAGTGGCCAGTCCATAATAGACAGGTGACCCTCATGAATGTAGATCAAGACCCTAACATCCAGGAGCAGATGTCCAAGCAAAGAAGTATCACTGCTGACAGAACAACTAGCTATTCTGGTGAGTTTGGGAAGAAAACATGAAGAAATCACCTTACAAAATACACAAAACATCCAGTGAAAAACTATTTTGTTGCCACATTCTATATTTAACAGTGTTCTGTATGCTCTCTGTAAATAGGAGGCCTACTCTGGGACAATCCTCGCAATAGTGGAGATTCATTTGTGGGTGAAAACAATGAGACAGTCTTTGTCGGCCCCTTGATTGGAAGAAGCTATTTCGTGCATTTTCCTGAGATGACATACAGAAGCTACCTCAAGGGAAATAGCGCTGTGTTTACCTTCAGCTTCCATGGTAATTTTACACTAAATATGGGCACATTTACTGTGATATCACTATGTGGAGGCTTTGTTCATAACTTTACCAATACTATCTCTTTTTGTTAGATCTCACTCCTCTAGTTAATGGAAGTGAACTGCCATGTCCAGTGGCAAAAGCAGCAAAGATTACACATCCCCCTACAGATCGGGATCAAGGCCCATGTTCACCACGGTGAGATACCACATGGTGCCCCTTAATCTATTATATAATATGTCAGATTTGTAGCAATAAACTACTCTGCAGATGGATAACCTTTATGGATGTACTTTGACAGACTCCAAACCACCTCCAGTCCACATCATACAACACATCACCCACATTCAACAGAAGATCCTTATCCAACATATGACCCTCCCAGAACTACAGATCCGAGGTATTCAGATTTCATCATACGTTTCAAATATTATTTCATTAGCTCTTGAAGTTTTGTTTACTATTGACATTTAGAATCTCCAAATGTATTTTTTTCTAGAAATTTGTGATAAACAAACTGCTTTAAAGCAGGTTGTAATGTACACTGTTGGCTTCACATCAAAATTAGTTGTGCATCATATTTACAATCTTTTAAAATTTTGTTTACTTTTCCTGCTGTAGTATTTTTGGGAATGCTCCTGGCAAAGTGGCCTCTTTCATCCACATCCTCATCCTCCTGTCAGCCCTGTTACTTTTAATACCCTGATGTACATCTGCTCGCATCTGCATCCAGACATGCATGAAGATCAGGACTGGTAACATGAGTAATTCAGCACTTATACATTTAGTTGAAATCATTTGTCTAGATTGCTTTATGATATAAAATCAAATAAAAAGAGAAGGGTGCAATGGTTAATGCAAAGTTGGTAGACATTTTATGTATTTTGCCATGTCTCTGCATGATAGTTGTTCAGCCACATGTTAAATAGTTGGTGTTTGGTGGTGGGACCAAATATTGTTAGTGGGTTAAAGCTTGTGATACCATTCTTGAAATTATGGGCATTATTTATGCATTTTCCCCATATTGTACTGAAACATAATATTAAAAAGAAAACAAAAGAAAAGAAAATAAATTGTATTACACAGTATAACTTCAGAATAGTTTGCCAATGGACATCTTTAAAAACTGACATATTTGTTTTTTTGTATTTTTACATAAAATAATGTTCCTAAACATTTTTACTGTCATTTATGCATCACATTTTAATGTTAATTTGAGTAGGTGGAAAAGAATGTAATTTCTATAATGCATGTGTTCTCAAAAACATATACATCTTAAATACTTTAACCAAATAAAAGCATTAAGGTGGAGGTAAAAGACTTTGTCATCAGTTTATTTGCTCTTAGCAGCATGACAGTAGATGCATTTGACAGACTTACATAGTCCTGCTTCTTTTAAATGCAAGTTGATTTGGCAATCCAAACAAAATATCCTGTGACCCACCCCCAAGACATCAAGAAGTGTGTAAATAATATTAAGCATTTTAACTGTATGTATTTATTATATTAAAACACACTGTAAACCTGCAGCTTCTGTCTATTCGTGAGAGTATTCTCATAGTCCTCAAATAGGAATTTAACAGACTTTAACAGTCAGGGAGAATGGATGCTGGGTGTCCATCAAAATACTGAGCTACATTTTTACCCCCTTTACTTCTGATAAATGTCAAAAGGCTCTGTTTAACCCATAAAGACCCTGTGATACTTATGTGGCAGTTCCCAAATTAATTTTTCACTCTTCCTCAACCCTTATGCCCTCCTCATATTTACTATATTCCGGTTACCTTTGTGGCAAAAATGTACACGCACACAAAAAAAATACTAAAAAATATGGAAGCCGAGAATGGCCATGGCTTAACACATAATTTTATGCTCGTTATCTCATGATAACGACTTAATTAATTCATTATCACAAGATAAAAAAGTTTGTTTTCTCGAGATCACAAATTAATTAAGTCATTATCACAAGATAACAAAGTTCGTTATCTCATGATAACAAATTAATTTATTTCGTTATTTCAAAGTAGAAGATGCTAACAGGTCCCACTTCCTCCTCATCGCTACCTTCAACAGCTGTTGCTGACATGTGCTGTACAAAGCAGAACACACAGTTACCGGTAAGTTAGAGTAACTACAAGTTCTGTTTGTTTGTTTACTGCGTGTTTAAGGTTCAAGGGGTAATATGTTAGTCTGAACAGATAAGAGTTTGACCAAGTTACCAACTAACATCTATCCGGTTGCTTCAGCTAACATAATGTTAGCTACTTGCTATTGCTCCAGTAATGCTCATGGACACTTTACTGTCAGAATCACAACCTAACTTCATGTTAATGTTATCGAGCCAACAGACACCAGTCAGGCTTTTCTACACTGGCTTATGTAGGCTAATGTTAATTTAGCAGGATGTGTTGTGTAACATTTAATCAAATGTTTTTTTATTCCCTTAATAGTGCTTTGTGTCCTATGTGTCATATGTATGTTATGCTTAGTGGTGCAGTACAGTGCGTCACAACTCAAAAGCCAATGTGGTTATTAAAAACACTGGAACTATGACAAGCCTTTTGTATTTACAGTTAATGAAGGGCCAGCAGTCAAAAGATGAACAACTTTTTTGCAGCTGCAAACAAGTATGACATTTTTTTTTTTTTTTTTTTTTATTTTACAAATCACCATGGACCAGTTTCTGTCAGGCTTGAGGGAAAGGGGCGTCCTGAGAACCTAACACAAATGGCATACACATTTATGTGTATGCCACATACGACCATACAACTCCTATTCAACACATTAGCACTAGGATGCTAACTTTGCTAGCGAAGCAAATTCAGTGTAATAAACATAGCAGTAGGATGCTAACTAGCTAACAAGCTGTTTCTGTAATAAAGCACATTGACCAAACAACACTTCACAATTTGTAAGAATTAGTTTGCAATTGCCTAAACTTCTATATGTTTTACTTGAGGTTGTCTCTCATTTTTATAACGTTACCATACCTGAAATAGGAGAATAATAATGAATAGATGCAAGGACATGTCTTTCTTCTTCTCACATTTCTTTTTGACTGAGAAGAGACGTGACTCTTGGCCTAAACACTAGCATAGAGCTCTTCCTACTGGTCTCATCTTGTAACTACAACACATTAACACATTTGGTCATAAGGGTAGAAAAGCCCGACTGGTGTCTGTCAGCTCGATAACATTAACCTGAAGTTAGGTTGTGATTCTGACAGTAAGTGTCCATGAGCATTACTTGAGCAATAGCAAGTAGCTAACACTATGTTAGCTGGAGGAACCGGATAGATGTTAGTTGGTCAAACTCTCATCTGGTAGGGTTAGCTAACATAACAACTAACATATTACCCCTTGAACCTTAAACACGCAGTAACCAAACTAACGGAACTTGTAGTTACTGTAACTTAATGGTAACTTGTTGAATGTGTGTTCTGCTCTGTACAGCACATGTCAGCAACAGCTGTTGACGGCCACAATGTGGAGGAAGTGGTACCTGTTAGCATCTTGTACTATGAAATAACTAAATAAATTAATTCGTTATCACGAGATAACAAACTTTGTTACCTCGAGATAACGACTTAATTAATTCGTTATCTCAAGAAAACAAACTTTTTTATCTTGTGATAACGGATTAATTAAGTCATTATCACAAGATAACAATCATAAAATTATATGTTAATCCAAGGCTGCTCTCAGCTTCCGTAAAAAAAAAAAAAAAAATCATCAAACGTCAACATTTTTTTCTTGCTTTTTTTTTTTTTTTAAATAAAATCTCTTGAACAACATCCGCCTCCTCAAAACTACCAAACATTAAACAGTTTTCAGGATTTTAACCCTTAAATGTTAGTTTAATCATTTGAATTGTGAATCATTTATTTTAAAAAAAACAACAACGCATGAAATAGAATATTTTCCATAAAATAAATAAGTGGATGAAACATTGGTTGTGATTAGAGCCTTGGATATGTCAAACATTATCAACAAAATTAATTTGATTGCATGAGTATTTTTTCTGTAATGCCCCATTGACTTCCACCATGTTTTTTAATTGCCATCACACTTTATAACTGTACTTTCTCTTATTTAGAAGAAAACTAGTGATATTTGACATTTTTAGTGTATTTTACTAGTTTCGAACATTTTCCCATTGTAGGCTGATGTGTGAAATTCTTGATTTTTTTTTTTTTTTTTTTTTCTACTATATTATGTGGCCATATGACCACTGAGGGGGCAAATATTTACAATATTTACAAGCTTACAATGGCTGATACAATTTCATACATACAAACATATAAGATTCTTACATATATACATTACATTCAGTAAACTATATCATTAACTGAATGTAAAAACAAGCATCTCCATTCACTGCCACTGATGAAACTCTATGGGTTTTATTGGTGAATCAACGTTGTAGAAGATGACAGTGTTTTCACTTCACTACGGAGCCTCTGAACGTCCAAATTGGTCATATCTGATGACCATGAAAAGATGACAAACTATATTTTACCTGAATAATTTCAATGTATTGCTAGGATCACTGGGTTTAAAGTTATTAAACATTTTAGATCAGTAGATGTGTTTGGTCACCAGTGGATATTTGGGTCTTTATGGGTTAAGGGTTTAACAAAACATAAAAGTAACAACAAAAGTAAAAACAGAAGTCAGAGTTTCTGTGTGGTTTTTCACAAAAATTAAAGTAAAATGATCAGTATCCTCAAAAATTTACATTCCAGACAGTGATGGAACGAAAAATATTTTTAACATTTTATGGCAGAAGAAACACTTCAACTCCATCTGATTTATTATACTTACATAATGCCAACTTTTAATGAAATGAATTTTGAAATGAACTACTTTTACTTATAGTATGTATTTGTAGTTTTCACCGAAATAAACGATCTAATACTTATTTCCCAACTGTTTTTACTACACTGCTGCTGTTTGAATAATGTTGTTTTCATACACATTCCTCTTTTTTTTTCCTATTTAGACACATCAGCAATCACCTTTAACCTTTGACCAGATGCAGTGATTACAAACTGAGGCCTAGTTACACTTTATCTATCAAGAATAAATCCAATAGTCACAATCATTTCATGAGAAGAGGTAGAATTATTTTATTCCAACAATAAGGACAACAGTGTATTAGATCAATATACTTCAACTCCTTCAGTGGTTTTAGTTTCACTAAATACTGTCCTCTTAATAGGTTTCTGCGCTGGATGCCTTGACAAGTCAAAGTCACTTTTAATTAAGATAAATACTAAATTGAAGTCAAGTCCCTTAACAATTTCAAGTTCAAGTCAATGCTGTGTCCACATTCAAGTGACTCCCCCACCTCTGCCTTCAAGCATATCTGATTAAACATGCTAGTAAATGAGGCATTACAAAACTTACATGTCAGCCTTTGATGGTGTGGTCTACACAAGAATGCAGTTCAAACCTGTTTTAAAGACGTCTATAACCTTTCAGACACGTGAGGTTTTAGGCGACATTGGGCAAAAATATGACGCTTACCTTTCAGCATGTTGAAATTCAAGTGGCCCAACAAGAAACTCTGTCTTTAAAGGCTGCAGAAAACCTACACAGTGACTAGAGGTTTTGGATGATTATGTGTTTTCAGTCTTGTACAGGGGTTAATATGATTGACAACTGTAAATACAGATCGCTGTGAAGATTCTTTCAGATCCAACTCTACTCCTCTATTCCCTGGGTCAATATAAAAAAGCTTGGAAGCTTGGAGCTTCACTTTGCCAAACAGTGCTTTTTGAATCAAACGGCATCAGGTCGTTTATGTTTATAGTTGAAATAAAGATTCAAGATTCAAGAATGTTCATTGTTATTGTGTGCACATAACAAAATTTTTCTTAGAGGTAGTTCTCGACTACATAAAAAAGAAAAATATAAAAACATTAAAGCATATGTGCATCCAGAATAAACATGGCATAAAATGGAAACAATCATGTATTTTCAGAAACTTGTAATCATAAGCGCTCCAGTCAGTATCTGTTTCTTCACATGAATGGAATAATGTAATGTATATTGTGAGTGACAAGTATGTACTAATGTAAGTACACTGTGACAAGGGCTTTGAGCATGTGGACGTACACATAGTTTCTTTGTGAGGAGGAATTTTCATGTTGTTTCTCTGGTTGCTCTAGCTCTAGCTTCTGCAGGCATAGAACTTAGCCTCCGGTAGTTACCTGGGATGTGTCTTTAAAGCCTGGGAGTGTTTTCAGTGTCTCTCTCCCTCTTCATTTGGGCTGTGATGCCACACAACCCAGACCTATTTGTCCTTTGTTCTGTCTCTTTGTTTCTCATCTGATCAGGTATGGTGGTTGGCTTTGGATCTCTTCCTTTCACACACATTCCACACATACAGCTCCAATCATGCAACACCTTGCATTCACACATGTAATAAAGATGGATCATCCGCACCTTTTGTTGATTTCTTATATTGTTTCTGATTTTGGTCATATAAAATAAGAATTTCGACCCCTTACGATTTTTCTTACCAGTGGTCGAAAATGACCCTCTTCAAAAATGGTTTCAAAGAGTCTGAAATACCTCACATTTGACTGATTGATGCCTTTGGGATTTTTTAGAAGTATTTTAAGAAAAAAAAAAAAAGTTGGACCAAAATCTTGTTTTTTTTTCCGGACCACATACCCCCCCCAACTTTTTTTTTTGCTTAAAAATACTTCTAAACAATCCCAGAGGCCTCAGTAAATCACATGTGAGGTATTTCACACTGTTTGAAACCATTTTTCAACAGGGTCATTTTAAAACCAATGGTATGAAAAACTGTAAGGGCGCGGTATGTCATCTGAAAAAAAAAAAAACGAGATTTTGGTCCAACTTTTTTTTTTTGCTTAAAAATACTTCTAAATAATCCCAAAGGCATCAAGTAGTCACATGTGAGGTATTTCAGATGGTTTTAAAACATTTTTGAAAAGGGTCATTTTCGACCACCGGTACGGAAAATTGTAAGGGTGGTGTATGTGGTCCGGAAAAAAAAACGCGATTTTGGTCCAACTTTTTTTTTTGCTAAAAAATACTTCTAAACCATCCCAAAGGCATCAATTAGTCACATGTGAGGTATTTCAGACTGTTTGAAACCATTTTTGAAGAGGGTCATTTTCCACCACCGGTACGGAAAATCGTAAGGGGGGGTATGTGGTCCAGAAAAAAAACGTGATTTTGGTCCAACTGTTTTTTTGCTCAAAAATACTTCTAAACAAGCCCAAAGGCATCAATTAGTCACATGTGAGGTACTTCAGACTATTTGAAACCATTTTTGAAGAGGGTCATTTTCGACTACCGGTATGGAAAATCGTAAGGGGGGGGTATGTGGTCCAGAAAAAAAAAAAGCGATTTTGGTCCAACTTTTTTTTTTGCTTAAAAATACTTCTAAACAATCCCAAAGGCATCAATTAGTCACATGTGAGGTATTTCAGACTGTTTGAAACCATTTTTGAAGAGGGTCATTTTCCACCACCAGTACGATAAATCGTAAGGGGGGGTATGTGGTCTGGAAAAAAAACGCGATTTTGGTTCAACTTTTTTTTTGCTTAAAAATACTTCTAAACAAGCCCAAAGGCATCAATTAGTCGCATGTGAGGTATCTTTCTGAAACCATTTTTGAAGAGTGTCATTTTCGACACTCGAAATCGTAACATCGAAAATTACCCTCTTCAAAAATGGTTTCAAACAGTCTGAAATACCTCACATGTGACTAATTGATGCTTTTGGGATTCTTTAGAGGTACTTTTAAGTAAAATAAAAAGTTAGACCAACATCTCGTTTTTTTTTTCCGGGGCACATCCTTTAAAACCTGATGTGTCATCCCTGATACACCCTTTGCATATGCAGTTTCGATGGCTTTAACTCTGTCACTGTTTTTGCAATTGGAAAAATTTCAACAGCTTCTGAAACCTGAGACGTTGTGCTTTATAGGTTTTATTGGGTCATTACAGTATTTCACTCACACCTGCACTAGAAGCTTGAGATGAATCCGTTTTAGCAGCATTATAGCATGCAGTAAAATGTAAATGACTTCTAGATTTTCAAAGTTCTAAGTGCTCTAGAAAAATGGGTAAAAGAACTCACAATATATTTTTTAACCTTTTTCTAATCAAAATAAGAAAAAAAAAGCCCAGATGGACCATTTTAAGCCTAGGGTTTATAGGGTTAATCGTTCTCTTTGTGTTCTGTCCTCTTTTGTTGAGCCAGAATATGACATATAAATCAAACCTTAATGAATTCATTAACACAGTCACTAGTGACTGATGTCCAAAGGTGAACATATATTTAACCAGTTTGTGCACAGAGGGACATATATTGTTTAAACTTGTTTTATAAGAACGCTATGATCCTTGTGAAACAATATATGATTCCTGTTGGATGTATGAGGTAAAATATGTCATGAGAAAAGCACCATTCATATTATGGATGCCTTTTCCTTCAAGACTTTTCAAGTTTAGTCAAGAAAGACGTAAATTCATCAAAGGGGTAGACAGGAGGTAAAGACTCTCAATTAAAAAGAAATACTTTATGCCCAGTTAAATAACAACCTAATTTGTTGCGGCTTTTTTTTTTTGTTTTTTTGGTGGTAGCGTGCCTCTATCGAGGCCAATCTAATGTCTTATTTCTCATCATTTCTTCAGTTCAAAACACACCCTGAGGATGAATGTCCTTGTTTTTCGGTTGATGAATTAGGTGGTTTCCCCCCTCGTTGCCCCAACTCTCACTCTCAAACTGGAATTTGAAGTAAAATACTTGTGAGAGACCAGTTTTAACTTTCCATTGGTTGAAACAGGAAAAACATGCTGATCTGATCTGACCTGCTGACAAAAATCTTCCAGTACATTACTTCCTCTGATTTAATCGGTGTTCATTATTATGTTGTTATTGTTTTGACTTAATGTATCAATGCCTCACATACAATACATGTTTTCATTACTTGCATGAAACAGTTTTTTTTATGTTAGAAATTGAAGAAATCAAGAGCATTACTGAAACAAAGGTGGCATTAGAACAGGTATATTCTTGAAGAGTTTTTATGAATGCAGTGTGTGAAAAATACAGTTTTTGCTTTTATTTATAGATGTAGCGCTTGATATTCTGGACGTCTGTTCAGATGTTAAATAATTTAAATGTAAAGAACAGTATGTAGGTGTGGATTCTGTTCGTCCCAGTTGTTGTCATCTGACCTTTTTGGAAAACCAAACCCAGCCACCAGTCAAACATAGACGTGCCATTAATAACACGGAGTGTCTATGGAATTTTTTTTTTTTTTTTTTTTTTTTTTTTTTTTTTTGTGTCTATGGAAATCCCTAGTGTCATTTAAAATATGATTATGTAATGAAAATGTTGTGTGGTCTGATGGAAATCAATGTTTTTATATATTAAAGTACAGCACTAAAAGAATCCCATCCTCCAGATCTTATCAACTAAATGTGTTTATATGTGCACATTAAAATATGAATGTTGGAAACAAAATTTGAGGTTGTTTCATGTCTGTTAGTAAAGCGTCTGGATAGAAGAGAGTCTGAGTGACCAAGAGGATGAGCCTCAATAGGGAGTGTCATATCAAGTGTCTGCAGTTCTGCTATTTCCACAGTCACAACATCGCAGCATCTGGATCAGGTGTGTGTGACTGTACAGTAGACCTTCAACTCATGAGATGGATCAACAGTAATAATACTGGACCGCAACTACCTAAACAGAGGTAGATAGTCATTTGGGTTCTAATCTGATGTACAGGGTGTCCATAAAGTCTCTTTACATACCGTACTGTACCATACCAAACTGTGCATCTTCATCCGCTTATCCTGCTCCGGGTCGTGGGGACAGCAGCCTCATCAAAGAAGCCCAGACAGCCCTCTCC
Source organism: Sphaeramia orbicularis (assembly GCF_902148855.1). Taxonomy (NCBI): domain Eukaryota; kingdom Metazoa; phylum Chordata; class Actinopteri; order Kurtiformes; family Apogonidae; genus Sphaeramia; species Sphaeramia orbicularis. The sequence goes on along the minus strand of NC_043972.1, from coordinate 38,152,189 downwards.
CCAGCCACTTCCACCAGCTCTTTCTGGGGAACCCTGAAGCATTCCCAGGCCAACTGAGATATATAATCCCTCCAGCATGTCCTGGGTCGGCCCCATGGTCTCCTCCCGAATGGACATGCCCGAAACACCTCCCCTGGTAGGTGTCCGGGAGGCATCCTCACTAGATGCCTGAACCACCTCAACTGGCTCCTCTGGACGTGGAGGAGCAGCAGCTCTACTCCGAGTCCCTCCGGGATGTCCGAGCTCCTCACCCTAAGGCTGAGCTCAGCCACCCAGTGAAGGAAACTCATTTCAGCCACTTGTACTCGTGACCTCATTCTTTCGGTCATTCCCCAGAGCTCATGACCATAGGTGAGGGTCGGACCGTAGATCGACCTGTAAATCAAGAGCTTCGCCTTTCAGCTTAGCTCCCTCTTCACCACAATGGACCAGTTTAGCATCCGCATCAATCCAGATGTTCCACCTCCGATCCGCCTGTCAATATCCGTCCATCCGTACATCCATCCTACCCTCACTCATGAACAAGATCCCAAGATACTTGAAATCAGAGTGTGTGTACCCAGCCTGGAGAGTTACCAGGGCTCCGCCCTGGAGTCAGGCCTGGGATTGGGGCCCATGGGCAAGTGAATGATGGCCAGGCCTTTGCCCATGGGGTCCAGCCAGGCCCAGCCCGAACCAGTGATGTGGGATTGTCACCCTGTGGGCCCACTACCTGCTGGGAGAAGCAGAAGCATCCGGTGCTTTTTGGATTGAACAGCAGACCAAGGCAGGGGCCTTGGCTGTCCGATCCTCAGTTACAGAAGTCTGTTATCAATTTAATACATTTACTACAAAAGCAAATGAATCAGTATATATTGGAGTTTTCTTCCCTCATTTAATTCACCTCTATGTGGGAACCATTAGTTACATGAAGCACATCCTGATGGTACTGGATTTGTTTCCATGTTGGCTGTATCATAGTGTCATCAATGGTGTCAATGGCATCAGTGATCTTTTACTTCAGGTCACTGATGTCCTGTAGCTTTGTTCAATACACGATATCTTTAACATAACCCCATAGAAACGGACATCCTGAGGGACAAGCTGGAGCCTTCAGGGGTGGACTATCACCTCACATACTAGATTTTGGACTACCTTACCAACCGCCCACAGTATGTGAGGACCCGGGACTGTGTATCTGAGACTGTTCTCTGCAGTGTTGGGGCCCCCCAGGGAATGGTACTGGCACCGTTCCTCTTCACTCTCTACACTGCTGACTTTCCCACCTGTCACCCACCTGCCACCCACCTGCCACATGCAGAAGTTCTTTGATGAATCTGCAATCGTTGGCCTCATCACAGATGGGGACGACTAGTCATACGGGGGACTTATCCAGGACTTTGTGGACCGGTGCCAGTGAAACCACCTCCTGATCAATGCCAGTAAGACCAAGGAGCTGGTTGTGAACTTTCATTGGCGCCCCCGCACCTCCCATCACCAATGAACATCCAGGGAAGGGACATTGAGATGGTGACATCTCATAAGTACCTGGGTGTTCATCTGAACCATAAACTGGACTGGACTGATAACACCACTGCACTTCACATAAAAGGTCAGTGCAGAGTTTATCTGCTCAGGAGGATGAGGTCCTTTGGGGTGCAGGGGGCTCTCCTGAAGACCTTTTATGATTCTGTTGTGGCCTTTGCCATCTTCTACAGTGTGGTCTGTTGGGGGAGCAGCATCACAGCAGCTGATAGGAAGAGGCTGGACAAACTGATTTAAAAGGCCAGCTCTGTCCTGGAATGTCCTCTGGAACCTGTGGAGGAGGTGGGGAAGAGGAGGCTGACAGCCAAGCTGTCCTCCATGATGGACAAAGACTCCCACCCCCTCCAACACACACTCACTGCAGTAAGGAGCTCCATTAGTGACAGGATGAGACACCTCAAGTGTGTGAAGGAGAGGTACTGCAGGCCTTTCCTTCCTGCAGCTGTCAGGCTCCACAACAGAAGCGGCTCCAAATAATTCTTTGCAATAAACGGTATCCCTATCCAACCTGTGGCATGATCAGCATGTGCACAGCTGTGAATTGTATACAGCTTTTTTGATTTGTCTTTATTTTTGATTTTGCACTTCTTTTGCTCTTGTGTGCTTTTGTACTTTGCTGCTGTAAACCTGGAATTTCCCCTTGTGGGACTAATAAAGTCTTGTCTCGTCTCACCTCGCCTCGCCTCACCTCACCTCACCTCACCTCACCTCACCTCACCTCACCTCACCTCACCTTACCTTACCTTACCTTACCTTACCTTACCTTACCTTACCTTACCTTATCTTATCTTATCTTATCTTATACAAAGAAATCCAGGGCAGTGACATCTGGTGAATGAGGTGTCCAGGGAATCTGGTCATCTCTTCCAATCCACCAATCTAGAAATGTTTGATTTTGGAACCCACCAACATGCAGTCCCCAGTATGGTGGTGCACCATCTACCTGGAAAATAATGGTTGGTTGAAGGTCGTCCAGCTGTGGTGCTACATATTCAGTCAAAAGGTCAAAGGTAAATATTTGGAGTAATTGATCTCTCATTGAAGAAAAATGGACCAATGATTTGATTGCACACAATCCCATAATGTGATTAAAAACTGATAAAAAATTGAGTTCATAGAACAAATCTGATTAACATATCTCATCAGTTACTTTTGTAATACATTTTTGTGATTGTAAAGAGACTTTGTGGACATCCTGTTCTTTGCAACAAAACCGAACCTCCAGGTCCACAAACCTCTCACCATCATGTTTGAATGTCCCCAAGTCTTTCCAGGTGGCACTGAAGTTCATAAGGAACAGGAACATCGACAGTTAATGGCATCAGAGGTCAAGTGTCCATATGTAATCTTGCAGATAAATGACACTGAAAAAGGTTTCCGACTCTGGTCCATCTGGAATCACAACACATCGCCCACGGCAGTACTCCAGAGGGGGCCATGTTTACAGGTCTCTACAGAAGGGGTAATACTCTACAAGACCTTTGCTGGAGTGTTTGTACAACTGCTGTATGGTAAATATGACAGACAGGTGACCTTTCAAACAGTAGATGACAACACCAACATCCAGCTGCAGATGTTCAAAGCAAAGACCTTATTTACCTTGTATATATCCTATATTACCTGTATGTATTATTATTTATTTTACATATCGCTCATCTGTAGCATAGCATTAGCTTTTTGTATATATTAGTAGTGTTGTAGTACTTTAGTTGTATATGTATATTTCATTTTCATCTTGTAGCTTTAGTACACTGTTTACATTTTTCAGTACTTTGTGTGATACTTTTATACAGTCCTTTTTTGCACAAATTGTTTTCTTGCTGCTAAGTAAAATTAAACTAAATTAAATTAAATTAATTTAGAAATGTATACAATTCTCATTTTCATACAAGATATAACTAGGATATACTAGAAATATATGGATCATTAAAATCAAAGGTTTCTGGACAAAACAGCTTTTAAAAACAAAATAAGCCTCTAGTGTGACCTATTTGAACATGTCTGTCTGATGTTTATATTCTCATATATGAGATTTACTCCATTAGTTTGCTAGTGTGTGATAACAGGTTTCTATTAGCTCCAGTGATCAAAACCACATACATTGTATTAAAGTTTAGGTATACCAAATCAAAATATGATACTTTAAAACTGGGATTATTTTATTCATGCATGTACAGAACAAGTAATATAAGTAACAGATTCTCCTGTTTCTGCCTGTTTCTCTACACTTTGTTTTTCACTTATTTACTAGTACTTTTCTGCTGTAGACACTGGAATTTCCCCACAGTGGGATCAATAAAGTCTTGTACCTATAAAGAGAAACTGTGTATTTGTACACCTAAAGAGAACAGGATAGGGCAGTCGTGGGTACAGTTACACTTATGTGACAGTAACTGTTTTTGGACACTAGGGGGCAGCAGATTAACTCCTACAGATCATTAAACACACCGTTTAGTAGTTTCCTATTGATTCAAAAACTTCATAGAGCTTAAGGACGCACTGATCTGACTTTTACATGTCAAACAGTCAACAATTCCCAGGCTTTGAGTATGGGCCGATACTAATCAGATACCACTGTTCACAGATTAATTAATAAGCAAAACGTCTCACTGTTTGGAATAGACTGGGATGGGGTAAGAAACACCAGACTTGACTTTAAACACCACTGTTGTTTCTTGGTAAAACAAAGTATAGGGAATAAATACACACTTAATTATCTTTATATGAATGCTCTTGCACCAGCAACTTGGAAAAAATAATTTCTGTCAGTTGTGTGAAATACCTCCAAAGTCCTGACCTTTGTTGTCAGTAGATGACATTTATTTTGTAAGGTCTTATTTTGTAGAACACTAACATACTTTTTGGTCATTATTTAGAAAAACAGAGGGAAATGGTATAAATACATGGTGAATAATAGAATTAAACTAGACAGTCTTTGGGTAGGAGCCCATGTCACCGATATCACCGCCGATATCTACAAGCAAAATGCCTCCAGAATAAAAGCAGTGACACTTCACCAAATGTGGATCATGAATAAAGAAAAGCAAGTCATGTGTACTGGTTGGCCATAGTTTCAAAACAAAAACGGGAAATTCTATAAAACTGAGAATGAGTTTTATTCAGTTGTTCCACGATTTAAGTCTGCATATTAGAATATATTCACTTTTCACATTCCTTCTCATGTAAGATGTATATTTCCATTAATCTCAATGTACTTGAAGCTATTTATATATTCAACACCATAGTGCATCTTTATAAACACTGGCTAACCAGCACTCTTGTCATTTGTTTTCCAAGTCATTTTTGGAAAGGAAAGATTTAGCAGATAAACTATAAATAAAACTGTACTCCACCTTATCTGATCCAGCTGTTCAGATCAGTATCATTATCACCACGTCCCCAGTAGAAATTACGACACTCGTTCTGAGTTCCCACTGACTATTCTCTTTTAGCCGTTTAACTCACCAGATTCTGAATATTATGTACTGTAGCCATTATTACCAAAGATAGAATGCATTGTCTGCAGTCTGCACCCTGGCATTTCCCTTTTTAAAATCACACAACATCCACTTGTACAAAAAGTAATCACATTTATTTCAATCCATCAGACATGGTCACCATATATTATGTCTACCCACTTACAATGATTTTAGCGTCACATGTTCTCATGCATCATCTGATGCCCTCTGATATACATCTGTATAGCCTCTGGGTATATCCAATACACCATAAAGGAAAGACATTTGTGCTACAGAATGTAGGCATGGCTTGGCCAGTCCTGGCTCCTTGGTAGTTATGAGTCTCTCTATCTGTCCCAGATTTCACAGTTGTAAGAGAGTCTTTGAATCCAATTTCTTATACTCAGTCCAGGTTCCTGTGTGTCTCAGTGCCGGTCCAAGCTGTGGCCTGTGAGCTGGCTCTGTGTGGCCCCTGCTCCTCTAGCCAATAGTGACACCAAAGCCACACTGGAACTTATTCTTGCGATGGTTGAGGAAAGCCCCTAAGGCCAGTGAGAGAGGCAGTGGCAGCAGTTTCTTTTCAAGGGTTGCTCCAACCACCCAATTACTATCAACTGTGCCTGAGAAGTACAAAGGAGGAAAAAAAGAATAGTTTGGTATTTATTAATATTTGCATTGGGAAAATTAGAGGTTGACCGATATGGGTTTTTCTAAGGCTGATGCCAATTTTTCAAGATTTGGTCATCTGATGGCCAATATCTACAGCCGACTTTTAAGGCCGATTATATATATATATATATATATATATATATATATATATATATATATATATATATATATATATATATATATATATATATATTTTTTTTTTTTTTTTTTTTTTTTAAAGGCACATTGACTCATTGACTGCAAAATACAGTTGAAACACTCAGCAACTATGCAGCAATATAAATTTAATTTTTAATACAAATACACATAGTACTCTTTCGGATCAAAAATCTTAAAACATGTATATTCATTCATTCATTTTCTAAACCCGCTTTATCCTCACTAGGGTCACGGGGGTCGCTGGAGCCTATCCCAGCTACTTATGGGCGAAGGCGGGGTACACCCTGGACATGTCACCAGTTCGTCGCAGGGCCGATATATAGTGACAAACAATCACTCTCACATTCACACCTAATGGCAATTTAGATTAACCAATTAACCTATCAGTGCATGTCTTTGGATGGTGGGAGGAGCCAGAGTATCCAGAGAAAACCCACACAGACATGGGGAGAACATGCAAACTCCACACAGAAAGGTCCCACCCCCATCAACTGGTGTTGGAATCAAACCCAGGACCTTCTTGCTGTGAGGCACAAGTGCTATCCGCTGCACCACCCTGTTGCCATATAACAGGTTTCATATAATATTTTTACAACTAATCAAATATCGGCTTTGAAAAACAAATTGAGGTCGATGGCCAATATTGAAAAAAATCAATATATGGGCCTGATATATCAGTCTACCTCTAGGTAAAATTGAAGGACACCACCCTGAAGGAGCTACACATGCATTCATATGTATTTACCTTTAAATAGCAAATTAGCTTTAGGAAGGTCCAGCTGGTAACCAAATGATGTTGTTGTGTCTTGCATCCTTGTGCTGGCTTCAAATTCGACTCCTATCTGCAACTGCAAAATCAGACAGAAGTTAATCTCATATGTAAGATCCAGAATCTGCACCAAAATGCCACATTTGGGCCAATGTAGAGGGCAAAGTAACTTTTTTTTACCTGATCATTTGCTTTGTGATAGTATGTAGCATGAGCTCCTGCACCTCCGAGAGTCAAAGTAGCAACATAGTTATCACCTGGCAAGAAAAGGAACAAAAAAAAAAAAAAAAAAAAAAAATGAATCATGTATAAAAACAACTGTGTGATGCACCTACCTGCTCTATTACTATGTTTGATTGTTCAACTATTGGGTCTAATGATTTTATTTTGGGTTATTTTATTCTTACTATTTAATACTTCACATCTGATTGTACCTGGTCAGTTGCTGGACTTCATCACTTTATGTAAGGAATTATTTAAAATTTACATGCATGATTTATGTCTTAATTGCATTTAAATATACTTAATGTTTTATCTGTTACTACAGTACTGCATGCTTAGATTAACAGTTAACTCGATTTAGTTACCCCTGCAGGGAAATCCAGACTCTGCATTTTACCCATCCCGATACACACACGGTACATAGCATTAGCACGCGCACACACACACAATTAGCACTGAGCTGCCATTGAAGGTGTCAGGGGAACCAGCAGGTGAATTTACCCATATGTACCCGTTTTTAGTCAATTTCAAGCGGTAACATTATTTATATTACTCTTCTTTGTGGCATCTCTATTTTCAGACTCAAATAGTTTTTCAGTATTGAAAGCTCTCTTATTGATCAGTTAGCGAGGCTGCATTTACACAAGCTGCATTTTCCCATTCTTTATGGAAATCTTTAATTCAAAAGAGAATATGTGTACAGTTTAAAAATATGCCATTATACACCCTCAGTTAGATATATCTCCTTTGTGTCGATTTATCATTATCATTAATTCTATTCTAATATTCTGTTACTTTGTTTATAGGCTTCAATCTTCAGATAAAAAAATGTGGTTTATCACTTTTTAATTCAAAGAAAATTGTGAAATCAGTGATTTTTTAAAATCTCCAAACAAAAATGTAAAACTTTGGCTGATTTACTGTGAGGGGGTATACATTTATCTAAATCCCGGTCATGCAACGGAAAAGTACATGATATTATGAGCAAGTTTACAAAATATGAAGATTATATTAGACATACATCAACTGTAAAATGTGAATCTAATGAAACAAATAGCTCTGGTGTGCACAGTTCAACAGACCTGTGTATCTCCCCAGGAGAGATGTGACGGTTCCTTCCTCCCCTGGTCTCCTGTGGTACACTAGTTCACCACCCAGAGCCAGTGAAGGTGTGATTGACTGAAGATAGTGGGCCACTAAAATGCCTAGAGAAAATGGTAAAAAGATTACAGGCACAGGTTACTGCATGATGTCTTCTCCCTTAGACTGAGGAAGTCCACTTTTTAAATCACAGCTGCCACCATGTATAACTTCCAAATTATTTTCTCAAGAACTTGGACCCTGAAATTATAATCTTATGTAAATGTATCACATAATAACAGTAACTGTGACAAAAAGCGTGCAGTATTTATTCACATAGCCCTACACAGTAGTTATTTTCTTTACCACACCTTTGTAAAAACAATCATACCAGATCCAGCAATTACATCTGGATTTCCGAGTGTCACAGCAGAGGTGAAGTCTTCACCTCGGTACTCCATGTCACACTGCCAATTCACAAACTTATGCTGCTGAGTCTGCAAAACACACACAAAAAAAAACCAATGACTTGAGACTGGTAAAATGCTATGACCCACAAAATAAACTATAACAGACTACATCTCAGAGTCTGTTTTCTCCACACATCTCTATACCTGGATTGCTATTTTGGAGCGCACAGCATTTGTGAGCTGGTGGATGATCTGAGCATTCAGGCTGCCAGTATTGTCCATATCTCCAACCATGACTGGGAATGACTAAAGCAAACAAAATGCACAACTGTTTTAAACAGTTTCAGTGTAAATATGCTTTGATTTTTAGTTTGGATGTTCAATATGAGAGAAAAATATGAAGGCAATGCAACAAAACCTTGAAATATATCACAGAACTTATGAGGGTTTTAATGCTTATACCAATGAACAAACACTTTATAAATAACAAAATCTGCCAAATAATAATAATAATAATGGATTGGATTTATATAGCGCCTTTCTAGACACCCAAAGCGCTTTACATTATTGACCCAAATACAAGTTATTTAAAGTAATCATTACCTCTGCTGGACCAGTCTGTTTACTCCCTACGTAGGTAGCACCAAAGCGATAACCAGAATCCCCCATGGTACTGAGGGTAATAGTATGGCTGACCTGGAAGTGGTTACTCAAGCCTTTGTTGACCACTAACCGCACCCCTTCCATCTGCAGCGGGAACACCTCTACAACAGAAAGAAATGCAAACAGATATCACAGCACAATCATTTACATAAACCCAGAATGAAAGAGGAACTACTATATACCAATTCATATAACAACATGTAAGTTGACCAAACACAAGGACTAAACTAAAATCACCCACAGTAGTTAGTGTTTTCTAACCTTTGCATTTGCGGTGGCACTCCTCATATGTGCCTGGGTTTGGGAGTGGAGACTCTCCACCCTCTGTCTGCTGACCGGATTCAGTTGTTGGAGGGACAGAAGAGACGGAGGGCATAGTAAAGCCTGGAGGGACGGACACCAGCCCTGGGACCCCTTGACCACCGCCAGCTGCAGCTGGGGCCGGGCTGGGGGAGGCGGCAGCCAACACACTGCCCATACTCTGAGACTATAGCAGACTAGAGGAAAGATACAGTGGACAAAGGTTTTATAGAATGAATTATTTCCATGATTTTAGTTCAACCACTCTGCTACAGGCTAACAAGTGGTAATCCCTGGAACGGTTTGTGTCAAAGCTAGACAAGTTTAATTTAATGCCCAGTGACAGCTAGACTAAATATAGAACACATATTAGTATTCTTTAAACACATCCTATACCAGTGTGGTATACACTGAGTGCACTTAGACACAGTTGTCTTCATAACAGCTAGCTAACTTAATCATTTTGCTACTATTAACTTAGCTAGCTGCAGTGATCTTCCCCACTATCTTGACAGTACAGCGAGTTGGCTACAGCTAAGGCCCAGCTTAGTCACACTATTGATACATAAATTATGTCATAACGGCTTTAAAATATTGTAAGTCAAATAATACTGATATGTGGCCCATGGTTTCCCACCAAGGTCACAATTGGAGATAAGCCAACAGCCGGCGAAACTATCCGCTAGCAGTATTTAACCTGTTAATGCTAACACAGGCTAGCAGGGTCGCTTGGTTGGTTGACTAGCAAGGTAACCATGTGGAGTAGACCACGAGATCTGTGCGTCTACATACAGAAAAGGCAGCCATTAAAATAACCCCTGGAACGAATGGACCCTCGTGGGATCACCAGTCATGCCGCTCTAAAAATTACGCTAATTTTAAGGTTTCGCTACTCACGTTTACGGTACGGCACAGCAGTTAAACACCGGCAAAGTTCACGACAAACGTTCGTGACGGTAGTTGACAAATTCCCGCCCATTTTCTGAAATTCGTCCACTGATTGGTTGATGCACATTTTCTCTCAGTCCCCATTGGGTGAAATGACAGTTGTGTCACTTGGGTTCGCTTGTCTCTGGTGACGTACGACGACATTCATTGGCCAGTATTGGGTTCGTTCTACCTCTGACTGAATGACATTCCAAGGGTACACCGTGCATTAAGGTGCGTAACCTACATGTGCAGCACACCTACGGACAACTTGGCAATATTTATACTTTAAAAGACGAGCTAAGGATTTACCAGGCACGTGTGTAAAAAGTAAAATGGACAAATTCAACAAACAAAAGGAATAGTCAGTCAATCCGACTTTTAATGCATTTGAGGCGCTGGCATTGACACATTCAACAGAAAATAATTTCTCCCTCAATTTTTACAGAACATCTGGTCACAAATCATGAAGCAGAAGAAACATGGTCTCAAGTTTTGCACCCATTCTGAAAACATCCTTAAGTCCACGAGTCCAAAACTGAAATGTATTCACAAAAGAGGAACTTTCAAAAAACAAATCCAGCCTTCAACCACCATTGCAGATGTCAGTGCAGCTGTGCTTTTTACTGGGGACATGTGCTTTGAAAAGTCAGGAGAAGGTCCTTGTAAGTAGATGTGTGGAATTAGACTAAGGCACTTAAGGAAGTAGGATGAATACAGAAACTACATGAAGATTACTTGTATAATAGATTGGCTGGACTAAGTATGTTGCAAAAAAGTTCCTGAGTGGGTCTGGTATACATGACAGACATCTAGTATCTAGACCTGAGAAAATGCAGCCAAACTATATGGGATAAAGAAGTTACAACAAAGTGTCAAAAGTCTCCTCACTGTTATTTAGGAGAGAAAAAAACTGTCACTGATATGATTTTTATGTTTCTGTTTGAATAACACTAAAATGCAGAATATTAAAAATTATAACCACCATTTCATGTTTCATCACAATCATCAGTGTATAGGAGCAAATATTTAGCTGCAGATGCCTTGTCCAATTACTGTGATGCTGAGCTTTTCTTCATGGAGCCTTATGTTCAGGATCCAATCCAAAGCCTTTAGTTAAAAAAAGTTTTTTTTTTCCTTAAAAAAAAACAACTGCATTTATACTCTTTTAAATGACAACGCCAGTTCGAAGAGTTACAACACTGTAAATAAAAACAGAATGTAAGGATTTGTAAATCTCAAACCTATATTTTATGCACACAAAAAAAAAACATGAAATGAGAAAATATACCATTTTAAGAAAAAAAACAAACCATTTTTCAGTTTGATGGAAGCAACACGCATATCCATAACTGAACTGGAATGGCTACAGCTCAAACCTTTCCCCAATTGAAAATGTAGCAGCATGAAACAAAAAACACAACAAAGACCCAGGAAGACTGAGCTGCTTGAATCCTGTATCGGATACAAATGAGATGTCATTCTCCCAAACTCCAGCAGCTGGTCTTTTCAGCTCTCAGACATTTCCAGACTACTGTTAAAAGAAGAGGGGATGCTAGTGGGATACATGGTCTTGCCCTCACTTTTTGGAGACATGATGTTGCCACCAAATCCAAAAGTTGTTTTTTTTTTTTAATGGTATATTTCCTCAATTTAAATATTTGCTTTTTCTGTGTTTGAATTCTATATAAATTATAGGTTCATGAGATTTGACATCCGTGCTAGATGCTACTTAATCTTACATTCTGGACTTTTGAACCATCTGCTCATAAAGGTTGCCAGCAGGATGTGAACATCGCCAGTGTTGTTTATTTACACAGCAGGTATGTGAGTTGGGCCCTATCATGTAAGTCCAACATTAGATTCACATTCATGTTTACATCACAGCGCAAAAAAGTTTCCATCAGTTGTCAAAAGTAAATTCAATGACAGAGTTGCAACACAATCATAATGTAGATCACGTGGCAGAATGATAGTTTTCAGTGAGATACCAGTAAGATGGCATTTACATAGCCCCAGTTTGCTTCTCTCTCACATTGTGGCAAGTCAACTGGGACACACACACACACACAAAACAATGTTTTAGGGATCCAAAAAGACTAACAGAAAAAAAGAGAACTTTCCACTGGAGAACAAAAAAAGAGCCTTCAATCAGGATTTTGTGTAGCCTACAAAAGGAAAGATAACAGTGATACTGAGAAAAGGGTTGACTTTTTTTTCCATATTCTTGTTCAATATAGAATTTTTAATATACACACACACGTAGCTGAAAGAGACTGAGGATTCCTAAAATGCTTTCAGAATTGATGTTTTAATCCATAACCCTGCTGGATGTTTGTTGATCAGTGAGTGTTAATGTTTTCATGTCTCGTTGACTTAACATTGCAACTCCAGTGTGAGGGAATGGTAAACAGGCACAAACTGGGGCTAGCAAGTGCAAAGCACATATGAAACTGGGAGATCGCTTCAAATGCAAAAAGGGAAGTAAAAATGAATCCAATACAGACCATTTAAATTATGTAACAGGTGTCTTCACTTAGAATTTTGTGTGTCACCAAATGCTGATGAATGCCAGGCGCCATCGTTTCCTGCAAAAAAGAGAAACAAATGTTATAATCACGTGAATAAGTCACTGCTCAAACACCGTGGAGCGCAGACAGCTGGTGGTTTTATGCTGATCAGATCTGTTAAAATGTGTAGTGACTGCTGTTGTGTGGGCTGTGGAGGATATTCATTAACACGTCACCTCTATCCAGTAAAACTTCTGCTACTCTTAATCTATCCATTAACACAGTTGGCATGCATTATCCTTAAAGGCACTGTTTTTACACTGTGTGCTTCTGCATTTCAAGAAAGTTTAAACTAGATTTGACACAATATTTAAAACCAGAGTGCCGCTTCATCAGGTCATCCCCATTTAACAGTCTTTGCTTCTTAATGCTAAAATGTAGGTTAATTACTTTAATGCCACCTGTCTTTGTCTGCAACATTGACAGCAGTGGAGAGTTCAAATTAGTTTGTTTTAGGGATGTAACGATTACTGGTATAATGATAAACCACAGTAGAATTCCCCGATGGTTAGTATTACCTTTTTAAATTGTAATTATCATTAAAACCATGTTTAATTACTGCACTTTGAAAAACTCAGTGATACTGCTCATTTCCTGGAGAAGGAGCCGCACTCCAGGTGCACATGTACAGGTTTCAATATTTGGCCTCTGAAAACATGGCAGAAGGCACCCACACAGACAGTGCTTTGTTTAATATGTTAGTGTATGCACATTTGATTTCTACTTAAGGTACACCAAAGAGTGAAAGTGTCCTTTCTGTACCAGTTCTGAAATCTGTAAGACTAGATCTCATACATTAGCACTGAATGTTAAAAGTGTTTTATCTACAATTTGCACAAAGTGCAGTTCCCTCCAGTGCAGTAACCTGTGGCATGACCAGCATGTGCACAGCTGTAAATAGTATATACAGTTTTTTTGATTTGTCTATTTTTGCTCTTGAACATCTTTTGCTTGTGTGCTTTGCTGCTGTAAATCTGGAATTTCCCCTTGTGGGACTAATAAAGGCATGTCTTATCTTATCTCTTATGGCCATAAGGTGCCGTCTTCAGTGCACATTTATTTTTATTTATTCAGTGTTTCTGCCACACTATTTTGTTTAAAATGGTAGTGTTGCTTTTATATGATTTCTAGATAAGGTACATGAAACAGTGAGAGTGTTCTTTCTGTACCACTTCTTAAATCTGTAAGACTAGATCTACTCTTGAGCACTGAATGTAAAGAAAAGTATTCTTGGTTCTTATCAACAATTTGCACAAAGTGCAGTTACCTCTTATGGCCATAACGTGCCATCTTCAATTCACATTTGTATGTTTAATGTTTACATGTTAATATTTTAATGTTTCTGCCAACAGAAAGTACACTGTGTGTTTTTTGTTTCTTTTTTTTTCCAAGATAAAACTTGGTTAAATTATTTCAGTGTGTGTATATAAGTACTTTCTGAACATTTTGAGCAAATTTCAACAATACCGCTATAATAACATTCATAATTTTGATCACAATAACCATGATATGGAATTTTCATATCTTTACATCTCTAGTTTGTTTCTTACTGGATACAGATGACACAGTTTATTTCCACTGAATTAAAACTAGCCACACATTAACTTGTTTAGTATTTCTTTGCCATTTCAAGTTAAATCACAACTGAAATATAATCTACAAAACTCAATGAGCCTGTTTACACGACAATAAAAATCCCATAACTGGGATTCGTCAGAGAATTGTAATTATCAGATCTGACGTGTTTACATGCACTCAAATGTGATAATTGAAAACCCCAGTGTAGACACTCCAGTCCATTATCAGATTTCACACGTACGGTGACTGTAGACTCAGACTTCCTGTTATTGTCTTCTGCTCACGTTTGATTGCGTAACTTCAGTTTTCAATGATTTTAATTGTTTTTACACATGCACTGATGTAAAAGAACGAAATAAATCCGATTAACCTGTATACATGCAGAAAGACATCGGAGTATTGGGCAGAAATCCAGGTATGTTAATCTGATTTATAATAATCAGATTACTGTTGTTATCTGATAAAGCATATCAGATTATACCGTTTACATGATACCTTGAATATTCCGATAAGTACAGAAATCGGATAATGATCAGAGCATTGGTGTGCATGTAAACAGGCTCAGTGATTTACTGTAAATATTCACGATCAACAATATTTACAGAACTAACCGTGCCTTCAGGCTGCTCCTTGTTCCTTGTTTTTGAGTCCCCCATCGCTGCCATCATCATCATCTGGGTCAACAGAGTGATACTCTGCCACATACAGACTCTTATCGATGCTCCCAGGGATGGGTTTAATGTCCGTGACCAGCTGATCCTCAATACTCTTCAGGTTGTAGCGGTCATCTGAAGTTATCAGATTAATGGCCAGCCCAAGGTGACCGAAGCGCCCTGAGAAAAGACACAGTTGTGAGGGGCCAAGGCTAAATATTCAGTAACAGAATATGAATTTGTATTTTAAGGTTCATTACCTGATCTGCCAATGCGGTGTAGGTAGGTCTCTGCACTCTTAGGGAAGTCAAAGTTGATGACCACGTTTACTGCTTGGATATCAATTCCCCGAGTAAACAAGTCTACAAGAAATTATATGCATGAGTAAATATACTGACCACTACTAATTTTTTTTAAAAAGTGAAAATTGTAAACCCATTACTAAGTTTACCAACCTGTACAGACCAGGTTTCTACACAAACCATTCCTGAAGTCATGGAACACACGATTCCTGTACTCCTGCATCATCTTTGCATGAATGTAGAAGCATGAATAGCCTAGCTGGGTGATCTTCTTGGCCAGAAGCTCTACCCTTTGGGTGGAGTTACAGAAGATGATGGACTGATTGATCTGAAGCTGTAATAGAAATATAAAGATTTAGTACTTCTGGTGATTAAGGTAAATAAGAACCTACCTTTATTTGAAGAAATCTACAAAAACATACTGAGCAGCTAGTCATGAAACAAAAGCTTGTTAAATGGTGCTAAATACTACCACCCCACATGCTGAATGGTGAAGCAGGGTACTGTTTTCTCTTATGTCTGTGTGCGACAGACGTAACAATGTATTGTACTACTATAATCTACAGACTTTAGTGAATATCTACAAGTGATTAGTTTGATGCATAACGTGAGAATTAATGCAAGGACATGAAAAGACAAGGGTGGATTTTCTCCTCTCATGGTTTGCATTGATCCCCTTTCAGATCCACATTTTAAAATATCATCATTTTCTGATTTTAGTAAATATGTACAGCCAGTTAATTAACCCCCCCATAAAACCAATAAATAAGGCTAATGACAAAATATTATTTTACACTTTATATGCAGCAATGGGAGGTGGATAGTGTCTTCCATCCTGGTAGTTAGTCTGTACATTGATGCAACTTTTTATGAATATTAGCCACGCCTGCTTTAGAGGCTAAATACTCACCCTAGAAAAGAGTGTGTTGAGACAGTGGACCTTCTGTTTTTCGGTCACGTAAGCATAGTACTGTGTGATTCCCTTCAAGGTCAGTTCCTCCATCAGGTTGATCTCATAGGGCTTCTTCAGGTGCTTATTCTGAGGGGAAAAGAAAACAAAAAAAAAAAAATCACATGTCTTTTAAGTGTACCTTGTGGATCAATCACTTCTATGTTACTTTTAACTGCTGTATGAGTTCTCACCATAAATTTCTGCACACTGATGGGGAAAGTAGCAGAGTAAAGCAGGATTTGGCGGTCCTTTGGCAAAAAGCTGATAATATCTTCAATCAATATGACAAAGTCCTGAGACAGCAGCTTATCTGCCTGAATAAAGGGATATTTATAGAGTATTATAGACGGCTGGCTGCCGATCAACTTCACGCTGAAAAGTAAATTCAGCAAAACTGAGTCCAACTCACCTCATCCATCACCATTATCTGGGCTTTATTCACTTTGGCCACACCCTTCTTGATCAAGTCTAGTATCCTCCCTGGTGTAGCAATCACTACATGTACTTTAAGAAGACAAGCACAAAGACATGGTAAGTTTTTCAGCAAAACCATCTTGCGCACAATGATCACATCCAACAAAGTTTGTATAGTACTTTACTAAAGTCAGCAGGTGTGTTTCTCATTCAACAGCATTTTAAGTAGCACTGTCCATATTTTATATTTCTCTCTCAGACAAAGACTTCAGAGTCAATATTATGACAAGTACCTATCTCATCAAGACGCATGATGTCATCCCTCAAGTTGGTTCCACCTGTGGTCGCCATGACCTTCACCCCTCCTAGGTGTTTGCTGATCTGAATGCTGATTTGGCTCACCTGTAACGCCAACTCTCTTGTTGGGACCATTACTATAGCTGCATTGAGACAGAAATGGGACAAGCTCATGTAATGCATGGGAATAGATACAAGTCAGAAGGGAAGAGGGAGAGGAAAAAGGAGAAAAAAAAAAATACACACAACATTCACATTAGCCAATCAAGCTGAGATATCAAGAGAGCTGGAAATAGACTTGTGGAGCTGGCTAGAATGTTTTGCCAGTTAAAAACTCTTGAGTGTTTGTTATTCATATTTTAATTATTTACACTACGACTTCGCTGTTCTTAGAATATAATATCCCATTAGATGTATCGTACAACCACTATAGTGAGCAGCTGTATATAGATGAAAATACCCAAGACATAATCATTGGCACAAAAATGCTGTTTAAATCATTAGCTTTTAGTGATCACTCCATTTTAGGTCTCTTTATACCTCAAGGTGTTGGTGCATGTGCTGCTTGAAAACACTATCTGCACATTAGAATACATTCACCTTTTCAGATTCCTTCAGTGTGTGATATATACACATCTATTATACACGTATGCAATAAGACCATCATTTATCTTGAAAACATTAGCCAACCAGCACTTCAGTCATTTGTTATCCAAGTCACCTTCAGAGCATGGAAGATTTGGCACATTTAATCTGAAGCAGACAATTTCCAAAAAACTGGAAACCAGTGTCATCTAGCCAATGCTGTGACCTCTTCAGATTCTTTGAAATATAGTAGCCAATCCATGTGTTATTTTGTGTCAAGACGTATCAGGTGTTTCTTACAATTGTAACCACATTATGTGTAGTGTGACCAGTGCCAAAAAGGTTTCCTATAACTGTCTGCACTTACACCTCCCCACAGGTTCAGGTAAATAAACCACATTACTGTTGTAAAACAGAGTTCATCTTGCGCACAGCTGATAAATAAAGGATTTGGTGGTAATAAACATCCAATTGATACAAACATACATGTTCAATAAAAGCAGTTTTCACTTTATGACTTTGTATCTCTCGGGACATGAAGTAGTAGAATCTCACCCTGGATGTGATCCTTTTTCAGGTCTATCCTCTCCAGGAGAGGAATGAGGTAGGCTCCACTTTTTCCCGTGCCATTTTTGGCCCGAGCCAAAATATCTCTGCCCGACAGTGCAATTGGAATGCTTTCCTCCTTTCAGCAGACAGACAAGTCAATTTAGTATAATGTATTAGGTTCTGTAGGCCAGAACAGACTTTCAGATTTGAAGAAGTAAAAACCACCATTTTCAGTAAACAATCAGAACAAACAACCAAGACTACCGTAATCCTATTACTGACCTTTCCAAACAGAAATGCAGTAATTAACCACAGCTACAATATGCTTGTTGACTACTAGCATATATTACTTAAACAGCACCACAATGAAAAAAGAGCACGATGTGTAATTCATGTTATCTTAGAAGAGGAAGACTACATCAAGTGGTTCGGTTAGCTCCAACATCCACTAATCATGAGGTTAGCTGCAAGGACAGAATTAAAGTCCACTGTTGCACACATTCAAGACTGTGAAGTAAGGGAATAGTACTGTCTAATGTCAGAGAGGACAATGGTGTCTTGGGAGGTGAATCAAGAAGAAATGTGCTTGAATTATTAATGCAACTCCAAATGTTTTTAATAAGGATAAAATTAGATTTAATTCACATAACTTGTAATCCAATGGAATCTGGAGGAATTTCTTGATGAAAGACTTGAGAGAAAGTTCTGCTGGAAATTCAAAGGCAACCCTGTGGTGTTGTAACATAAATCCAAATTAAGATCATTTTACAGTGCTTTACTTGCCTGTATAGGGGAGGGTTTTTCCCACCCCATTTCAAAGATTCCCATTAAAAGTTCCCGCTTAAGGCAGTAGTCTTCAAATTCATTCCCTTTAGTTGATGTGACATCCTGAAGATACAAAATACAAGTTACTGTTGTCATTTTATGCTTTTACGGATGAATTAATACACTGAAACATTAACAGTGGGTCAAACAAACACTATTTCTTAACAATGCTACAGAAAAGATTGAAATGTGTGTCATTAATACAATTACTGTTTAAAGACAGATTACCGAAGTTTTCACTCTGTTGTCCTTCTGTGGAAGTTCCAGGCACTTCTTCCAATCATCACCAAACCTGATTGGACAGATTTGCACTTAAAATCTAAAATAATGACAAAATATCCAAAGGTCTGTCAAAATTCAGAACTTCTCCCATTTAAATGGCAGGGATTTTTTTTTTTTTTTTTTAAACAAAGGTTTATGCATTAATTGCACCTAAATTCAGAAGACTGCAATATCCTAGTGTCCGTACAAAGAGCAGACTATGTACATGTTTGAGGAAGAAAAATTTATGACTAAGACATTTCTGATCAAGTGCAAACCTTAAATTTACAAAAAAATAAATAAATAAATAACAGTACAAGAGGGTTCATAGTTTTAGTCTTGAACAAGTCTTAACCATGTTTCAATCTAGCTGTTACATTTCTGCCAAAACTGGTAGATTTCTATATCTAGAACTGATAGGTAAGTTTCTGGAGAATTTTATTTTTCCCCAGTGAGGAAATGCATAAAAATAGAGTCTTACTTGATGCCACCACTACTCTGAGGGATGCTGCTCCTTATAATGGGTGCACTGGGCAGTTGGCTAGTTCCATGGAGTCCTGACTGCTGGCCAGTTGGCTTGGTCTGTCCTTTGAAATGCCCATTTGTTGGTTTGTTGACTCCAATCATAGTTGCTGGACTTGCTGTCCTTGCAGTAGCCATGGGTTCAGTTGCTTCTCAAAAATTCAGGACAAACGTTCCTCACAGTTCGCAATGTTTGTATCTCTTTCTTCTTTCTGTTTTACTTGATGCCTCTGAGTGAAAAATACCTTTATACACTGTAAAAATAGAAATGTATTTTTCCTATACTTCTTGTTGTAAAGAATGTATTAAGTACACAATTCAATGTTCAGACCTCTTGAAAAGAAGAAGTCTGCATATGAATCCTGTCTATTTACAAGACACTCTCCAAAAAAGGGAGAAATAAACATTCACATGAATAAATAAAGCAAATATGTCACTAAAGAAACTTCAGTTGCCTCTCTAAGTAGTTTATTCTTTCTGAAATAACAATTCTTAGTTTTCCTTGTACGGCCCAAGACACTGAAATCTTGGTTTTCAAAGTCTGACCATGTATAAATTCAGAACAGTAGTATCAGGATGTTTTTGTTGTACTAATACTGTAGAGTGGAGTTTAATACTGGCTCAAAAAGTCACTTCAGCTGATATTGAACAGTCCAACGTAAATCTCTGAAGGGGTTTCCTTTACTTCTGCAGCAAAAACTTGAGAAGAAAAAAATGCACAGTGCTTGGAGAACGTTGAATAACAAAATCCAGGTTATCTGCGAGGAAATAAATAACCATAGTTATTGTTAACATATTGGCAAGTGACTGAAAATAGTCATCCATCGTAGTTTTAGCGATTTAAATTGTACGCTATAAATAAACGTACGTTTAAAAATGCCTGCAACAACAACCGACTTCAATTAAAAAAAAACATTTCAACACCACTTCAATTGCAAATTGTCTTATAGACTTTATCGTTAAGATCGTACTGACTTCAGCAAAGTAACACGCAGAAAACCAACAGGTTAAACAATGTGAAGTCAATTAAGTTGCAGTGTTGTTGTGCCATGGCTATCGGCTAATGCTAACAGGAGCTAACAATAAAACTCAAAACCAAAACTTCGCTCACTGCCAGTTACAACTAACCCCTTACTATTCGCAAAACCTATTCAATCGGGACCAATAAGACACCGAGTCCACATTCAGGTTGGTGTCGAGCGGATCTCCACATTCATGAACTCTTTGTTGTCACTATCATAAGCAAGGTTAACTTGACAGAACTAACAAGCACAGCAGCGTTAAAAGTTATTGCATAGCAACGTGGCTTTGACTATTAAGCTAACGAGCTAGCGTTAGCTTTTAGCTACATGTTGTGTTATTGGTGTTTGAGCGTCTTTGTCTTAGATCATGTGGAACAACAATAAACACAAAACTATATTGCCAGAGTTAACCGGATTCCACCTGTTGAGTTTTGAGTTTGTACTTTATTAATCTTTAAAGCTAACCAAACAACTTATTTAGCATGCTATCGTTAGCTTAGCCGATATGATAGGTGTTCAGTTGTGATAGTTAACCAGTTCGCTCTGGGAATAACTTTACCTAAGTCGGAGACAAATGCCACCTTCACTTCCACCACACATCCACTCACAGTTTTCCTTTTTGACGACGCTTAGCCTTATTTCGGCAGGTTAATAAAGTAACGTAAATACTCGCTATTTAAATAAGTCCACTGAGTTGTAAGTCTTTTGTCTCTTCTTTTAGAAAATTGACAATTCAACATGGCAGCGCGCTCGTTTTTGGGCTGGTTGTTTGCGTCGACGAACAGCTCCCACCGACCAATCACAGCTCAGATTTCAAATTCACAAACGTTACTATGCAGTGAGGTGAAGTAACACACAAGAAGTCACTATGTTGTATAGATTTTATATTAAAAAATATGTGACACCTTTGAAAATGATACAGCAATACATTATCATATAGGTACATATGCACACAAAAGCAAATATGAAATGTACATTGCATACCCAGTATTAAAATGGCAGGAAATATTGGATTTGACCGTGCACTAAATAGCATGTCAGGTCTTACACTGACAATATTCACTTTTCTTAAGACTTGAGGTGTCATGAAGGCCTAGTGGTTAAGGCACTGAACATGTGATTGCAACATCCCCATTTTAAATCTGGCATCAAAACCTGTAAAACCTTCATCCTCTGTGTTGCCTCAGTCTTTCTCCACTGTCAAGGTAGTCTGTGTTCATACCCTATGGTTCACACTGTTCACAGTTCACAGACATCCCCAGGCAGTTTCACAGTTTCCAGTCCATGATGTTCAGCCTGCGTGCAGTGGCTCATTTCTGTTACTGCTAGATGCAGATAAGGAAAGCCGGCGGATTGAGACAGCAGCTGGTAAGTCCCCCTAAAGGTGTAGGTAGGTGTAATGATTCTAAGGTCTTTACAAGAGGGCCCATAAAGCAAAAAGGCTGCAGGGAATCTGTCAAGGCATTAAAACCTAAAAGTGGACACCAATATTGCTGCAGTCCATCGTTCCTTTAGGTACAGCTTTTCCTGGTTTCCTCAAAGATCTATTTGTCTCATTGTTGGTTGGCTGTGCAAAGGTAGTTGCAAATTGAACTGGATTGCAACTAGTAATATGGAAATACAAGCATAGATGGAGTCTTTGGTGACTGGGAGGTGCTGCTGTGGTGAGGAGTGTGTGGAAGGGATGAAGGTGAACATCCTCGACTGTGGCAAGGAGAAGGGGAACCTAAATCGGAGACAGAGAGTATGGAGTTAATTCTATGTCTTTGCTGTATTTACCAATGTATGAACTCGTATGCTCGCTCTTACTGTTTTCTGTTAAGCTGCTTCCATGGGGCGACACCGACACACTGTGCTGATCTTGAGCCCTTATCTGTTTGGAACTTCTTCCACGTAACACATCTGCTATCTGGAAGAGATTCACAGTCTAATATAAAAACATTGCATAATGTGTGACCTTGCATGAGTGTCACTGTGATCTACTTAAGAGAATCCTCACCCAAGCAAAAAAAACAATCCCCTCTATCATGATACATGACACATCCTCATCTTGGAAGTGTCATTTTAAAGGGGTCATATTTTGCTAAACCCACTTTTATTAGTTTTTGGTTCATTTATTTGTGTATCTGGAGACCCTAATAGTTCAAATACTTTGAATTTAAACCCTCCAGGTGCTGCAAAGCTATCTTTATATTGGCAAAAATCGAGTGGGTTTCTACTACCTGTTTTAATTCCTGCTTAATTTGTTACGTCTGTAACTAGTTATGTCACAACATTTGCACATATAAGGTCAAGACTTCCAATGAGCATTTCTCCAAGTACACCATAATTGTTTGTCAGCAGCAGCGGCTGTAGTCCATACTGAAAATATGTCCAAACTTCGAGCCGATTACCAAAATTGTTCAGCTATTGGTTGAATGGGACAGAACAGCATAGCCAACAACCTGGAGGGGGTGGGGCGTGAAGTAGCTCATGTGCATTTAAAGGCCAAGCGTTCAAAATGACCTTTCTGGTGTCATTACTCAGAAATAGGGTTGAAGATGGACCTGTGCAGTTGAATTAATGAAGAATTCAGACCCAAGCATACCATTTACAGGGTGGGGAAGCAAAATTTACAATGAACATTTAGTTGTTTTTTCTCAGCAGGCACTACGTCAATTGTTTCGAAACCAAACATATATTGATGTCATAATCATACCTAACACTATTATCCATACCTTTTCAGAAACTTTTGCCCATATGAGTAATCAGGAAAGCAAACGTCAAAGAGTGTGTGATTTGCTGAATGCACTCGTCACACCAAAGGAGATTTCAAAAATAGTTGGAGTGTCCATAAAGACTGTTTATAATGGAAAGAAGAGAATGACTATGAGCAAAACTATTACGAGAAAGTCTGGAAGATACTATTAAAGAAGAATGGGAGAAGTTGTCACCCGAATATTTGAGGAACACTTGCGCAAGTTTCAGGAAGCATGTGAAGGCAGTTATTGAGAAAGAAGGAGGACACATAGAATAAAAACATTTTCTATTATGTAAATTTTCTTGTGGCAAATAAATTCTCATGACTTTCAATAAACTAATTGGTCATACACTGTCTTTCAATCCCTGCCTCAAAATATTGTAAATTTTGCTTCCCCACCCTGTACAGTCTATGTAGACCACAGGGAAATGTTTTAAAATGTATAATTCAATTTAAAAAAGCTAAATATCACTCCTTTAAGAAAAGTTAAATATAACAAGTGGAATGTCTGTCCATTATTTGATGTAATGCTCCACTTTATTTTGTGATCTCTGTCAACTGAGTGTTAATGCAAAATAATGATTAACTTCTAATTCAATTCGCAACATGGATAAATAGTTTAGTAGGTGATTTAAGTGTGTAAATGTGAGAGTGAATGAATAATGGATCAATAATGTAAAGCACTTTGGGTGCCTTGAAAAGCACTATAGAAATCCAATCTATTATTATTATTATTAGTAGTAGTATTTTATTATTATTTTTTTATTTTTATTTTTTTCATTAAGGATGCCATGCACACATTTGATCATGCATCATGCACTCTCATTTTTAAAGTCCTGCTCCTGCTGTGGTTTGTATAATACAGATGAGTGCATCAGGGGTCCAATCGCTAAAACAGACCTCCACAAAGCTTAGAAACTCCTCCAGTAACCCTCCTTAGTGCTTGATCCTCAGCACCAAGATCAATTTCCGAGTCACCATTGAGCATCAAAGAGTTGAAGAGGCAAAAAATAAGGAATTGGGAAAAGGCTAATACACTGTCGATGTGGAAGACACTGCACCATGGGGGTTTGGCCTCTAGGTGGAAGGATTTACTTCCCTGTGAGATGTTTCCAATCTTACTCAGAACTGTGTCAAGTGGATTTGGCAGTGACACTACTAGAGTAAAAATGGTGTGATTTTCTAGCATAAATTTACAGTGAGTTTGAAGAGTAAAAAGTAGATAATGACTTCATGTATTCCCTAGAACTATCTAAATATAATTCCCTACACCTTTTTATTTTCTGCCATTTCCTCACTCACTTTCTTGTTTTTGGCGACCATCACAGGGGTGTCGTTGTGATAGTTCTTAAGGCTGCTGTCAGCTCCACTTTTAAGCAGCAGACGCACAGTGTCCACCTGTCCCCGTCCACAGGCACTGTGCAGGGCTGTATTCCCACTGTATGACTGGCAATTGACGTCACATCCAGTCTGATAACAAAAAAAGAAGTAAAAATGTCAATGAAGTAAGTGAGACTTAACATTTTTCTTAAATTAGAAAACTATGGGAAACACGGGGAAGAAGTGAGACAAAGCATTACTTAAAGTTAATACAACATACGAGTTGGACAGAGTAACGGACTAATCAAATAGAGCTGAGTCACAGTTCTGTTCCTCCTCCCTGCCCACACACACATATTACCTCAATGAGGAAGTGGACCATGTCTACGTTATTGCTCTCCACCGCGTGCATGAGAGGACTCTGGCCACTTTTGATGTCCTGATTAAAAAAAAAAAAAAAAAACACCAAGGGAAAAGTCAGTGACGGTAAATCTGAAATGTTGCTTGTTGTGAAACAGAGCTGAGTCAGTACTGCATCAGAACTGACCATAGCATTGATGTCAGCTCCTGCATTTAACAGCATTCTTGCCAAATCCTTATGGCCACGCAGTACAGCCAGATGGAGAGGGCTCAAACCTGAAGAAAAAAACAAGATATTCAGACATATACACACTGGCTAAATGCTAATGTGTAAACACATATCACTACACACACCTGAACTTGTTTACACTGCCTCCATGCATGGTTGAAAGACCCACTGCATGGTTTTCTACACAAAACTAAGTCAAAGTATATATATATATATATATATATATATATATATATATATATATATATATATATATATATATATATACACACACACACACACATTATATATTACAGAGAAAGCATTTTTCTTTCAGCCGTATGAGGAAAATTCCATAATTAAATGCTGCTATTTCACATTTTGTTAGAAATAGGAACAAATTGATCATATGATAAAATGTCTTTGTTGAGTAATGAGAGTCACTGTGAGCTTGTGCAAAGAGACCTTAAAGAGTTTGTTTGTCACTGTAAAGTTGAAGAGTTGAGGAGATTATTAGTATTTTTGAAGAGGCCTAATTAAAATACTGGTCAAAGTTTTAATGTATGCCACTATGACACTTTCACAGCTTTCATGTTATTACACGTGGTCACTGTCACTAGGACACAAAAATTAAGATAAAATAAGATTAGATTAGATAACATATACTTTATTCATCCCCCAAAGGGGAAATTCAAATATCACAGCAGCCCAAGACACGTTTCATCAAATACAATTTTTAAAAAAAAGAAAAAAATTGCTTAAGTGACAAAAAATGACATAAATAATAATATAGTAACTGTAGTGAGAAATATAGTTTAAGCCAAGCTTCTGTTATGCAGTCTGATGGCGGTTTCCACAAAGGAGCGTCTGTATCGTCCAGTCCTGCACATGGGTGGGATAATCCACTGTCTGAATGAGCTGCCCTTCAGCCACTGCTCGTCGTGCAGAGGGTGAGAAGGATCGTCCAGGATTGCACAGATTTTGTCCTTTACCCTTCTCACAGCCACTGTCCCCAGACTGTCCCAGTCTAGTCCCACCACAGAGTGAAAACCACCTCCATCTCATCTCTTTGATTCTGGAACACAAGTCTGCTGTGTAAAAGTCCAGCCTGTCTCACCTCTGTTCCTCCTTTGGCTTGGCTGTGGAAATCGGTCAGTGGTGGAAAAAAGGTGGGATCACCATCTCGCCTTTTTTCCGGGATCTCTGTGTAAAAGTGGCTATTGTATCTTTGTATATCTACGTGTTCATAATGTATCTGTTTCTGTGCAGTGATGTGAATCTATATATTCATCAATGTGAAAGGACACTTACACCAAACCACAGAGGAAGGAAATGTCCTCTCGCCCACATAGCCCAAAAAATTTGCTTGATATGTTACCTAAACAAGGTTCCATACTTCTCCTATCCCATAACAAACACGTAAGCAAAAAAAGAAAGTCAGTCTATGGCATTGTTTCTATGTCATTATGTTTTTGTCACTGTAGCAAATAGTGAATGGTTTAGTTATTGTACTGATTATTGGAAACTTGGATTCAGAGTCAGTAACTATAAAGGAAAGGCACAAGCAATAGTTCATACATATATTCTCAAATTTACAAGTCAAATGAACTATAGCTTTTCAGTTTAAAGTCTGTACTATGGGGACATAGTCAATAGTCGGGGTCTAAATTTATTAGATACTAAAGTATTCCCCATGGACCATCACTGTGAAGAAAATGGTTACAGCTACAATGCATCATCAAATTGTCTAAATGCCTGTGAATGAGAGAATGAGGCCTCAGTGAACCCTACTTTTCAAGTACATCAGAGCTTACCCTCATAGTTTCTTGTCTCCAAGCAGGTGGAGGCTGATGATTGAGACAGGACCAAGGACAAACAGTCCTGCTGGTTGTATTCACAGCAAAGGTGGAGAGCGGTCTGGCCATTACGGTCCAAAGCCGCCGGATCGGCTCCCGCTCTCAGCAAATCCTCCACCATATTCACCTGCTGGGTTATCACAGCCAGATGAAGAGGTGTCTGAGGGGGAAGCCAAAAAGAAAAAAAAGTGGGACAAATTAGGCAAACCAGCATATTAAGGCCCATAACCACAAAAGGCAATGTATTAAAAACTGAAGTCCCTCACAGATGTTGCATGATGCTTTAGATTAGCTATCCTAAAAGGCATTACTCATTGTTAAAATATGAGGTAAATGGAGAGTAAAACAAGTTGTAATTTGTGTTCAAACTTCAAATATCAAATACCTTATGCATCCTATTACAGCACAAATCATAGACTAAAAGGTTCAAGCCAATAAACATCAGCAATACAAAACAGGAAAACAGGTAACAAAACCACATTCTAGTAAATGAGGTAGCAGGAAGGCTGATATTATTTCTAGTAAATGCATCTTTTCATATCTAACCTGTTTTACAGGTTAAAGGTCAGAACCACAATGAAACAATGCCCTAAAAGTATGGAGGAACATATATAAACAAGAAAGCATCTCATTATCATCATTATACATCAGAAGATCATGAGATGCAAACACACATTACGTGCCTTATCAGAAGTCCAAAAACATGACTAATAGTCTAAGACGGGACTATTGCACTGCCAATCGCAGAACAAACATCATCACCATCAGCAGCCCTTGCATGAGAATGAGTGGATAATTTAAAATGAGGAGAAACCTGTTCTGGCAAACACTCTGCAAAGGCAGGAGAGACAAAAAAGCAAAAATACAATTGCCTGAATGAATCTACTGGGTGCTGAACAGAATCACTTGGGCAATCTAGGATGTTCTTTTGGGTGAAGTCAGCATGTGTCATCCTGTTGATAATTATGTCAACTCCGGTCAAGTAGGACACAAGCACTCTACTGTTACTGTTTAAGTTAAGTAACGAGACAGTTGGATCATAAAAGGAAGTCTGTTAAGATGGACTTTTTAGCTGCTGCTAGAGTTACACAATAAATGATGCAGTCAGGGTGAAATTGTTGTGCCAAGTTTCACTTTTACTGTATTTCTACTGTATGTGTGTGTGAGGGCTTGTTCCAGTAAAGACGATAATAGAAGTTGACTAGCAGTGGGAGAGCGTCTTTGTGGAATTCCTCCAGTGTGTCAATGCCAGTGTTCCTCCCGCCTGTTTCCCTGAATTCTGTGACTCACACACACACTTGCAGTTATAAAAACATAACAACACATACGCACAAGCACACACACAAACAAGCACACACACACATTTATATACCTCTATAAACTGTATGTTCTTTGAACTTCCAACATTCACTGCTGAGCAGCATGTTAATATTTGGACCTAACACAGCATTAATGGTAATACTTCCCATATATGTCCAGACCTTTAAGGTCATTCAAATAGACCTAAGTTTCATTCTGGTTTCCTCTACATGATTTTAAAGTGACTAAAACAAAACCTCAGAGAAAAGAGATAAGGGAAAGACTGGAAATGGGTTGGGGGAGGGAGGTGTAGGGCACAGGGTGAAGAAATAGAGGAATGAGGAAGAAGCGGAAGCACAGCGGGGAGTCCAGGGGAAAGACAGGATAACAAGGGAAAATCCCTTCTCTTTCCCTTGGGTCTGTCCTCGCACCATTACATTCCTGCAAAATAAGTGGATCAACATGAAGAGGATGAATAAATGAGAGGAGTTTTCTGGGCATGAAAAACAGCTCCAGGCTGTAGGCTGGGCCAAAACACAAAGAAAGGTGGAAGGCAATAGTGACTTGGCTGTTGTGGCAGACACTGCAGGGTAAAGTAAGCACTTTTGCACAAATAAACATCCCAAGGTTTGCTGACAGTTGCAGTGATAGCATCAGTTATGGTTAAAAACCTTAAATTCTACTGTTCTATGCACTGAGAAACAGTATTAGAAAAGACATTTGCAAGAGAGATAGAGAGACAATACGAGAGAGAGAGAGAGAGACGCAATAGGGAAAGTCCCTCTGAACTACCCTCTGAACTGAGCAAGGTATGTTGAGAAACAGCCCAAAGCGAGGGGGGGTGGCGTCATGTGACTTCTCGGAAGAAGGATACTAATGCACACACAAACACACACACATGCATCACTCGTGTACACACATGCACACACAAAAACTAAAATGTCACGCCACGAGTATGCATGTAAACAAACTGGAAAAATCTTAGATGTGTTCAATTAATCTAAAAAGCTTCGCATTTAAAGCAAAGGCTTCACACTGTGAGTTAGATAGTCTTTGATCTGAAAACACATGACTATTAATGCGGCTCATCCCATGGGATTCAGTTGACAAATCCCACTAGTGCTACACACTCAGCTGTAGTGCAAGAAGCCAAAAGTAGACTACTGCAGTGTGTGTTTGTGTAGACGCAGTTATGGCATGACCAGTGTGGGAGTATCAAACAGCTGTCTCTATGTCATAGTAGTGCAGTGAGTGGAAGGCAAATCAAGCACTGACACTTGTACTATTGTTCAGATACAGTACTGATAGTAACACTCTGTCAAATAGTCCCATGAGCAAAACCACAGAAACTCAGGATTTGTCATCAATATTGGAAAAGCTCTATCTTATTTTTCTTTGTCTTTGAGATGTTAACCCTTGCCAGAAAATGCACTCATCACCATCCAGTAAATTTTAGAGGTTGAAAAGTGTAAAAAAAAAAAAAAAAGTTCCCTGGCCTCGTTTTAATATGCCTGTTCTTTAAGGTTTTTAGTCAAAACCACATAATCTGGTAGGCAAATGACTGTGACGGGACCTGTGCCTGAAAATCTCCCTTTTTGGTTTTAACTGAATATGATAAATAATATGCGCTTCTGTTTGAAAAAGTGTGCGTGTACGTATGTGGATATGTGTCGTGTGCGTGCCTTTTTATACAGCGGGCAGACACAGGATATAACAAAACCTATGCAATGTAGCCTCAGCAATGAGGAAAGGCATCAACGGATAGCGGCAGCATTATTTCTGGTAAGCAAGCCTGTGGTGCCCTGTGTGGTGTGAAACCCCAGCCTTGAGAACTAAACCTCTGCACACCTCAGGTGTTTCTCTGTCAGAAGGCTGAAAAAAAACACAAAGCTGGCAGAAGGGTGAGAAATGTTTAGAGTAGAGGGGAAGAAAAGATAAAAGGGAAAGACCTAGATTGGGAAACACTTCTCAAACTAAATTCCTTATACACATTCCAGTCAGCGCTGTGGTTGATGCCATATTTTGAGGTTAGTACTTTAGTAGATGAAAGGGACAGTCACCTGACTCATGACTTGACTCCAGGAGCTCATCGGAGTCACCCACTGCTTCACTTAATCATCATGACTATTTTTCAGAGTTTCACAACATGGTAAATCCTTTCATACACACCCTCAAAACTCCCAGCCTATAGGGAAACTGAGCATTAGAAAACCATAAACAAAATAAGAGAGAACACTGGAAAACACACAAGGTCCTTCCCAGCATGTGTATAGGTTTGGCTCGTGGCCAATACAGGTGGAGAAATCGGGAAGGGTGAATTCCACTGCGTTAACCATCTCTGACTGTAAGAGCATGCGATAACACTTTGCGAGGCAAGGAGGAAACCAAGGCACTTCCTCTTTCATTCTTTTCCATGTTGCTGTTATCAGAAGGGTGGAGCACAAGAGTGCATTTTATTCTGCTGTTGTCGGGGCACAAGTCCCCCATCACACTTGGTCTTTCTTTCATCATATTACACCGGTGACCTCTTTGATATTTGTGATGAAACAAAAATAGACCAGAATCATGAAAAAATCATTGTGAATGGGAGAGCTTCCACAGTGAAATGAGAGCAATGAAGTCTAAGAATAATGACTGCAGTTGTGTGTTTGCATGATTTCAGCCCAGTCACCAGACATGACATGATGTCACTGTATGTTACTACTTAACTAACTCCAGCCTGAGTCTAAACAGTCAATACATACTTACATCTGAATGCCATTTCAGCCTTAACCTCACCATTAAAATATTAAATATATACAGATGAACACTCCTTATTCCAGATATTTACTTATGAATTAATTTCTGCTTAAAGCTAACAATTAAAGTCATTGAATATTTACATATGAAAAACCCTTATCCTTATATTTGCATATTAAACATTCTATCCAAGCCTAACCATAACATCATTAAATACTTACATATGAATGTAGTTTCTGAAAGATATTTTTATGTAGAAATGCAGATATGGCGCATATTTTTGGATCACAAACACTGAAAATATTTCTTTCTCTGTTTTTTGCAGAATTTGCAACACTTTGTGAGGACTGTGATCATGGGTTAATGGAGGTGACTGTAGCATGTTTGGGTTTGAAGGATGCATTTGCTTCACCTGGCGAAGGTTGTTGTAGATATCAAGCCCTCTTTGGGCCCACAGCAGGAGGTCAATCAGTTTGCGGACGACTGCCAACTCCCCCTGCACCACAGCTATATGTAGAGCTCTATAACACATAGAAAAAAAAGCACATGGAGGATTTT
The DNA here is from genome assembly GCF_902148855.1 of Sphaeramia orbicularis. Classification (NCBI taxonomy): domain Eukaryota; kingdom Metazoa; phylum Chordata; class Actinopteri; order Kurtiformes; family Apogonidae; genus Sphaeramia; species Sphaeramia orbicularis. The sequence continues at coordinate 38,120,398 of NC_043972.1, read as the reverse complement.
ATAAGATGCAACCAAAAGACATGCTTCAGAAGACACAGGTTTTTCCTGACATTGTTAACCACTGATACTCCACATCCAGGAAATAACTTCTTGGCCCCACAAAAACTGGCTGGTGTGTTGTGTGTACTTTACTGACAGGCATTGTACATTGTTACGAATGCAGTTTTTTTAACCCTCCACAGGAAAATGGCATTTCTTTTAAACTATCAGGTGAAAGAGAACGTTTCTTCAGATCAGTTCACAGGAATGTGAAAGTAAAAATTAAAGTCTGTAAAAAATGGCAAAAAAAAATTGTCGTGTTAGAATGAAAATAATTCAAACACCTCTCGACCTCTTCAACCTGGCACACCTGAAGGATAGTGATCAGAAGTTGGAACTTGTTTACTTGAAATTCATTATCCTGCTGACAGACTAACAAGCTCCAAAGATGTACGACCATGACTCATACAACTCTTATCACACCCTTATCAAGACTTAAGTGGAAACCGCTATCTGTATTCTATACGTAAATGAAAGAGCAAACACAAGTCAAAGCTTAAAGGGAAGAGCAGGAAACTGGGGGGGCATATAATAGAGAACGGTATAGCAGACTTCTTTTTTTTAACATCTTTCTTTTTCTCACTGTCAGATGAACATCTTCCAGTAAAAGTCAGACTGGTTTTATGTCACTTCCTGTTGTCAGTAACAATGGCAGCATTCTTTCTCCTCTCTCTTCTTCTCTGTGCTGTGACATCCAGCCATTAAAATGCTTCAGACAAGGGCTTTCTGCATGTTCACTCACTTCATCCAGCGGATAAGTCATAATGCACACAGTGCATACAGTAAAACTGTACAACAGGAAACAGGGACGGTTCTTGAGAACAGTTAAAAAGTACCTAACACAGAATATGAGATCAGCAAATGAGACACAAGCACTTGCAACACTTCCTATCTATCTATCTATCTATCTATCTATCTATCTATCTATCTATCTATCTATCTATCTATCTATCTATCTATCTATCTATCTATCTATCTATCTATCTATCTATCTATCTATCTATCTATCTATCTATCTATCTATCTATCTATCTATCTTTTAATGCAAACATTCCAATTCTTTGACATTCTGTTGAAGCATGTGCAATCTGTTTAGCTAACCTTCTGTAAAAAAAATATTCATACACTGTTATGCATAGTATGCAATGAAATAAAATGAACATTGCCCCCCCAACAAAAAATGTGTATCTTCTATAAACTGTGTACACATGGTAGATGCCTATTTTTTGCATCTGCATGCACAATAATGGATATAAACTCTCCAGAGTGAGTGAAAAATAAAGGTTAGTGTGCAAGAGCAGATTGGATGTGCAATTGCAATGAACAATCCTGACATCTGAGTGAAAAGCAGAACTCTATACTGGAATTGGAGTATGACCTGTTCTTTCATTTGCCAGTCTCTGCTCCTGAACTCAGAACAGTTGTCTTTTTAAAAGGCTGCTGATAATGTTTATGCTGTATATGTCCAAGAATGAATGTATTATACCAACAGTGAGCCCAAAAGTGCCTCATGCTAGTGTTTGTCTGAGGTTAATCTGATGCTCATGAGCTCCAAATATGTGCTGCAGTTTCACGTTTGGAATCAAATTTTTGAGCATAGCTATCAGTAGTTATATTCATATAGCATTGAACGTTATTCATTGGTCTTATTTTGTTCTCCTCAATCCATCTCTCTCTTTCTCTAAAGATGAAACTGTACTGTTTCTGGTTCCTGGAAGTGCGGCAGACCACAGCCCTGTGATAACCTCAGGCACTGCAACGCTGATGTAGACATGTGTCCCAAACTACCCACATTAACGCAGTCAGTCTAAGTGTTTGTGTGTGCGAGAGAAAATAAGACAGACTGCAAGACAAAGAGCAGACATGGAGACAACACAAATGTGGTATCCTGTTTGGTATGGAGGGCAATGGCACAGTTAAACTGAATGAGATAGAAGAGGAGCATATCCTGTGGTCTGTGGACCAGCTGAGCAGTAAGATGATGTAAACAAAAGAGGAGCAGTAATGGATCACTGTCCAGTTACGCAGAAATGGAAGCTAATAACCAGTTGTATACTCTGCTCTACTAGTCACAAATAATACTACATCCAAATGTGTGGAAGTTAATTTGGAATGGAATGTGTCTGAGTAAGCATTGATACAAGCACAACCAGCACTTCAATGCTTTACCATGGGGTTTCCACAGTATGTCTTCATCACAACAGTTAAAGAAAACAGAGACAAAACTATAAAGTATTATTGAGTATTAATCTTCTTTGAGTTTCCTTGTGACAGAAATCTTGATCCGCAAATGTTGCTTAATGTACATGTTCCACAAAATCAAATTAATTTTCCCTATAATTTGTTTTAACTCTTTTATTCCTCAGTCACGCTACATAATAGTAAAAATGACAGAGACACAGCTCACCCAGTCACACAATGCAATATAATAAGTATAGTCCAAAAACAGATCTGTATTTCTAATGAACACAGTAGTATGTTTTGAAATTTGTAAAATGATTTAGGTGTAAGTAAAAACACACAATTCATCAACAATGCTTCATGCATTGGCAGAAATAAGGAAGTGGTCTAATTTCTGCTTTATGTAATAAGTAAATTACAGAAAAGACTGACAGAGAGCTAGAAAAGGAGAGAGAGCAAGAGAGTGAGAAAGTGAGAGAGATGAAGCTGATAGAAAGCGGTAAATGAGGAAGCGGATGTTTGGGTTTTTTGAGCTCATTCATTTAAAAACACAGAGAAAAAAAAAGAGAGACACAAAGACACCTGAGAGAAAACCACAGTCGTATTTAAAACTGAGCTCTCAATGATTTTCCCGAAACTAGAGGGGCTCTGAAGCGCTGAGAACCGAGGACGAACACCCCATTGACGTAAGAGCAGGCGCACGCTCGTCATCGTGCACTTTCTGCGTTCACACACACACTCATGTTCATACAAACAGTGTGAAAGGATAAGGGGCTATGAATGTTTCTGCAGAATTCACGCAAAGTTTAACAGAACCACAAAAAAAAAAAAACGAGATACACGACACAAGGTGTCAACGGTTCTTTGCAAAAAGGAGTAGATTTGAAGTTAAACTGATTTCAAAGACACAAGAGCTAAGATTTTCATTTTTGCTAACTTTTTTTACACAGAGATCAAAGGATAGAAATGGAAAACTCACATTATTTTGGAGTCTATGTAAAAAAAAAAAAAAAGATAGAATTGAAGTGTAACTGCTTTTTAGTGATTCATGAAATACTGCATATTTTTTATTTTATTGTCTGACCATATTACACATGACAAGTCACATGGATTTTCACTCTGCAAACTGCAATAACATGTCATGGGATTTATGGTTTTGCTAAATTATAGTCATCACGAGTTTGTTTTGAATAAATGCAAGGGGTGCTGATACTTTTTTTCACGCACACATATGTCCATGTATAGGTGTGTGTGTGTGTGTGTGTGTGTTCACTTTGTCATTTCAGTTAAGAGTGTGCGTGGGTGTTGAACATTTAGACAAAGTCAAGTAACCATGCGTTAAAGTTTAATATTTGCATTCATGTGGTCTCAAGAACCCAGTGTCTTAAATACAGTACTCTCATTCTCAACCCCCCACCCTATGCCACTAGAGAAAAGAAGACAGAAAAAAAAAAGTTGTTTGGCACAGGAGCGTATGCTGCTGGCATAGAGACTCAGACTAAAACACACACTGTTTAGATCGTTGTGTTACAACTCCATTAAAGAAACATTTCTGATCCACACAAATCCAGTGTTTGTATAGGAAGTGACGCAACCGCAAAGAATGGGTTTGATACACAGGGGTACTGAGTGTACCTACTGACTGTACAGAGCCAGGTGAGTCATGCAGACAAAGGACAAATAAAACCAGAGGATATTACAGTCAGTGATGCTCTACTTCACAAACCACATCCAGGTTGTGTCACGAAGAAGTTTTGTTTATGAGGTCAGGCTCTCGCTTGCTAAGAGTAGTGTTTGGATCCAGCCTAGTCAGTAATTTATTCATCCGTCATTCATGTGACCGCTTTAGTTTCACTCATCATGACATTGTTTTCTGATGGAGATTATCCATAAATGTTATTATTTTTCTAAAGGGCGGGTTATGACTACATATTGTTATATGTATTGTTAATATGTTTTGTGAATTACTGAAGGTAAAGTGTGTTTTTATACCTGTTTTCACCAAAGTAAAGTAGTAAAGTCTGCATTTATTTTATTTATTTATTTTGGGGGGGGGGGTGTATTAATGTCTTAGAATCTTATGATCTTAGGATACACCATTACCCATAAAATTGGAATAAAACATTTTACCTCTTCTCATGAAATAATAGTGATTTTTTTTCTTGAAAAGTGTAAAAGTGTAACTGGGACTCAGTGTGTAATCATTGCACCAGGTCGAAGGTCATTACTGATGTGTATAAAAAGAGGAATACGTCTGAAAACAAAATAATTCCAATGAATTTTACCACCCCAGGGTTATTACATAACACTGTATATCTTTCATTTTATATCTTCCTCATGGTGCAAACATAAATCTGGTCAGTCTGTAACTGACCACCCAAACCTATGAAATTAATTCAATAATCCTACCATCAGACTCATCATTTACACTGTACCTACTTAATACTATACCAAGGACAAAATTATTTTACTTCCAGCATAAACAACAAGGGAAAAAAACTTTAACATTGACATACGTGTCTCCATCTTCATCTTGATGTGTAGCCAGAGCAATACTGCTCATAAGGTTGTCAGTTTGGTGTACCACAGGGTGGGTTGGCTCTGGGACTGGGACTGGAACTGGGACTGGGACTGAGACTGGGACTGAGGGCAAGAACACCGGATAGTGACCTGAGCAAGAATGAAACAAAGTGATAGTGACAGGGTCCATCAAAAGAGGGAAGATGTGGGTGGGAAAAAGGAGCCATAATAGACACATATATAAGAAAACATACATTTCAGTCCTATAATATGATGGATCTATGTGTGTGTGTGTGTGAATGTGCAGGATTCAGCTGTGAGTTGACCTAGTAAGCCACTTTTATCAGTGCAGAGGAATGACTGAAGAGGAAGGTCTGCAGATTCGCTGACATGTGCATTTTCTCATTGATTCAGCAGATGCTACTTCAACTATGACTGCTGTGTTTTAAAAATGGAACACACACCAGAGACCAAATACAACAGGGTGTGTGCCTTCACTTCCATGGTCTAAATAAGATCACAGTTGACTTTATTCACACTAATATCCATGCATAAATGAGTTTCTTCTCGGTGGATGTCATGCGCTCTCCTCTGTGTTCTATGTGATGTTATCAGTGGGACTTCTTGAATGTTCAGCTCATCCAAAGTGTGTATTCTGTGTTTGGAAAATCCTTTCTAAACACACTAAGTCTGTACTTTGTGCACCACATGTTCAGAATGATTGAACTACAAACAATGGTTCATGTCAGTCCAGTAAAGCTTACCGTAAACCGAGGGCAGGAACCGTATGGTGTGTCCGTATCCACCTGGACTCTGGTGCCGGACCTCCTCCCCCTGCCTGGGGGTCACCAGTGCCACACCGAACCCACTTTGGCTCGGGGACCGTCGCGGGTGACTGACCAGCCTGTGCCGGGAGGTCAAGTCCGTGTCTCCGCTGGAGAAGCGGTCTGGGTTCTGTGGCGGAGGTGGTGACCGGGTCTGGGGCTCCGGTTCCACGGTGATCTTGCGTTTCCTAAAAGGAAGAGAACTGTGGACGCATTTGTCCGCGGGACGTCTACGCGCGGCACCGCTATCCGAGCCCTGCGCGGTCCTGACCGTGGGTGAATGTCTTTCCAAACTGTCCGTTTCCGTGCACGCAGGTGGTGCAGGGGAGCCGCTGTTGGCGCAGGTGTCCCTAGTGGGACCTGGAGTCCTCGACCCGGCGCTCCCACGCTCTCGGTTGGATGTGCGCAAATCCAGCGGCGCAGTGGCGACCGACTGGTGGTCACCGTTCATGGTCATGATCCTCGGCATCAACTGGGAGAGAGGCTGTTGAACTGTCAGGTGTGAGCGTGGGTACACGACTACCTAATGTGTGTGTGTGTGTGTGTGTGTGTGTGTGTGTGTGTGTGTGTGTGTGTGTGTGTGTGTGTGTGTGTGTGTGTGTGTGTGTGTGTGTGTGTGTGTGTAGTCAGTCCATCTACCAGTGCACTGATCCCATTTCAGTCAAACTTCAGTGGGCAGTGATCACAACATCAGTCCGTTCCCCTCTGTGCCTGTGGTGGGTTTTAGATAACCGGTCCGATCCACAAACACGGAATGCAAATACATTTTCGAAGCCCAGTCAGTCCAGGTTCAGTTAGATCATGTGTATCCCTGCTCACCTTTGCCATCCACTGCAGGTACACAGCAGCTGCGCACAGCTCCTCTGATCAGCCACTAACTCTGGTGCTTTCCCTTTAAACCGAAAGCTCTGCTACTTATGGCAAATGATACACAGTGAGGGAAGAAAAAGAGAAAACAAACGGGTGAATTCTTGATAATCTGAGGCTCTACGGCTTCTGTGACATCTGTCTGTTTTTCATGCAAGTTGAAAACATCTACCAAACTTCTCAAGAAATCGATCCAAGAGATAAAGGAGGCTTGATGCTCTGGGCTCAGTGCGTTTGGACGCATGGGGATGCAAAATAGGACAGTAGGTCAAATGAAAAAAGGGCTGATTCTGCACATTTCACTGATGATATAAGTTCAAAATGGGCTTGTAAATTGCACATTTTTAAATCTGTATTCTCATTACAGATATAAAATGGAGTAGTAGTAATAGTAGAAATAGTAGTAGTAGTAATAGTAGTAGTAGTAGTAGTAGTGGTGGTGTAGTATTTTAATCAGAGAATATACAGGATTCAAATGTATGTAGTTCACTACAGCCTGTAAGGAGGTGTAAAGAGTTTAAGACAGTAGTTTTAAATTTCAATACAAATTAAAATATCAGTACTGTCTATAGTAATAAGAGTGCTTTATGGAGGTAAAATGATCCATTCGTCTTATATTAAAAGCCAATCGGACTCACATTATATATGAAAATAGTTTTAAAACAGGTGTAAAATTGTACTTTTATAATGAAATTGCGTTTGCAATATGACCGAAATTGTGTCAGAATCAATGACAAGATATATATATATATATTTTTTTTTTTTATTTTTTTTTTTTTTTTTATAATAAATATCCGTTTGGAGTTTTCTGTCCCTTTTTAATGTCAGTGACTCACTTCCATTGTACATGAACATTTATGAGAGGTTGATAAAGATCAGCCAGATTTCAGTGAGGACAAGTTGTCTTCTCCAATCTGCCGATTAGTTGATGACAGTTACTGCTGCACAGCCGCAGTGTGCACGTAGTCTGCACACAAAAATCACACCTCATCTCATTGCTTTTAATCCTGCTCCACCCTCAGACCAGGTTCTGATTGCCAGGGTCAATTTGGGACTTTCCTTTTTCCACTGAAGTGTGGAGCAGCCAACGGAAAGCCAGCCTGTGCGTCTAAAGTCCCTAAAACACCCTGACTACACACACATGCTGTGCAGCTGCCGGGTCACTCAACCATTGTGGTGTCCTCTAACAGCAGCTACCACTGACAAATAAACACTGACTGAGCTTAAATCATCTTAAAGAAAGCAAATAGATCAGTAAATCCACCCCTTTAATATCTATCTTCTTATGGGACTGTGCAGCACAGAGCCTAGGGCTGTGACATATAACAGCAAAATGAGGCCCCCTTGTGGCAGAAGAACCAAGGTACATCTTAAAGCATGATTAAAGCTGCTGTCCTGACTGCTTGTCATAGATCCTCCAGGATTTCAGCTACAGCTAACTGTACAGTTTAAGATACTGGAGGTTTGTGTTCTCAGCTGAGCTGTAATATCAGGTAGGTAAAGAAATGCTCCTCTACCACATACAATCAATCAAACATTCAATCAATAAATCAATCTATGCTTTTCATCACTGGAAATAGGAACTAGAAGTGGATTAGTGGTGTCCCACTCTGTGTCTCCCTCTTGTGGGTGTTGAAGAACTTGTTTTCACATTCTATGCAACCCTACTACTAAGACGACCCAGATAGCAAAATCATTATGGCTTAAATCTGGCCCAAAACTGGTACGCCATTTTGGCAAAGTTCTGGGCGGGTGGATGGGCCCTAAATGTTCCAAAATAGGCAAGCCAAAATCAAACCAGAAGGAAGCCAAAATTCACCCATAACTAATTACAGACTTCAAAAATACAGCCATAATTGTCCCAGAAAAGCCCCAAATCCCCATAATCCAGCCAAAAGTAGCCAAAACTGACCCAAAGAGAGGCCAAAAGGAGGCCAAAATTCACCTAAAATTTGTGTTGATCATGCTTTTAAAATGAAGTGGGGTTTTCTTCTGGGTAGAAATTCCCGCTCTTTGTGCAGTGTTTTGGCTTTACAGAAATATGCCAAAACACATCCATATATGGAATAAGATTTGCTGCTCTTTTGTCAATCTTCTGACTTGCCATAAACATGCCATACCATCCCTATAGTTAGTCCCGCTCTTTGCCCAGTCTTTTGGTTCACCAGACATATGCCATAACTCAGCCATATACTGCTGGTGCCTCCATTTCTATTATGGATAACCTTAATCATACCATAGTTAAGCCTAAAAGTTTTCAGAATGCCAAAAGAAAGCCAAAAAATGCCAAATGTATGCCATAATACTGCCAAAATCTTTGCTATCTGGGGAGGTTTGGGGAATATGGAAAATGCAAACTGCAAAAGAAAACAGGAATTTAAAAATATTTTTGATTTGTATTTCATCTCAGATAGTATGAACATAACACGTATCCTGTTTTTCTGGACAACTTTATTTCATTATGAATATAAATCCATCCCTCACATTCAATAGGCAAAATAAAATGTTAACCATTTTGTACTTGTCATTTGTCTTCACAAGTCTTAAAACACATTCAGGGAGTGAAGACACAGGATCTTTTCTGTCACATTTTGTGTTTTTCACAATGCTCCACACATTCTCTGTTGGGTCCAAGTTGGACTGCAGTGTGGACAGTCCAACACTTACACCCTCCTCTTCCTCAGCCAGGCCTTAATGTGTGCAGAATGTGGCTCTGCATTGTCTTGTTGTCACTTTGAACGCACCACGACTTGCTCAAACCTATATTTCACCATTAATGGAGCATCACAGAAGTGGACTTTGGTAAATGCACTGACACAATCCCAAACTACGACTGACTCTGCCTTTGGACTTGTTGTTAGTAATGTGGATGTGTTCATCTTTAGTGTGAATGATATGGCAGTCATTTCATGTCCAAAAAGACCTGGAATACTGATTGGTCTGAGCACAATCCAGTTCACATTACTCCTGAGTGATGGTCCACTGCAGATCTATGCCTTCACACCCAGACTCTCAACATCTTCCAGTACAGTGAAGTTTGAGGTCATATTTGTGTCTCTAACTCCATATTGTTGAGCTTGACAAAGGTTTGCCACTATGACCCTTGTAACATTATTTTATTTTATTTTATTTTATTTTAGTTTAGTTTAGTTTAGTTTATCTTTATTTAACCAGGAAGTCCCATTGAGGTTACGAATCTCTTTTGCAAGGGAGACCTGGCCAAGGCAGCAGCCATACAAAGTCCAAACAACATAAAACACATACATGACACACATTAACAATAAAACACAATAACAATTAAAGCTGCAAGCAGCATTGGGCGGGACCTCGCACCGGGCGATCCGCCTCCCCCGCGATGCGCCCCCCGCGTGATCCACCTCCCCCACGATCCGCCTCCCGTGACCGTCGAAACCTCAGCTCCACTCACACCTCTCCGTCCCGATACCAGTTCCCACCCTAAACTGTCTGTCCTCCTTACATCTGTACAGAACACCAGCGACCCTCTGCTGAAACCACCATCACCTTTAAATGAGACTTTTATTTTGGAAACCCTACTGTGTGTATGTGCATTTGTTTCGGATGTGAGAGAAAGAATCAGTTTGAAAAATGAATTGAAATTGTATGAATAATTGAGCATTAAAGTGATGATTTACCACATTTAAGGCTTTTATTTTGGAAAAACCCTATTGTGTGAGCATGTGTGTCTGTGAGAAAGAGTACTTTTGAATGAAGAAACATTGTACAAACAGTTGAGCGTTTGGTCATAAAAATGAAAAGAAGTTATGTAACAGACATTTTGTATTATTCCTAACTGGGGTTTATTTTGAAAAAATGTACTCTGTGTACTTTTTAATATGTGCAGAATTTCCAATATCCACAATACAATGCAGTAAAACCTGTTTTAAAATTTAAAAAAAAAAAAAAAAAAAAAAAGAATTTGATCTGCCTGGGATTTGAACCCAGGTCCTCTTGTTCCATAGGAAGCTACATGAACCACTGCACTAAGGACAGACACATACAGGAGTGCACAAGGAAGAGTTTTATAGGGACTTTGCCATTGTGAAAAGTGAAACTAAACATAGTCTTAAAAAAATAACCATAATTCCATAACCGTTGGTTGTATCTGAAAAATTCTTTCAGTTTTGGATTCTGCAGACTTGTGGGAATTTAATGAGGTATAACTTTTTTGTCAAAAGTCTGAAATGAATAAGCAGTAATTGCAGAAACGTAGAGTAACTTTCAAAGGCAGATTGCCAACTTCCTTTTGGAGTTAGCTCATGAGTGTCAGTGTATGATTTGTCGGGCTCAATCAGACCAACATTTTGGAATTTGTTTCATGTTTCTGTGACATTCCTACTGGCCGCTAGGGCAGATTTTGTGTGTTTTTTAGTACACAGGTGGTGCTAGAGAGTCCATTTTGGCACCCAAGGGGTTAATTTTGATATTGAATCAAAGTGTTCACCAGCCATGATATACATGGCAAATTTGGTGAGTGTTGGAGCATGTTAAGGGGGTCAAATGGCAGTCTAAAATGGAAAAAGTATGAAAATAAACAAATTGTTATAAATCAATAACTGTACATCCTATCGCAAAATTTTTTGCATGTAAGTGTTGTGCTGAGTCCCGTGAACGCGTAGATATGTCATATGTGGGGAAAAACTCCAAAGTGAAAAATGAGTTCCAAACATAGCAATTTTGCGGGCTTGTAAAAAAACAACTAAGACAGTTCCGGAAAAAGTGAGAGATCAGTTTTTTGAGGAGGTTTCACTCTATCTTTTGGCGCTATTTAGAAGTCAATACGACAAACGGTATCATTGGAGTTAGTTTTCAACATTTTATTTTGAAAGGCATATTGCGAACTTCCTGTTGGAGTTAGGTCATAAGTGTCAGTGCATGATTTGTAGTGCTTTATCCAACAAGAATTTTGGCACTAGTTTCATGTCTGTATGACATTCCTACTGGCCACTAGGGCTGTTTCCGTTTTTTTCACATAGGTGGCGCTAGAGAAGCCATTTTGGCACCTATGGGGTTAATTTTTTCATTTTATGAAATTTTTCGCCAGGCCTGACATGTGTGCCAAATTTGGTGAGTTTTCGTGCATGTTCAGGGGGTCAAAATCCAGGTCAAAGTGGTGTGTGAATAATAATAATATAAAAACGAATGAATAACAATAGGGCCTTGCTTGCAGGCAAGGCCTCTCACTGTGTGAGAGGGCCTTACCTTTCGGCTCGGTCCCTAATAATAATAATATTAAAGCTGCAAGCAGCATTGGGCGGGACCTCGCACCGGGCGTTCCGCCTCCCCCGTGATCCGCCTCCCGTGACCGTCGACACCTCAGCTCCACTCACACCTCTCCGTCCCCATACCAGTTCCCACCCTAAACTGTCTGTCCTCCTTACATCTGTACAGAACACCAGCGACCCTCTGCTGAAACCACCATCACCTTTAAATGAGACTTTTATTTTGGAAACCCTACTGTGTGTATGTGCATTTGTTTAGTATGTGAGGGAAAGAATCAGTTAGAAAAATGAATTGAAGTTGTATGAATAAGTGAGTATAAAAGTGATGATTTCTCACAGTTAAGGCTTTTATTTTGGAAAAACCCTATTGTGTGAGCATGTGTGTCTGTGAGAAAGAGTACTTTTGAATGAAGAAACATTGTACAAACAGTTGAGCGTTTGGTCATAAAAATGAAAAGAAGTTATGTAAAAGACAGTATGTATTATTTTTAATAAGGGTTTTATTTTGGAAAAAAATGTACTGTGTTTACTTTGTAATGTGTGCAAAATGTCCAATATCCACAACAAAATACAGCAAAACATGTTTTAAAATGTGATGGAGGGAAGAAAAAAAAAAAAAAAAGCTATTTCCCTTCTTGGGGTTTGAACCCAGGACTCCTGCATAACAGAACACTGCTCTAACCACTGATCTATTATCAGACACCCACCAGATGGCAGCAGTGTCCTTTATATGGGGATATTGTCATTGTGAAAAGTGAAACTACACATACTCTTCCAAAAATCGCCATTATTCCATAACCGGAGGTCGTATCAGAAAAATTCTTTCACTTTTGGATTCTGCAGACTTGTGGGAATTTAATGAGATAAAACTTTTGTGTCAAAAGTCTAAAATGAATAAGCAGTAATTGCAGAAACATAGAGTAACTTTCAAAGGCAGATTGCCAACTTCCTGTTGGAGTTAGCTCATAAGTGTCAGTGTATGATTTGTCGGCTCAATCAGACCAACATTTTGGCATTTGTTTCATGTTTCTGTGACATTCCTACTGGCCGCTAGGGAAGATTTTGTGTTTTTTAGTACATAGGTGGCACTACAGAGTCCATTTTGGCACCCAAGGGGTTAATTTTGATATGGTATGAAAGTGTTCAGCAGCCATGACATACATGGCAAATTTGGTGAGTTTTGGAGCATGTTAAGGGGGTCAAATGGCAGTCTAAAGCGGAAAAAGAATGAAAAGAAAAAAAAATTGTTATAAATCAATAACCGTACATGCTATCTTAAAAATTTTTGCATGTGAGTATTGTGGTGAGTACCGTGAATGCGTAGATATGTCACATGTGGGGAAAAACTCCAAAGTGAAAAATGAGTTTCAAACATCGCAACTTTGTGGCCCTGTAAAAGAAAAACTAAGACAGGTCTGGAAAAAGTGTGAGATCAATTTTTTGATGAGGGTTCACTCTATCTTTTGGGGCTATTTAGAAGTCAATACGACAAATGTTGTCATCGGAGTTAGTTTTAGAAATTTTATTTTGAAAGGCATATTGCGAACTTCCTGTTGGAGTTAGGTCATAAGTGTCAGTGCATGATTTGTAGCGCTTTATCCAACAAAAATTTTGGCACTGGTTTCATGTCTGTACAACATTCCTACTGGCCACTAGGGCAGTTGCCATTTTTTTCACATAGGTGGCGCTAGAGAGGCCATTTTGGCACCTATGGGGTTAATTTTTTCATTTTATCAAATTTTTCGCCAGGCCTGACATGTGTGCCAAATTTGGTGAGTTTTCGTGCATGTTCAGGGGGTCAAAATCCAGGTCAAAGTGGTGTGTGAATAATAATAATATAAAAACGAATGAATAACAATAGGGCCTTGCTTGCAGGCAAGGCCTCTCACTGTGTGAGAGGGCCTTACCTTTCGGCTCAGTCCCTAACTATTCAACCATAATGGCGTCAAGAAAAACAGTGACATTCCTCCTTCACTGCATTCTCCATAATACTTTTAAAATCATTAATAGAAACTAGAAAAGCATTCAGAGAGCACAGACCTCCGCCAAGACAGATCAGTCCCCTAGCCCGATCACCACCAAAATTTAATCATTTGTTCCTTGTGCCAGTATCAACATTTCCTGAAAACTTCATGAAAATCCTTCCATAAGTTTTTGAGTTATCTTGCTAACAGATGAACAGACAGACAAACCCTGATGATTACAGTTTTTTGAAGATTATTCCACAACCACGGTGCATGGTAGGAAAATGCTGTTTTTCCAAAGTCTGTCAGAACTTGAGGAACAGTCGAAAGCAACCACTTGGAGGAACGTAAATGGAAACTACTAGAGCTAACATAAAGAAGATTACTCAGGTATTTTGGGAGTTTCCCCAGCAGAGCTTTATAGATGAACATAAACCAGTGTTTTTGTCTACAGAGGGTTAATGATGTCCTGTCCACTAAGTCATAGAGAATGCAGTGGTGTGTGAGAGATTTTCCATTAGAAATAACACATAAAGAAGCATGATATACTGAATCGAGGTTCCTTAAAATGGAGATAGCCACATGTCTGTACAGTAGATCACCATAATCAATGACAGGCAGAAAGGTAGATTCTAGAGGTGTCAAGATTTAACCAGTCTCTCATGTATTTGCTGACAAACTGGGCTCCTCAGCCCAGGTTTTCTGCTACAGAACTAGATCTTTCTTCGATGCTGCCTTTGCACCACATCATGATCATAATCACTGGTTCACATTTCAACTTATATTGTTATTTAATACTAATCCATAACTTTATGTTGAATGTGTCCTAGCCTGAATGTAAGCAATTGAAGTGCATTTACAAATGAAGTTGGCCAGAAAAAACATGAAAGATGTTGAGTTCAAACTATCTACAATGAAGCACAAGTCAAACCATTCCAGACTTTTATTATTTACATAGTGTTGCAGAAAATTGCATTCAATTGAATAAGAACACATAATCCAGTCTTACTTCTCATGTTTATGCAGATCTTTACTATCTTTCTCTTGGAGGTTCTGTTGGGTTTATTCTCTGCAGAGTCATTTTAAACCTTGACCTGAATTTGTGCCTTGAGATAATCACATTTTATGACAGGTACTATATGAATAAAACTGTAATCAATTAGATTAACAAGTAACAGGGAACATTCAGGAGGATCTAACTGCAGGAATTCATTATTTTTTTCCTGCAAGGGTCGCAGGCGTGCTCATCCTGTCCCAACAAGCCACGGGTAAAGGTGGGGTACACTCTAGACATGTCACCAGTTCATCACAGGGCTTAAATGAAGAAATGGAATGGTATATTCATAATTATGTTTTTATTCATTTCATTGAATCATTGAATCACTGTGTTTTCCATAACACAGACTGTGACAGTGGGCACCAGATGGCAGTCAAAGCACTGCAGGATAGTTTTTAATCTGCCCCTTCACCACTGGAGGTCATTAAATATCACACAGTGAGCTTTTAATTCATCTGAGATATGCATTTCTACAGTCAATTAATCATTCAGTCAAGTTATTTTATTGAATATAGATTTGTGGAAATGTATCTGCTTCTCTTGTGTTTATAGAAAATTTAAAAACAATCTTCAACACATCCACAGAACTATTAACGTGTCAAAATGTATATATGTTCATGATTAACAGAGCAAAATGTCATTACTTTTTACTGTAATTTAACTGAAACATATGGAGAGTTGTAAAACCACCAATTCCACTGATCTTTTTTTTTTTTTTTTTTTTTTTTTGGACTAGATCTGGGTTTTTTAAAAATGATGCAAGTTCTGGTACCAACAGTTTACTTTAACAGTGATCCACTGACATCACTTTTTCAATGCAAATTTAATTAAATACATTTTAACAAGATGGTAGTTATGTAAAACGTACAGTATGGTACACATCTTTATTTTTCAGCTCACTGGTATTTTGAAATTGTGCGTACATTGGTATGCGCAGTTTGCCCCTGCTCACCCATGCATGAAAACCTGGGTCTGTAAATTTGGATAAATATCCACCAATCCCCTACCTACAGACATCCATATAAGAAAATTCCAAAAATTATCAAATGCGGAACTGGGGGTAATTTTTCAAAATGTACAGTTGGGTTTTTTTTTTATACACCCTGTATGAACCCACATTGGCATGAATTCAACCAATAGTTTTGCTGCTAGAGTGTTAACAAACAAAGAAACAAACCAAACCAAATTAAAAACAATACCCCTTTCCTCCCCCTCAGGGGGCGTGGTAATTACAACAGTTTATACAACATATAACACATTTAACAAAAGGTTATCTGTTAACATAATATTAATAAATAAAAGCATATAAAAGCCATGCTCGCTGGATGTTTTGCCCCTCTGACATTTATTCTACTCCTTAGTGTTGAAATCAGGTATGACAATCATAATATTGGTCAAAAGTTACCCAGCAAAACACACCTTTACACACATCTGTGTATATTATTGGCTACTGATCTGTTCACCTTCTACCAATGTCTGTTATCATTGGAACTGCATTGCATTATGGGATATTTATGCTGCAAAGTGTCCAGAGCTTGCATATGGTAAAATCTGTCTGGAAGTCGTATACAGTTCACATAGTTTTTGTTTCATACATGTTAAAGACTCTTGCATACTGCTATAGTGTATTAAATAGTATGTTAGTGTGAAATTTTGGACACTGTTTCAGAGTCTGTTGACGTTAGCTAACTCCATTTCAAAGCAAACAAATGCTGTAGTTGCCTATACACAATAATAGTTTATACAGGTATATTTCTGATATTTCTGTGTCAGGTCAAACCCTTAAGCTCACTCTTACATGCTTCAGTGCCTCTCTGCTCCTCTACAGCAGCAACATCATGCCACTCTACCAACCGTTAGCTTAGAAATGCAGTTAGCTAACACAAGTTTCAATGAAAACTTCACATAAACACACATCTTCCGAATCAAAACTTAAAACTTATCCCCAGTAAGAGTTAAAACAAGTGATGTTCTTGCATTATTATTTTTATTCATTGGGACTGTTTATAGAACAAAAAGTTGGATACTTTTGTACAAGGTTTATATTTGCAGAAAGTGCTACCACCATACCTGGTGTCTCCTAATATAATGTAATGACCCGTTTATTTAAAAGTGTTTTTGATGAGATGCTACTTATTTAATAATATGTCTAACATTTAACATACTATTCAAGAGATTTTACAACAGCTGTAGCAACTTATTTTGCTTATTTTATCTGACTGTAATCTGTTGGTTACAACTTAATTCAGTGTGGGTTACGACAGGTGATATTCTTGCTTTATTATTATTAATTTCTGTCATTTGTAGAGTAGAAATTCATGTACTTTATCAACAAGTTTAAGAGTTGCAGCTCAATAATTAACCTTTTTACATTTGAAAAATGTGCCGCCATCATGCCTAGTTTCTCTCTAATATACTGCAATAACCAGTCTAAATCTGTTTTTGGTCAAATGCTAACTGTACTTATTTAAAAGGTTAGCTTACTGTCATCGTGATAATCAAGAGATTTTACAACAGCTGTAGGAGCTTATTTTGCTCGTTTTATCTAACTGTTTTCTACAGCTTAAATTAGTGTGGGTTACAACAGGCAATAGTCTTGCATCATTAATATTCATTGGTGCCGTTTGTAGAATAAAAATGTACTAGCTTAAAAATTAACCTTTTCAAGATAAGATATGACTTTATTGATCTCACTGTGGGGAAACTGCAGTGTTTACAGCAGCAAAAATACAGAAACAAAGTGCAGAAGGCAGACAGAAACATTTAAGAGTAAAACAGGAAATATAAAAAAAAGTAGCTGCTATTTCTGTTCTCTTACTTTTTACCTCCGCCAAGGAACGGCGGAAGTTATGTTTTCATTGGGGTCTGTCTGTCTATCTGTTTGTTTGTTTGTTTGTTTGTTTGTTTGTTTGCAAGATAACTCAAAAGGTTTTGGATGGATTTTGATGAAATTTTCAGGAAATGTTGATACTGGTACAAGGAACAAATGATAACATTTTGGTGGTGATTTGGTGGTGGTGGGGGGTAATCTGCCTTAGCAGGGGTCTGCGCTCTCCAAGTTCTTTTCTAGTTCTGTACATGCAAACATATTATTTACACATTTACAACATAATTGCACATGATGATTGATAAACTGGTATAATATGTTATGACATCATATATGATATGATATAATATGATATGATATGATATGATATGATATGATATGATATGATATGATTTGTGATTTAGTGATTTATTCCGAACATGCAATGAAATTTAACATATATGCACTAGCAAAACATACATAATAATACAAATATCAAGAATCCTAACAATCTTAGACAGAAGAAAAGCACAATAATTCCATTTACATGCCCAAAAAGGGGTGGGAAGAAGTGCAACATATTTAATCCCACCCCCTCTCCTTACAATATTATTAATAATATATGTCCCTCTTCCATTTACATTACTCTTCTATATTTATATATCTATTCACACACACACAAACACATACACACACACACACATTCATTCATCCATATACACATATATATGTTTATACATATACACAACATACAAATACACATATAATCTTTTACCAATGCCTTTCCTAGTTGTGCTGGCGAATAAATAAACAAATAATAATTAACTCAAGGAAGGAAATATATACATAAACAACAGTGAACATATGTTGACAATTAATAACCCTCATCTCTATATCTTGTGAAAAACATGTTCTTATAAGTGTTTTTGAACTGTCTTATGTTTGAACATTCCTTGTGCTCCTCCCTCAATCTATTCCATACTTTAACACCACACACAGATATGCTAAAACGTTTCCTAGTAGTGCGCGCCCTCTGAATTTTGAAATTAAATCTACCCCTTAAATTATAACTCCTTTCCTTTCAGTGAATAATTTCTGTAGGTTTCTATGATGTTTTGAGTTTTAGTAATTTTGACTGTAAAAATAATGCATTTGTGTGATCTGTGTAACTTGCCTTGTGAATGATCCTTACTGCTTTCTTTTGTAAAATGATTAGTGGATAGATTGTACGATATATGATATGATATTTCAGATTCTACATTTGTACTACCACCGTACTTGTTTCTCCTAATATAATAATAATAATAATAATAATAATAATAATAATAATAATAATAATAATAATAATAATAATAATAATAATAACAATAATAATTTATTTGTAAAGCGCTTTCAATCAAAGTGCTGTACAGATATAAAATCAATCATAATAGAACATAAAAACTAAAAACATTAACACAGTAAAAACAAATCAAGACATATAACACAGAGTAAACAAGTGGGTCTTGAGCATTGCAACAACTAGTTAATGTCAAAGTCTGTCTTTTGTGACATGTTAACTGTATTTATTTAATTACATAGCTAACATTCTTCACCATGATATTCAGGAGTTACTGATGTTTCTCATACAATACTCTGATCTTACACATCACAAGACACATCCTGTCTATGTGCAGGGCTATAATAGTCTGGATTCGTTACTCAGGTCTTTTGTCTTGCTTTCACTCTTAGTCAATGTCTACTTTAGTTTAGTCCACACCTCTCAGCCTTCCTCCCTCCCATTTCCCTTTCTTGCTCTCACACACACTCTCTCTCTCTCTTTCTTACTTACTCCGTGGCCCTGCAAAGCAAAGAAAACAAACCTGTTTGTCTGGCAGCAACCAGGAAACCAATCAAAGGCTGAGGTGAGAGAAACAGAGGCTGACATCAAGAAATGGAGACAAAGAAGAAACAGCAACGAGAATGACAGAGAGCATGTTTCCGCTGTGCTGTGAGTAGATGTCTCAGCTCTGTTGACCCTGAAAATGAGGGACTGCTACGCTGCTGATACATACATTTGAATTTTGGTAAGCAGAGGACTGGACTGAATAATTTTCTCTGTTTTCACTTCACTTTTTGGCCTTTTTTTTGTTGTGCTGCTCTTTTGATTTTCTGTGGATCGTATGAACTAAAGCTACAAATACAGTACATTTTGAGTGGAGGTTCTCAGATTTGACTAAATGAAGATGCTCCACTTCATATAATGTTGGCTCTTGCTAGATTGTGCTGTTTAATTATGACTGTATTGATGATAAATGGGTACTGTTTCTGGAGGCTGAGATGAGTAGTCTCCTGATGATGCTGGGAACTGGCACAAACTGTTGGAAAAACATTAAGTCTCAGCTGAGATACTGCATAACCTGAGCCAACAACAACATATTCACACTTCAGACTTCATCAGTAAATATAGTTGGACCTCGGCTGTTTATCTTCCCTCCCCCTCGTATTCAAATTAAACGACTGACTGACATTTAAGGACCTGTCCAACACACAACAGCAAAAATGATGGCGGCAGCAAGTTCAGGAACCACCAAGAACCTAAACTCCAGCTCCCAGCCCCCAACTGGAGCAGAGCGACGACTGGTGGAAAAGGCTCTCAGAAAGCTGGAGAAACTTCATGAGCTATGCACCGACCCCCGGCTCGGCCTAAGGAACAGTCCACCGTACCTGCCGGACCTGGTAACTGAGACCACAGCACTTCTCATACAGGTCTGGGAGCCTTACAGAGACTCCAAAGCAGCAGGCGGACAGACTCCCAGGGGAGACGAGGCCAAGTACCTGAGGGTCCACATCAGAAACCTGCTGGATAAGACCGACAAGGCTGTGCTGCTGTTTAAAGAAGGCCGGGACAAGATATTCGATGACACCTCCAGTTGCAGGTAAGAAGGCCTGAGATGATATGTACATCCACAGACACTCAACGGGCACGTGTTCACAGGAAATGCTGGTTTTAATCTTACTCCGGATAATCATGTCCATCTTGACATGCTTTTCTTGGACTGTTCCACTCCAGTGTTTCCCTTTCAGTCTGATAGGGTATGTGTTTTGTCCTTTTATCTACTTAGACTTTGAGGTACCTGCCTCTGATATTCCTGCTATCACCCCTGCCACAACGAATTGTTTGAAATAGACTTTTATCTGTGCAGATTAAGGAATCAAAACATGTCACATTTTAATACAAAAAAAAACATCTCAGTCTAGAAACAGATCCTGCTGCTGACACTTTAATACATATTTATACATGTTATGTCTTTGATATAACTTTAAATCTTTTAGTTCAGATAAAAAGTGCGATAAAAACAGTGAGGTCTGCGGATTATTCGGAATATGGAGAGAATTTTTATGGACATGTGCGAAAGTCTTTTCAGTAAGATAAGAGAGGATAGCAAATATATATCACAGTTGAAACACAATTAAGTCAAACAAATGTTGGGGAGTAACAGTTTACTCTGAATGCCATTATTGTATGAAGATTTCAGATAATGTTTTAACTAAAATACAGTCACTAATAAAATATTTGTCATTACAAAGAGTATAAGAGTATATAATATATCATGTTGTCAGACAAGAAAAGCAGAGTTTTCCTTCTGATATTGTAAAAGAACATGAAAATTACAGTACATTGGGTATAAGTTTAACAGTTATCAGTGCTGAACATTATAGTATATGAATGTTTCTACTGGTTTTATTACTTTTCATTTGCTTCCTAGTATAAATGATAATAATTTGATAATAATAATAAATAGTATGTGACTTTATTATTATGTGATTTAAGTAATTAAATGTTTTACTTATATTATTTGTCACATTATATGGACAAAAGTATTGGGAATTCAGTGAATTCAGGCGTTTCATTGCGAGTTGCTTATCATTGAAGTTAACATTTTAATTTCATCTGAAGGGTGAATTTTATTTATAGAGTTTGACTTTTAATTTTACTCAACATGAGCTTGTTATTATTATAACATTTAAATGTCCTACTTCTAAATTTCTGAAATAGTTGTCAAGTTCTGACCACAGATAACCATTGTAAACCATAAGTGACATCTGTTATCTTCAACTCTCACTAAGGAAGAAAAACTAGCCTTTCATTTAGAACAAATATTGATTTTGTATTTATCATGATAATTACTGACAACAACTGACATCAGACTTTTTATCGCAATAAACAAACTAAATCAGCAGGAATTGGAAGCCCTAAAACCTGTACGCATGACATGTCCTAATATATTTGTCTATATACTGCACTTACAGGTTAACATGTAATCTATTACGTTTGACAACTAAACACAATATATGTACAAAAAAAAAAAAAATGCTGTAAACTCATCGTAATATTGTATTTGACAAAATCTTTAAAACAGTCATGTAGCACCAAAGGAACTCTGAAAGTCTGTTTTCCGAGTGGGTTCAAGTGGCTCTAAAATTGTATTCTTTTTCCAACAGTTATTTAAGTAACTCATGCAGTGAAACCAAAACATGATCTTCTTCCAGATGAATTCCTCTGTGTCTCTGTGTTGCTTGACCTCTCATAAAATAAATAATCCAGGGTCTGACAGAGGCTGCACATCCTATATTCAGAACCCTGGGACAAAGATTCTGAAGAGAAACAAGAAGAGGAAGAAACCAAATATTTGCATGACTGAAACAGAAATAGTTAATAGTTATGTTAGAGCTTTTGACCTTTTAAGAGTGCTGAATTAAATAAAACTAAAATAACTATTACTCCTATTTATGGAGGCTGAATTTTAGAAAAAAAAATAAGGTTCCTGCTTTTCACAAGTTCTGTATATTTTCTTCCTCTACTGCCGGAGAACAGATTTTCTGCTTCGAAATGATTACTGTTCAGCTAAAGTGTGAATTCTGGGATAAGTTAAAGAGAGTGACTTTTCTATTTGGATTTTCAGCTCAGTCCTCTTTTCCTGTTAGGACTACTAATGACGGCGGTTGGAAAAATAGCCAAAAAAGCCTCTTTGTGATGTTAATGTTGGGAAAACTCGGCAAAAGCTACAGCAGCCTCAGTTTGTGAGCAGGTCGGGAGAGAATGTGGGAGTAAACAAATCATTCATACAATGGCATCCACAAGCCTTCGCAAGTCAAACTCCCTTTGCTCAACAGTTTTCTATGGACATACTCTGCTTTTTTTTATCTTTGAGCATTGTGGTCATATTACTATGTTAACAGTTAGCATAATATCAATTCTATTACTTAAATGACTTACTTCAAAGATGTTTTATGTTGACTTTAACCCATAAAGACCCAATGGTACTTTTGTGGCAGTTCCCAAATGAATTCTTCTTCTATATTTAACCTTTGTTTAAGTGATTTATCACTATTTATTGAAATTTTGTCCTCTTTACTCTTTACTTTAAGGTTTCTCAGTGTACATTATGTGTTTTCCTATGTTTGATTCACTGATCATTAGGGGTGTTAGAAAATACTGATTATGCAAAATATCGCGATATTTCATTTCACAACACCGTATCAATATTAAAAAGTACTGTATCAATATTTATAGGTATTTATTCAAATGCAGATATGGCAGAGGTTCTTTTTTTTCTTTATTGTTTATATCGTATTTATTACTATCACTGTTTTATTAAATAATGGTTATTTGAAGCATCCTAAAAGCACTTTTTACTGTCTGAGAGAGGCAGATATTAGTTCCTTTGTTGGGATTGCACAAAAATAATGTTATGATGTCAGTTATGAACTAACAGAATATGAACATTTGAGCAGGATCTTAATCTGTAATGTCTGTGAAATATAATTTAACTTTTAACACAGGAACATTTTGTGATATTGCGTTAGATCCTGTTGTGATCAAATAAAAATGTGTTTAGTATTTGTGCATATATCTGGTGTAATTACATTTTCCAGGAAATAGTCATTTTAAAAAAGAAACAAACAAAAAATTGCATTTTTAACAGTATCATGATATATCATGATCTATCGTATTGTGATCCTAGAATTATGATTTGTATCGTATCGCCAGATTCTTGCCAATACACATCCCTGCTGATCATGTACATGTTCATTAAAGTTCAGAGTAAATTCAAAGGTTATTAGACCAAATAAGGGAAAAATGAGGAAAAAGTGACTTTTTCAGCAAAAATATCATTAACTAAACATAAAATCAAAAGTCTCCATCCACTGTCCTTTATCAAACAACATGGGTTTTACTGGTGAATCAATGTTGTAGAAGATGACGGTGTTTCCACGTTCACGACGGAGCCTCTGAACGTCCAAATGAGTCATATCTGATGGCCATGAAAATATGACAAACTGTATTTTACACCGATTATTGACATGTACTGATAGGATTAATGGATCAACAGGTATTAAACATTCAGTAGATGGTTTTTGTCAATGGTGGATGTTTGGGTCTTTATGGGTTAAAAGAACTATTTCTGCTATTTGGACGTTCTTAAGTGCAGTCATATGTTGTATTACTGTATCTTCATGCAAATATTCTCATTCTGCTCTAAGTGATATTTCTGCATCTCATTGTTGTTAATGGTCAATGCGTTTAAAAGTGTCCTACTTTTACAGTAAAGAACACACATTGTATGTAAATCTGCCAAGCTCTTGTTTTTTTTGACAAATATGCAAATAAGATGAGTTATATTTGAAGACTTCTTACATCATGTTCAAGAATCACGAGCAGATGGCCTTTTTACCACAGTCGGGTCTGCATGAGCAGTCATGAAAGAGAAGCGTGTAGTGTTATGTTTAACAAGGCTTAGATGTCAAAGTAAATTGTTAATATTAGTGGTTACATCCTCTTTTTGATCTTGTCGTTTTGTTCTTTATCAAAGCCACTTATTGGTAATATAAATTCAAAGGTCTAAACAGCCACCGGTGTTAAAAACAATCCACTGATCTAAAATAATGTTTAATGTCTTATGAGCCACTAATTCCATCAATAATTAAGGAAAATATAGTTTGTCATCTGTTCATAGTCATCAGGTATGACTCATTTGGACCTTCAAAGGCTCCGTAGGGAACGTGGAAACACCGTCATCCTCTGCACCATTGATTTGCTAACAAAATCCATGTTGTTTGACAAATGACAGGGATTGTAGACACTTGTTTTTATGTTCATTTGATATATTTTGCAGAAAAAGTCAAATTTTTTCTTTAGTTTTCTCTGTTTTGATATAAGAACCACTGAATTTACACAGCATTTTTATGAACATCTGTATGGTTTGTCACTTAAATATAAGAAAATACCTGAAAATGCAAAATGCAGAGTATAATATTTTAATAAATGGTGATAAATCACTTAAGAAACTTCAAATACAGAGAAAAAAAAGTGGAAGTCACCACAAAAATAGCTTATTCAAACAGTGAATTCAGTAAGACAGTAAATAATTGTCCTTGTGAAGGAGTATCTGGCTGTAAAGTGAAGCTAAAACCTGACATTTAACAGATGGTGGATGTAACACATATAGACAGGTCTGCGGTTGGAAAATTATTGACTATGACCCTCTTTCACTGGAGGCACATATGCACCACTAGAACAAATTAGACAAAATATCAATTAATTGTCTGAAATAAAGCTAGAATTACACCTACATCTACCTGCTGATGCAGTTTCTATTACATTAAACATGCATTTCAATTAAAGCAAACAGTGTGATTGTATTTCATCAGTGTCTCAGCTGAATTTGGGATCATCCTGGGCTGGATTAGAGACATTACCGTCATGTTAAATGTGAGATAAAAGAGGAATTTGACTATTGAGGGAATTCAGTTCAGTTGACTTCATGAAGTTGATGCCGTGTTGGTTTAAACGACTATTGTAAACTGTCTCCGTATCTTATGCAAGAACACGTTTTCCTTTAGCGTTTGTAGAATGAAAAACATCTAACTGATCTTTACAAGTTCAAACTCTCTCATCAGGACAAGAGTTTTTGGATGCGCTCACATGCACTAGCATCTCTAACAGTCACATAGTCCCATCACATTAGACCTACACTTAGACGAACTTTATTGATCCTCGGGGGAAATTACTTGGTCACATTAGTTCAGTTGCATATAAAAACACTCTTAAAAAACCACTAGCAAAAAAGCAAAGTAAGTATGAAGAAATAAAAGCAATAAATAATATAAATAGAATACACTAATACAGCAGAAAAAAATACATGATCTGCACATGTACAAACAGGAAAATGGAGGTAAATATAGCTTATACATGCAGGTGTGAAAGTGACTAAGGTGCAGTAATGTAAACATATGATTTAACAACATTAACAAGACTGATTAATGCAACGTTTCTACTAAAGCTGTAAGTAACTACAAAGAACTCTTAGATAACATTTGTGCTTACTGTAAACATCACCACATTTTAAAGTGATATTTTTAAGTACATAGGCGCAGTTAGATATAGAAATGCGGCTTACACATTTCCTCTGTCCTCACTCTCATCTGTTCGACACCATAGAGGTTTTCTTTTCCTCACTGAGGTGAAAATCTATGACCACTTCACACTGTTAATAGTTATTCTAATAAATGTTGTATAAATTTAAAGAAATGCCTCAGACTTTTAAAGCATTTATTGTTAAATGCACAGGAAAACAAGCTAACCGCATAATTAATATTTGTACTTTTATACTACTTTGCCTGAGTGAAAACAAGTACAATTTTTTCTGAAATAAACATGATAGTGACACAAAACCACAAATTATCCACAGCTATTTGTGGGTATTTTTAGATGTAATGAATAAATTTGAAAGAATGAATTGTTTATTTTTGCTTTGTACATTAATCATTGCACTTGATACAATAATTATAATAAACATAAAAAACAAAATAGGAATAGGCTAGAAGTAAAAACTTATTTTTTGCCTTTCCTTTTCACTTGATATAATGTAAAAATGGTGTTATTTGTTTCTCAAAACTGCATTTGACCAAAGAATCTCATCAACTTTGACTCTGGGGTTAAAACCGTAATGGCAAAACACAAGTCCATTAAAAATCAGTTCAGAAAACATCAACTTGAAGAAGTTAGAATGAGTACTGAAATAGTACAGGACTAGTACACACTGACCTGAGGTGACACACTGGCCACTGGAACATTTTGTGGTATTTACAGACAAGTACGCGGCATCCTGTTTGCAGCTGGACTGCTGTGTGTGTGTGTTTCTGTGGAAAGTCTCAGCTATGCCTGTTGCACTGCAGCAACAGTAGGAAATGTTTGATGGTGTTAAGTTGGGTAGAAATAGGTGGTTTGTAATGTTGAAGATGTTCAGCGTCCAGGCCCATCATTCCATACACCAATAATACATGCAAGTCTTCATATTCGGTAGATGTGTGCAGGAGTTGCAGTGGTACTATGCAAGAGCAAAGACAGATATTATATAATCATATCAGTTTAAGGTAGGACTGGGCGATCAAACAGACCAAATAATTATATATTGCAATAAATATCATACATGTAATGTAATGTGATGTTGGTTTATCTGTAGCATTTTCTTTTTGGCATCGTCAGCTAAAACATGTAAAACTGTTGAAGTTTTACTGTTTCGTTTAATTTCATTCATGCATATTTAGATCCTGAACTTTTTTAGTTTTTTCTTTGTTTGTTTCGTTTTGACTGTTTTACCTCTTGATTTCTGAAATGATTTGTATGTTCTGACTAAAAAGACATTAGCCATATTTTATGTGTTTCTACACTATTGCATGTCTTTGCATCTTTTTACAGGGTCAACTTGCTGCGTCATTTTCCTTTTGTTGAATCTTACGTATCATTTACATGCAAGTTTGTCTTTTATAAGTATTTGAAGACCTCCTATCAATCAGGATCTAAATGAGCCTTTAGATTTAAAAGATATAATCACATTTATTATGATAATTACTGATATCGAATGCTATAGATATTTTTGTCACAATAGTTTTTTTGACTGTATCACCCACTCACAATTTCAGGCCGAGCCCTTCTTTTTATCTTGGCTCACAATGTGATTTTGCATCATATTTGTGTACAATACAACAGTTTGTACATTTACTGCAAGAGTACGTCTGTTTCTGCAGACACAACTGACAGTCTGGTGTGTCGTTCCATTTCAGGAGGAACCTGACCAAACTGTCGCTGCTGTTCAGTCACATGCTGTGGGAGTTGAAGGCCATGTTTCCTGGAGGGTGTTTTCAGGGTGACACCTATAGGGTGACTAAGACAGAGGCAGAGGACTTTTGGAGGCATTCATTTGGTAACAAGTGAGTGTGTGGAATCAAAGTAGTCATAGACATTTCATTTTATTAGTTTGTTTATGCGTTTCCCACATTCACCATACGTTAATGATGTCTTCTGACAGGTGTATAGTGCAGTGGAATAGTTTTAAAGAACGGCTGCAGAGAGTGCACATGTTTGAAGAAGGGATGGAGGCCATGGCTCTGAAATCAACCATAGACCTCACCTGCAATGATCACATCTCCGTGTTTGAGTTCGACATCTTTACTCGACTGTTTCAGGTACATTTCACAGTAAAACCAATGAACTGATCCATTAACATCATACGGTGAAGAACGTTTCACATCCTCTCCTGTCCCATCCTATTTTTAGCCCTGGAGGTCACTTACAAGGAACTGGAACCAGTTGGCGGTAACTCATCCTGGGTACATGGCTTTCCTTACCTACGACCAGGTTGTAGCTCGTCTGGAGCACTACCTACACAGACCTGGGAGGTGAGGAAAAAACAAGACATATTTTCATAAATCACACTGACATAAACCTCTCTAAACTCTCCACAAGTACTCTCTGGAGGTTACAAAGTGCCTGAGATACATCAGAGCTGGCATTTGATCTCAGCTATAGAAAATGAGATCTGTTAAGTGGTAAAGATCCATTGCATTCCACCAAATTCAGCTCCATCCATTACAAGAGGGTTGTAAAATTGTCAAAGTGAAGAGTCTTCATTTAGTGCTTTTTAATTTATTTTGAAGTACCTTGCATTGCTTTCTTCCTCTTGAGGCATTCGTGGAATTTTCTCACATTTTCACTAAATATTACAGCTCTGAAGATGTGTTGACTGTGAAATTCTGCTGGCAGTGTTAATAATAATTTAGCCAATGGCTGATTATTACCACTTTTATGACAAGGAAACAAATAAATCATCATTATAAACACAACCTATAAAGAATAATGTGTAACCCTATAACGCCAAATGTATCATATGTGATACATGAGTTTTGAAGCCCTCTGCATGATCTGTGTGAAATTTTTTTTTCTTATAAAACCTGATGTGTACAATCAGATACATGCAATACACAGATAATCCACCAGAGGGGAGGGATTTGTTCACCAGAGGCCTTTCCAGTGACATTTCAAGATTAAATTAATGAGGAAGGAGGCAGAACTTTGCCAAATTTGAAAAGGAATTACCAGTTTGTTCGACATGTTTGTATTATTTTTTTATTTTTTATTTTTTTCAAAAATAATAATATTTGAGCATTGAGACCCAATGTATCAAATATGATACAAACTTGAAACTCATACATGGAAATTAATATTTAAAAAAAACATTTTTTGGTTCTTCAGAAAGACCAATAAAGGCTCCAGTTTCAAAGAACTGGAATTTTCTGTCAATGATTTAATGGTTCAGGCTTTACAGGGTTAAATGTCTTTCAGACCTTCATCGCAATTTCTTTGAATGGGTAATCTATTCTATGAGAGTTTCAAAATAAGCTTTAATTTTAGATAAGCAGAAAATAACTTAATAAAAAATTAGCCAATGGTTAAATCTGATCTTATTTATCAGTAGATGATGTCAGTCAACAAGGTCGATATTTGCTGATACAGATGTTAAGACATTATCTGATTATCCTGAAACTAAAGACAAAAGTATACAGATATGATCAGATCAATGTTCACATTTTTACATTTACCATCATAGGTATTTTTACCTGGTTTCCAATGAAATTAGTGGATTTAGGCATGGATGTAGCCACTTTTCACTATGGTCTTGATTATGTCCCATCCACAGCAATATCTGAATAGTTATAAGAAATAGGCTTCTGAAACTGACAGTAAAATTTGTTGAAAAATATTTATTTATATTTGATTCCATAGTTGATTTAAAACACTCTGCATGGGAGTTTTTCTATAATGTCCTAAAAATCAGGACCAGCCATAAAGGAACATCTTGCTCAATCATGAGGCCAAAGCAACAGTAATCGTAGAACATTCATGAACATTTATTTTACAACAATCTGTTTCGTTCTTAGCTACATCTTCCGACTGAGCTGCACAAGAATGGGGCAGTGGGCCATCGGTCATGTGACCCCAGAGGGTGACGTTGTCCAGACCATCCCCCAGAACACCCCTCTGTACCAGGCACTGATTCAGGGCTTCAAGGAGGGCTGGTCAGGACAAACACACACACACACACACACACACACACACACACACACACACACAGCAGCCTCTCATTTATTATTACTTTTGTTTGTATGTTTTCTCTAAGTGCTGAGTGTGTCTGTACCTGCAGCTATTTGTACCCTGATGGCCGAGACATAAACCCGGACCTGACTGGTTTGTGCGAACCAGCCCAGAGAGGCAAAGTCACAGTTACAGAAGTAAGCGGATGCACTTTATACCTCTTTATCAATTTTACACTAGACTGCCAGCAGCATTCTGAGGTTCTACCACAACAAAAAACACACTTCAGACTCTAAAATGTTCCTGTGTCATTTTCTGTTGATGCTTGCAACAGGAGCAGTATGAGCTTTACTGTGAGATTGGCAGCACCTTTCAACTCTGTAAGATCTGTGCAGAGAGGGATAAGGACACCCGGATTCGGCCCTGTGGACACCTCCTGTGTCAACCCTGCCTCACAGGCTGGCAGGTATGACCCTCCTTTCATTTATAGTATTATAAATAGTATATTCATAGTCACGACCACCTGAAGGGACTAGGTCATCACTAAGATGAGCATATTTAGACCAAGACATGATTCATGGAGCTACATGGATCCTTGTGTAGTGTCTTTCCCATCATAGACAACTTAACTTAATCCATAAAGACCCAAACAGCTACCCGTGACTGAAATCATCTACTAATCTAAAATGTTTAATAACTTCTGAACCACTAAACCTAATAATATGTTGAAATATTTCACATAAAATGCAGTTTGTCATCTTTTCATGGTCATCAGATATGACCCATTTAGACGTTCAGAGGCTCCGTAGTGAACATGGAAACACCGTCATCTTCTACAACATTGATTCACCAGTAAAACCCATGGAGTTGGATCAATGACAGTGGATGAAGACACTTGGTTTATGTTCAGTTATTGATATCTTTGCTGAAAAAGGCACTTTTTCTCCATTTTTCTCTGTTATGATAAAACAACCTTTGAATTTACTCTGAGCTCTAATGAACATCTACATGATCAGTGAATTAAATATAGGAAAATATCTGATTTTCCCTGAAAAAAATGCAAAATTACAGAAGACACCCTGAAGAACCTGAAGAACATGCGTTGGTGTGTTTTTTACTCCAGTCCCAATGAACTGATCTACAGGCCCTCATGAAATAAAGGCTTTTTAAATTTTCTAAAGTGCCAGGATTTTTGTCTTTTTCCAATTGTTCATGCCCTCTCCATGAACACCTTTGGTTTGCTGAATACCAGTAGCTCCCTGTTAAATTGTTTTCTTTTTTTGTCGTACAGTGGATAATATTGTAATAAATGGTGAAAAAATCACTTAAGAAAGGCTAGAGAGGGAAATTCATTTAGGAGCTGCCGAAGAAGTACCACTGGGTCTTTCTGAGTTAAACCGACTTAAACCTAGGACTAACAATCTATCAACACATGTTTTGTCCCAACAAAATGCACTGTGGTCTTCACTATTCTTGAAATGATATCCCCAGTTGTCTTTGTCTAAAACTGAGAATAAACAAAATGACCCAGACACCTTCAAAGACTTTCACACAGTAACTCATTTCAGTTTAACCTATGGTCATATCCTGCTGATCACTGGTATTTTAAACCACAACACAGTATTACTGTAACAGGATATCTGAGCTCAGTCGAGCAGCACCGGTTGATATGACAAAACCCACTTTTCGTTTTTAGGCCAGGGCTGCTATGGTTTGGCTGTGTAGTGAAAACCCACCAGATTGTTACTATAAGTGTTATTTGACTGTGGTTTAGTTTTAATGGCCAAAATAACATTGTGTTTTACCATGTGTCATGTGACTGATATATTTGGCTGCATGCGATGTGAAGTAACCTTCAAAAAACTACATGACAGAGAATGCAAATCACATTTAGATTGTAAAAAGGACAGCTTCATTTCACTTCCTTTTAACCTGTTTTTTCAGTTTTTGTCAAAAGCACATAAACTTTGCAGTACTTTGCGATCACTTTGACTCTTTAATTCTTTAATTCTTGACAAGAGTAGATAGTTTGATTATTGAGAAAGCAAGCTTGCATCCTCATTCACTGGGTCAAAAATAACATTGAAAATCCATTTCTATGATCTAATCTGTGTTTTAATGTAAATTAACTTATGTGAAAAGAGACATCCAAATTATCAGGTACATTCTGCAAATGGTATCTTAAATAAACCGCTTACATTTGAAGATTTAAAAAGACACTACAGTATCACACAAATTCTCTTAGTGTGTGTGTATTCTGTGGAGTTTGTGCCCATTTTGCACTGGGATTTCCCCAAGTTCCTACTTCCTCTTTTGTTATCAGAGTGACACAACTGACATCCAATCAGGATATCAGACAGCCATCCATTTATTCAGAAGGTTTTTAATGTTGACAAAGGTGCAGAGCCCTGACATTTAAGCCAGGACTTCCTGTGTGAGCTCAGGTTCACATGCTGCTCAAACTTTACTGGTCACATTCTTTACTTTGAAATACAAACAGAAAAAATAGTGACAGTAAGAGGCATGAGTACAATGTTTGATATGCTTCATGGATGTCAAACCACAATGGAAAAGTTGTAAATGAGTCTAAAATGTGGTTATGTAAACTTCCCTAAACAGATGTTTGCACCACAATGACTTGCAAGAATGTAAAGAACAAATATGCAACATGTGACGTTATAAATCCAAAGGCATGTTCATATATTTACCAAAAGGAATCCACTTATTTCACAAAATATTTTCTAATCAGTGACAGGAGTGTGAAATAATATCAGTCAATCTTGTGGGTACAGTATATCAGTCAGAGAAGTAGAAAATGAGGCAGTAGCGTGACTAGATAAATAATCTGGTGAACTTTGGCAAAGACACTGAAAGCAGAATTGAAACAACAGATGAGCCGTCAGTAGGATCTTGAATACGCAAAACTTCCATAAACTTGTCTGAGAAACTTAAAGCCAAGTTGGACAATGAAATAACAGTTTACGCTCACCTACATCTAGGTTGTGAAAAGCCACAATGTAGGCGTGGTGTTTTCCACCTCCTTCATCTTTCAAAAAACTAGTGGCTGTCTTGTTTGAAGACAAGCCTGACACATTCCACAACATCAAACAACACAATGCTGCACTCGAGGCAAAAGATGAACCTGCACCTTAAAAGGGAACATTTATACATCCACGACTCTGCCCATGACCTCTTATTTATAACTCTCTAGCAGAAGTCGGCCGGCCACACTTGCCCATACTGTCGCTGTGACATCAGGGGAACCGAGTCCGTCCTGGTGGAGCCGTACCTTCCACACAGTCATCTGGACGAGGACGAGGACCAAGACGAGCCTGACCACGAAGACATTGAACTGATGGTAAAAGAAATGGCTGCTTTGAGGAAGGTGAATAAAGATTCCCATTAATCAGAGGTTCTCTGGCTTTTATCAGTTAAGGTCCACTTCAGATTTGGACCGACTCTCTAAACTCCCTCAATTAAAGGGAAAAAAAGAAAATAACAACAAAAAGAGAAAATAAGGGTAGGAAATAGATATATAACACTGTCTGTTTTGTTCATGTTTCTTTTGGTTTTTAGTTTAACACAATAGTGGCTCGTCAATAGAGGGCACTAAGGCACGGCCGAACTTATCTCACATGAAGAAGAAGACAATAGGAATCACGTAAAATAATTTTACATAAACATGAATATTTAAATAAACACAAGATACATGATACAGCCCGTGAGTACCATGTATAATCTGCTTTCAAGTTTAGTTTTAAAATGTTTTCGGTCATTTAGTGAGCAGTTAAGTGATGTGTTTTCCTCTCATTATAAATATTGCATGTGCACTAGACCCCCTCTAATACAAGAGACAGGAGAACACGGGGGTGCAGAAATTTACACCCAAGCACCACCACAGGAGTAAACGTCACAGCCCAAAAAGAATCAAGTCCTCCCTCAGAAATGCAATGTCACATAAGATCATCTAAACCAAGGGTGAACAACACTTTTTCGGCTTGTGAGCTACTTTTAATTTTAAAAAAAAAATTTACCAGGAAAAAATGATGCAAGTCCACTATATATTTATATAGCCGTATCAGCCATTAGTTAAGCAGGTAATACTACTGTAGTAAGTGAGTAAGTGCACCTCCGGCTGGATAGCTCAGCAGGTATCACTACTGACTTCAATGTAGGAGACCGGAGTTTGAATTCTGGCAGGAGCAGTAACAACACTGGCATTTAACCCATAAACTCACTTCTATTTTTTCAGTGCCATGTGATCCACCTGCACTACCTTCACCCCTGGTCTAAATGCATTGGCCATATTATCAGTGGAAAAGACACTTGTTAGGGACATGCCTGACTTTAACAATAGTCACATATTTGAAGGATAGATTGGTGAAATTTACATATAAACAAATGGTGCCAGGCACAACAAAACCCCACCCCTCGCACGTATTTCAGCTATTATAAGTAAGTAGGAGGATTTTTAAAAATCATACAAAATTTGACCTTTACCAAAATGTAGTGACATCTATTCTTGGTCACTGGCGATCTATAAACCCAATATTGTATGAATTCAACCAAAACTTTTGCTGCTAAAGTGTTAACAAACAAATCGAACCCAAAACAATACTCCTTGCCTCCCCTTATGGGGGGGCGGGGTTAAAATACATGACTGAAAACAGTTACTGTGTATTTTCATTTAAATTAATATTTTAAAATGGTGGTGCATGTGCTTTGGTGTATCCTAGTGGTGATATGTGGTTATAGTGCATCCAAAAAGTGACTTGCCCACTGTGCCCTACCAAAAAATAATTTCACCAGCAGCCACTGGTTTCACTTTCATTATGCAGTGTGTGCTTATAGTGCAGTGTTTTTCGAAGTAATTACCATCAGTTAACCTTTTACTCAGTCATTTAGTCCCTCTTAATAGTAATCAGCACCTTCAGAGGAGAAATTTACTCAAATAAAAAGTAACTCCCACATTTTCTCTTCATCACACCAACAGTTGTCAGGTCTGGAGTACCAGCTCCCCAGATCCGACCTCACTGGTCCACCTCTGCCCCCTAAAAGCACCACAGCACCAAGTGGTCCTGCTCCAGCAAAACTCTCCCACTCCCATCAAGTAAGTTCTAACACACACTGGAGCTACTGACATATTGCGATATCAGTCAGTAAATGATGTGATGTTTCTTCATAGTCACTCATATCTGAGGAGTTAATTGATGCACAGTACTGCAGTGACTCTCCATCTGTAGTGTGAATCCACTATGTGTAGTAGCTGATGATGGAATAATTCTTGAGACATTTTTTGTGACATTCTTTTTTTCTCTTTTGCAGGCTCGCAGTAGTAATGAAGCAGGCAGAGCTGGCAAACAGACCGACATCAAACGGTGCTCTGCAAATTGTTGTTGTTGCTATAAGAATACATACATTAATATCTAACAATGCCGAATGCTCTTGCTGAAATGCATTATTTTATGAGCTGTGTCAGTGGGTTGAGTGCTATAATTATATTTTAACTGTGTACTACAGTGCTGACTCCAGATTATTATTGATGTGTAAAATAATTGGATCTTATTATAAGTGGAACGACTTTAATATGAATATCTACTTGCCCCATATGCCCCATATTATTCTTTACTGCATCCTATTTCTTGCTGTTGTAGGAGACTGCTCTTGGTCTCTTAGCTCATTTCATACTTAATTGTTTGTCTTTGGTGGATTTTTTTTTTTCCATTTAGGTGTCAGGTGGAGCAATTAAACAGCAGTAAGGAGGAAAACTCGAACCGGTCTAGACTGTCTCTGCCCCGCCCACTCTCCAACAGGTGACTGACAGGTGTTCCCTTCAGTGTTTACCTACACCTTGTGCATGTGTGTGTCAAGACGGTGTAAAAGTCTGAACTCGTACGCATGGTGCTGAAGGGAGAAAACTGGTTTATTATCATAAAACAATCCATGAGAACAAAACAGTCCACAGGTAGACAGGACCAGGATGGTGAGAGTCCAGGTTCTGGCTGTGAGGTGAAATATGTCAGAGTCCAAGTGAGGCTATGGAGAAGTTGTAGCAGCAGTAGTGTTGTTGTTGTTGTTGTTGTTGTTGTTGTTGTTGTTGTTCTTCTTCTTCTTCTTCTTCTTCTTTCTTTTTCTTCTTCTTCTTGTTCTTCCTCTTCTTCTTCCTCTTCTTCTTCTTCTTCTTCTTCTCCTTCTTCTCCTTCTTCTTCTTCTTCTTCTTCTTCTTCTTCTTCTTCTCCTTCTTCTTCTCCTTCTTCTTCTTCTTCTTCTTCTCCTCTTCTATGGCTTACAGGCTATAACAATACAAACAAGTGTTCAGAGAACGCAAACCTCCGCCAAGCACCCCGAACGGTGTGCATGTGTGGATCGACTATTTCTTTTAAATTAAACAGTTTCAAGGTTGTTCCATACAGCAGAAAAATTACGGTCAAACATGGTAATAAAAAATAACAAAAGTCAACAGAGTGTAAAAGAAGAGAAATGGAGCGGAACAATACTTCGTACAAAGTTGAAGCTTGGTACCAGTCATGTGTATGTCAAATTATATTAAATTCCAATTCAATATTTGTTGAGTTATAATGAAAAATGTGTTGTAAATGGGATTTTCAATGTTAAATTGAAATGTCCACAGAGTCCACATTCCACAGTGGATGTGGACAATTTTGTGCCAGATACAAGATATTGTTTGAAGCTACGGGTGTATTAAATTGGAGGCTAATCAGAGTCATTTTTAATTTTTATGAATTTTCGAAAATTGCTCAATGATGAGAGATAGGAAAATTTGAGATTTTGTGACCTTGCTGTGACCTTGAACTTTGGGCCTACTTGGCCCAAAATTTAATGGGTAAAATTTGGTAAAGATGGTTGGAATAGTTTTCCCGTAAAGTTGCTAACAAACAAACAAACAAACACACAATGTGGCGGAGGTAATTATATTGTTTTATATGTGGAAATATTTCCTTATATTCTGTTACTAATCTTAGTAGCTTTTAAATACTCCAAAAGATAGTTAATTGCTCTATGTTCTGAAGATTTGCTTAGAATATCTTTTATGCTGAATGATTCGCCCATGTCCTCTTTTTTCCTCTTCATATTGCTTCTTTCCCTTTTGTATTTTACGCAATTCACAAGAACATGTTCTACTGTCTCAGAAACATTACAGCGGTCCCATTTTCTTGCCTCATGTTTTCCTATTAAGTCAGCAATGATCTGGCACCGCTCCTGAGCAGATAAAGGCTCCTAACTGAGTTCTGCTCCAGGTGCGGTGCCTGCAGGTGAAACTGATCATGAGTCTGAGGGAGGGGTCTGTGGCAGCGCAGAAGTGCACCATGACAAATAGTAAATAACTCACTAATCCAGCATTATTTCCATGTGTGTATTTTTTTTTTTCAAACAGTGCTGAATTCCTGACAGAAGCCAGCTTTCCTTCCTCATCTCAGACGGATGAATGTAAGTTATGGCACGCTATTCATATTATGTTATCCCTGTATTCTGTGTTACATTGCAATACAGTCGCGGAAAAAATTATTAGACCATCAAAAATCATCAAAAACAATGGTTATACAGTCAAGTACTAACTCCTGTGCGTATCATGTGACTAAAACAGACAGAAAAGAAAACATGGAATGCCTACAAGCACTGTTTTTGTCAGTACGATGCCATAGCTATTGATGTAAGAACTGAAGTGATTTTGGTTATTATCAAGAAAACACGGAAAATGGATAGATATCAGCTCTGAAATTAAACTCTTATGAGCTATTTTTGTTGTTATCATTATATTTTTTCAAACAAATGTACCTTTAGTTGCACCAGGCATTAAAATGAACAAGAAATTAAAGAAAACAAGGGTGGTCTAATAATTTTTTCTGCAACTGTATGTATCATTAACCCTTTCATGCAAAGTGGTCACTACAGTGGACAGTTATTCTACAGCTGTTCTCTTATCGTATTTTCAAGGGTTTTATTGTTTTAGTTCCATATCAACCAACACAGTGGACATTTATGCATCATCCCATACACTGCAATTCATACCATTACTGTAACTTTGCTGTTCTTGATAAACCTGATCTGCACTAACACGTTTGAGTGTAAATCAGGTGCTTCTTATTGTTGTTAGACTGTCATTGACATTAAGTTTTTATGTTTTTGTTGTTGTTGTTTTTTTTGCATATAATCTCCATAAAGTGAATAACTAGTATTAGAGTTTGTTAAAATGTGACAAAACATCAGATTAACATTTTTAAAAATATTTCATAGTTTTCACATGGTGTATCAGTAAATACATGTTTCTTTGCTTAAAAAATTAAACACATGGTGTCCAGCTGAGTAGACCCTTTTGCAACTCCATGAAAAATAGGTTCATAAAAACACAATTTAAATTTCATTATTTTTTTCATGCCTAAAGAGGAATAAAAGCTCAGGAAAAAAAAAATCAATTAAGGTTCTCGTAATTCATGCATGAAAGGGTTAAATTATGCAATGCACTTTTATTTAGAACTTGAGCCTATAAACAACCATTAATGTCCTGCAGAGTTCAATCTTTCAGAATCTTCCCAGTAAGTTGAAGAGGCTATATGTATGTATGTGGTAGCAGATTTATGTGACCACTAGAGGGAGTAGTGAGTCACTCTGCTGGTCTCCCATAATAAGGAAAACTAACACCACAGGGCCTTTGACCAAAACATCAGAAAATGATGAGATGAGAACCACTAAGAAACATCTTTTAGAGTCACACAAAGCAACAAAGTGGTCAAATCTACAAGCACTGTCATTGTTTTTATCACTGGACACAGTTGTAAATGAAAACAATGGAGTTTGATGCTTAAATCGCAGTGTTTCTTCTACACGAGTGAGTTTGTTTATGAAGTGTATCATGGTATAAAGTCAAAATCCAATGTTATTATTATCTTTACTAAGTTCACTGTTTGTTGATCCATGGTTCAGATTAAACTCTAACAGTTCTGACCTTGTTTGGACACTTCCACACAGATCTTTAGTGTAGCTATTGATAAGGCAAACTGTATAGAAAACAGAGGTAATTTGTGGTTTTGTCTAAAAACAGAGCTAAATTAACAAGGCTATAATGTAAAATATTGGCTGATGCAGCACATGAAGATTGTAAGACAGTGTTATTTTGATCAATTGTCAAAATAAGCAGTTATGAGTTTTAGTTTGAAGAAGAAAACCCAATAATACCATTATAATAACGTGTGTAAATGAGCTTTTTACTTTATTCAGTGAGTGCAGATGCATATTGTTGATTCCTTTGTGGTTTTGGTTGTCATAAATGTGATCTGGCATGTGTCTTCTCCCTGCTGTTGAGATATTGGGATACATACGGGGTGGGGAAGCAAAATTTACAATGAACATTTAGTTGTTTTTTCTCAGCAGGCACTACATCAATTGTTTTGAAACCAAACATATATTGATGTCATAATCATACCTAACACTATTATCCATACCTTTTCAGAAACTTTTGCCCATATGAGTAATCAGGAAAGCAAACGTCAAAGAATGTGTGATTTGCTGAATGCACTCATCACACCAAAGGAGATTTCAAAAATAATTGGAGTGTCCATAAAGACTGTTACTAATGTAAAGAAGAGAATGACTATGAGCAAAACTATTACGAGAAAGTCTGGAAGATACTATTAAAGAAGAATGGGAGAAGTTGTCACCCGAATATTTGAGGAACACTTGCGCAAGTTTCAGGAAGCGTGTGAAGGCAGTTATTGAGAAAGAAGGAGGACACATAGAATAAAAATATTTTCTATTATGTACATTTTCTTGTGGCAAATAAATTCTCATGACTTTCTATAAA
Source organism: Sphaeramia orbicularis (assembly GCF_902148855.1). Taxonomy (NCBI): domain Eukaryota; kingdom Metazoa; phylum Chordata; class Actinopteri; order Kurtiformes; family Apogonidae; genus Sphaeramia; species Sphaeramia orbicularis. The sequence goes on along the minus strand of NC_043972.1, from coordinate 38,080,662 downwards.
CTAATTGGTCATACACTGTCTTTCAATCCCTGCCTCAAAATATTGTAAATTTTGCTTCCCCACCCTGTATAACTACATATAATTTGTTAAATATACATAGTTTAATTTTGAGAGGGTTTTTTAAAATCCTATGATTATTTCTCATCCGGGATCATGTGTTTGTGCATTTCTGAACTGCGATTATGTCACAAATACACTTATGTGCTTTAGATCTCATGAATGAATTGTACACATTAAATATAGCAAATATTGTGTGTGTATTTTTTTTTTTTTTTTTTTGTAGGTGCAGTGGCGTGGATCGGACCCTCCAGTCCAGTCAAACAGAGAAGAAAACATATGGAGAGGGAGCAGAAAAGAGTGGGACACAAAAAAGACAAATGTGGCCTTGGAGAAATGACAAGAACAATGTCATCCTGACTGAAAAAAAAAAAAAAAAAAACTTCTGGACCTTAAAGATTAAATTAAGTGAAACATAATGGGTAATGGAATATCATTAATCAAAAAGTTACATTAGAGTAAATGACAAAAGTGACACATTCAGCTGAAATTTTCTCTAAACTTGAGTTGAATGAGTGGGAAGGACAGAAGAAGTGCTGACTGAGGCCTCCTACTGTCGAATAATCGCACTGCCATCATCTCCTCAGTTCCTAAATACAGTGTTGCACAGTCATCTTCATAATTACGGTATTTACTGAACCCATCACTGCAGCTTCTGTTATTTCTATTAATGTTTACATGGATATTTATGTGAGTGGCTTCATTGTGGGCAAATAGAAGGATAAATCAGATACCTTTACAAGAAAAATATGCTTAATTACTAACATTTGCCTTACATCAGTATTGTAGAATACTGTTTTTATAAGATTCATCAACTGCTTTTGTGATACTAAAACAAATAAACTTGTAACTAACACATCAGTCATTTTGTGAGACGACGATCATTACAGCCACGAAAGTATGAAAAGACATGAGATGTGAGTGTACCATTTCATTTTATTTAGGTGTTTATATCCCATCTTATTTGTGTTGAGCCTGGATGTGCGAGGCGCAAAGACTGTGTGATGTTTCTAAAATGTGAAGGAGACAAGCTGTAAAGGAGGAGATGTAACTCAGGACCCATGAAAAAGGGGTGAAACGTTGGATGAAAAACAGGTGATTTCTTTAGGAGTTGGCTGAGATTGTGTCTTCGATCCAGGGAAGGAATTCACACACTTTGACGTAGACTCCTGGATAATTAGGAAGAGCGCATCCCTGGCCCCATGATACCAGCCCATGGACTTCACCGAAGCACACCATAGGGCTGCCGGAGTCACCCTGAGCAAGCAGACCAACAGTTGCACATCGGTTAACCTTTATTCTCATACTGAGCTGGGAATGGTTTTGGAGTTTGGTTCACATTTTAAACTCACATTGCAAGCATCACGGCCTCCTTCCATGTATCCAGCACACAACATCCTGCGTGTGATCATGCCAGGATAGGCGTTCTCACAGTCCTCGTCGTTTATTACGGGCACATCCAAACACTGCAGACGTGTGGGCATGACCGCTGTTCACAGGAAAACATACACATATCTGCTGTTACTTCATTACACACATTTACACAAAACAAGTCACCACCTGGATTTAACCCTGTGATGCGTGAATTATGAAAACCTTAGTCAAGATTATTTCCCTGACTCTTTTTATTCCTCTTTAGGCCTGAAAAAAAACAATGAGAATGATTTTTTTTTTCTTAATTAACCTATTTTTCACAGAGTTACAAAAATGTCCACTCAATTGGACACCATGTGTTTAACCTTTTCATGCATAGGTCACTACAGTGGACAGTTATTCTCCAGCTGTTCTCTTGTATGTTAATGGGTTTTGTTGTTTTAGTTCCATATCAGCCAACACAGTGGACACTTATGCACCATCTCATACCTTGGCATTCAGACCATTACTGTAACTTTGCTGTTCTTGTAAGCCTGATCTGCAGTAACATTTTTTAGGGGAAATCAATTGTTATTTGTTAGACAAGAAGGTTTTTGTTTTTTTTTGCATATTATCTCCATGAAGTGAGTAATTACTAGCATTAGAATATGTTAAAATGTCAGAAGACATCAGATTAGCAGCCTTAAAAATGTTTTTATTTCATTGTTTTCAAATCACTTTCTGATATTGGGTTTTAAACACATGTTTCTTTACTTCAAAAATTAAATGCATGGATAGTTTTGGAACTCCTTAGAAAAAAAAACTCGATCGCATTGTTTTTTTCATGCCTAAGAAGGAATAAAAACACCGAAGAAAAAAACCTTGGCTAAGGTTCTCACAATTAATGCATGAAAGGGTTAATTTTTGAAGCAAAGAAACATGTATTTAAAACACAATATCAAAGTGATATACTGTGTGAAAACTATGAAACAAAAGCATTTTTAATGTAGCTTATCTGATGTTTTCTCATCTTTTATCATACTCTAATACTAGTTCTTACTCACTTCATGGAGATAATATTAAAAAAAAAAAGTTTTTGTTTAAGAAAACTGTTAATTTCGGTCTAATAACAACTAGCAATTGATTTACACTCAGTCATGTTACTGCAGATCAGGTTTACAAGAGCATAAAGTTAATAGTATGTGTGTCAGTGTATGGGATGGTGCGTAAGTGTCCACTGTGTTGGCTGATATGGAACTAAAACAACAAAACCCATGAATATACCAGAGAACAGCTGTAGAAGAACTGTCCACTGTAGTGACCAGTATGCATGAAAGGGTTAACAAAGCAAATAGGTAAATGCCTCCCATTGGATAATTACCGCATGTTATTGAACCCTAAGTGATGCAGTGAGTAGTTTCTGATTTCTCAAACAACCATGTCAGAAGACACATCCTGTGGTCGTGGAAAAGTTGTTAATCTGTTTCAGAAGGGTCAAATTATTGGCATGCATCAAGCAAATAATACATCTAAGGAAATTGTTGAAAACTACTAAAACTGAGAACGAACCGATGCATTATTAAAAAACTGGAAGGATAGTGGGAACCAACATCTTCGAGGAATAGATGTGGACAGGAAAATATCTTGAATGATTCTGATGACCTTGAGCGATCAAGATCATATAAACATTTGGTGAAATCAAATCATAAAACAAACAAGTGCTACCAGGTACAGCAAACCCCGCCCCCTGTACATATTGTAGCTTATTAGGCATCGATCCAGCTGATGTCATCATGTTTATGCGTGTAGTGATGGATGTCAGCATATCAATTGCTCTGTATATGTGCCAAGTCTGAAGTAAATTAAAACAAAATTGATGTCTTTATAGAAATGTTGCCCATTATAAGTAAATGGGAGAAGAAAAAAGATTGAAAAACTTCATAAAAAATTGGAACATTGACCTACTTTTCCCAAAATGTAACCATATCTATCCTGGGTCACTGGAAATCTATAAACCCAGTTTGGTATGAATTCAACCAACAGTTTTGCTGCTACAGACATGAAATTTTGCCCATTATAAGTAAATGGGGAAAAAAATATTTAAAAAATTATTTAAAAAAATTTGAACTTTGAGTTACTGTTCCAAAAATGCAATGAGATCTATTCTGGGTCACTGGCAATCTATAAACCCAATTTGGTATGAATTCAACCAATAGTTTTGCTGCTGGAGTGTTAACAAACAAAGAAACAAAGAAAAACAAACAAACAAGCCGAACCAAAAACAATGCCCTTTGCCTTCCCTTTGGGGGGCTGGGTAACAACAGTAGAACTAACAGCTATGTGTAATAATGAAAGTAAAAACAACAAAAAAAATAAAAACATGGGGAACAATTATGAATTTAAGTTGCTTGTGTACAATGTTTGTTTTTTTTCCTCAATAAAAAGATTTTTTTTCAAAGCTGAAATTAAGACCATTTCTACACTCGGTGTGAAGGGAGCTCAAGGGACTGGGACTAAACAGCTGTGTAGCCTTCAGAACACCACTGCAGTGAGGCTAATTGGATAAAAAAAAGGCTTCAAATTGTTTGTAAGCAAAAAGATTGGACTGAGTTTTAATGGAAGAAGATCATGTGGTCTGATGAGTCCAGACTGACCCTGTTCCAGACTCATGGGGGCATCAAGGTAAGAAGAGAGGTCAGTAAAGTGATTACCCATCATTCCTCTTGCCTTCATCACATGCCTGTGGGGGGGCAGTGTTCTGGGGTTTGATCTGGGGTTGTTTCAGTTGGTCAGGTGTAGGTTTAGTAAAGTTATGTAGCCAAAGAATGAGGTCAGCTGATGACACGGGCATATTCCCAGATGACAATGCCAAGATTCATAAGGTTCGAATTGTGAAAGAGTAGTTCAGGGAGCATGAGTGGGCATTTGCACACATGGATTGGCCACCACAGAGTCCAGACCTGAACCTCAGTGAGAATCTTTGAAATGTGATGGAGAAGAATTTGCACTGCGGTCTAACTCTCCTATCATTAATACCAGATCTTGCAGAAAAATTAATCCAGCTCTGGATGGTAATAAATGTTGTAATACTGCAGAAGTGTATCGAAAAGATGTCACTGTGAATTTAATCACAGCTAAAAGTGGTTCAAAGAGATATTGGTGTGTTCATTTTTTTTTTTTTTTTTTTTTGGTGGGGCAGTGTATTTTAAAGCTGCTGTTTGTAGAATTAAAAACAGGTTGGACTCTGAAGCCTCCAGTTTATTCTGAGTTTGCCTGTTTGAGGACTCCAAAGGCTGACAAATTACATTCCATAGCTGTGTCTCAAAAAATGGTAGCGACAAAAAAAAAACAAAAAACCTTGGAGCAGCCCCATGTCATTCCTATTGATTTCTGTAACATTCTCATACTAGAAGCACTCGGAGAGCGCAGACCTCCGCCAAGGCTGATCAGTGGGCCCCCCCATGGGCCCCCCCACCCCCGATCACCACCATAATTTAATCATTTCTTCCTTATCCCATTTCCAACAAACCCTGAAAATTTCATCCAAATCTGTCCATAACTTTTTGAGTTATGTTGCACACTAACGGACAGACAAACAAACAAACAAACAAACCCTGGCAAAAACATAACCTTCTTGGCGGAGGTAAAAATAACTGAATGCTGTTATTTAGCCTTAACTAAAAGGGGAGACAGGGGCCAACAGACACAACTTTAGCTAATATTAGTGTAAATTCTTCCCCACTTCAAAATTTTCAACATTTCAGGTTGGTTTCAGATTGTTTATAACCAGAAGGGGCCCTTGTGAATGTGTGCCAATTTGGGCTCCGAGAGTCTTATAGAACTACCTCTGGATTTAACAGTAATGAAGACAGAAATGCAGGCTCTTAAAGAACGTTTAGCAAAATCTTCCAAAAACATATTTCATACACAGCAGTGTTTTCATGTCTGCCTCTGTGCAAACTTTAAAACTACCTCTTTTGTCATTTCAGTCACTATTAGTAACTCACCATCTCCTTCAATGGCGGTGTTACCCCATCCAGACACAGAGCAGACGAGCCCCCCATAAGGACACCCAGTAGGCAACGGGATGGGTGCAACTGCGTCGGTCACCTCCACTGGGCGGTAGAGCTTGATCAGCATGATGTCGAAATCCAGAGTCTGGTAGTCATAACTGTTTGCAAAGAAGCACGAAGAAATCTTAACATGGATCAAATGAAACCATGTGAGATGATTGAATGTATTATTTTTTTATTCAATTGTTTTATTTGGTATTAGTTTATTGTTCTTATTTTTTGTTGTTTTTAATTGTACAGCTTTTTGTGTTTTTAATCTATTCTTGTATTTTATTCTTTTATTTAGGTTTTATCTATTCTTCCGTATTTTTATTTATTTATTTATTCATTTATTAATTTATTTTTATTTTTTACAGTTGTTCTATGTTTTTTAATCTATT